>NW_023596448.1:34609774-34680953 GCF_011947565.3 Pollicipes pollicipes
CGGCAGCCGACGGAAGCGTGATGGTAAAAGGACGAAAAACAGCTGGTATTCGTGCGCGGAGGTCACGGCGCGCGTTGTGCGTTTGATAGCAATATAGAAGGGATGTTAGCTGACACCGTAATGCCGCCTTTGGGCGCCGGAACCTATGCTGTTGGTGATCCCCTGTCAGCGTATCATCGAACGCGGGCGGCGGGCGGGAGCGCGCCTAGTCGCGTTACGTTACCTTACGCCACGCTAGCCGTTTAGAAATACTTAAAGTCGTGGGCAGAAGGTGCAGTCGTACGCATGCGGTATCACTATGAGCGGGCTACCAAACTGCGCCGTAAAACCAAGCCTGTCCGAATGCACGTATTTCAATGGCATGGCCTCCCACAGCGAATCACCGAATGTGGGCGGCGGGCCTGGGGAAGGATTTGCCAAATGGCGGACAATTTAAAGAAAGTACTTATTATCCTGAGCAGAGGGGGCGACGGTGTGCGTTTGATAGCAATGAGGGAGAGCTTTCGGTTGGCATCGTAAAAACGGCGAAATGCGCCTATCATATCGGCATGACCCTCTGGCGTTGAATTACCAAACGGGAACGGCCATCCGGGGTGTGGTTTTTCAGATACGGCAGAATTATCAAAATACTTCGACTCAAGCGCGAACAATGCGAAAGTGTGCGTGTGATAGCACCTCGAATGGCTTATGAGCTCGCGACCGGCCGGCGGCAACGTGAGGTGAATATACGGTTTCAATTAAAAAGTACTTATAGTCGTGTGCTGGGTGCTAGCTTTGTGGCACTTCTATCATCACGCAACGCAACACTGTGCTTGGCCGAATGTACCTATTTTAGTGGTACGACCCACTGGCATTTATAACCCACATTACTGCAAACCAGGCGGGGAGGGAGCGTGGATTTGGCTAGTTAAGGCATCCATTAAACATATTTTAGCAGTGCACAGAAGCTTCCACGGTGTGCATTCGATGGCACTTATGGAGGACCACCGGCCGGCAGAGTAATCTGGCATAGGTCGAAGGCTCCTCTTTCTTGGAACGACCCTAAGACACCATATTACGCAATTTGGGCGCCCGGCCTGAGCGTAGATTTCCTTAGCTACGGCAGCATTTTAAATACTTTTTTATCGTTTGCAGGGGAGGGATGGTGTGCATTCGATAGCTCTGTAGAAGTGCCACCTGCTGGCATCATATCCAATTAATCGGCAGAAGGCGACTATTGCGCGCTCGTTCTGTGATTTGCCTGTTCGGTATGGGTCCTAACCGGTTTGATCGGCCCATGAAGGTTTTTATGTGTATGAAGGTTTTTAATGTGTGATGCGACTGTCAGTGGCCATGCACCAGTCAGGACAACTTGCGAACTGCGTGATTTGCCTTAGTCATGTTTGTGGCGTTGCATCGTGGGGGCAAGGCAAGACTGGGCGTTCTGAATCGCGAGTAGTCTACGGAACTCATGATCTATGGAAACATGCCGGGTCTGATTGACTTAATATATCGCCTAGGTATATAGAACCTGTCTTAGAGGCATCGATAGTTCGGCATTTACTGGTGTGCTTGCCAACATCCCCTGAACCCGCCCATTATCACACATTTATGGATGTGTCAGGAACGGATCGACCAAGCCGTCTCATTTAAACGGCGGATCACACTGGATTGCTCAGCCCAGCAGAGCAGCTGCTTCTCCTGCACATCCTTGGTGATGTCACAGATGATGTCACAAATACGATTTTCAGAAGTTCATTCGAACTTACATGGTCATCGAAATTCATATGAACATGCGACTACACTGAACTGAAACAACAACCTAGGGCGCCGCTACAACACGAGGTCCCATGGTATGTCTTGGTATACCCAGTGATATTCGAGGTTGTGATCGAAAGATTTGAGCGTCTCTACTCCCAACCACAGTCGACTACGCCTCATTAGTTCGGCACTGGTACACAATGCAACAGGCACGCAGACGTGGAGTGCTTGTGAAGCACTTAAGCTTCCGTAAACATGATATAGATATGGCTTTATGATATGGCTTCCGTTAGATACGACTCCAGGGCTGCGTCGGGTAAGCATGTCAAATATAGGTTCAGCCGCGATCAGCAACTCATGCATGCGTGGGGGGCGAATGCGCACGAGCAGTTGGAAAACAACGTCATTTTGTGATACATATGTAAAGCCTGAGTTTCTGAATCTTGTATTTGCGGTGTAGCACGAGCCACGACATTCCTCCAGCGACGGCCGCCCCGACCCTTTTCCTCCTGCGCACCCCGGACCGTCCCAACCTCACCACCCGGTCACGTGACCTACCGCCACCGGGCACGGGCGGACGCCTGAACCCCGTCCTTCATGGCTAAATGGAAGCCCATTCCTTACTTCGAGTAAGCCCAGTCGATGGATGACGTGGCTACCGACTTACCTATGACGTCACGGCCCAAGCCCATTCCTTTACTTGGCCGAGAGGCAAAGTAAGTGAGGTAGCTCGTGGTTATTTACGCATAGCCACACCCACGACGCGTTTGCGGATGGTGTATGGTGGATGTGGAGGGTTTCCTCTAGCCCCCTAGATCTGCCATTTATAAGTTACGCTATTGCATAAGAGTAGTTTAGTACTATTGGTTGGAAAACGCATTAGTCAGACTTCTTTGCCTTCCCCTTAATGATACTTCGTCAGGGGATGCAGGTCACAGCATACCTGGCCAAGGCGCAGCAGGTACACTGATGTGTCAGCCATCATTTGCCTGCTTAGTGATTCGATCGCAAACGCACACTTATATGCATGTTACTCAACTTCTTTGCCCAGGTGTTACTGCATTATATCAATGAAAGTATTCCTTTAATGCAAGCTGATTTGTTTCATAGGTCTGATTGATTATTTTGTCTTACCGGACAGCACAGGCATGGGTTGGTAGAGGTTAACCAAACAAACTTGCAGTTGTGCGGCCTGTAAGCATGATTGATATACTGCAAGAAAATTATACTATTGATATGGTGCACCATGTCATATGAAGCTATGGCCTGTCCTTATCTTAATTCCGTTGGATCTTTTGATGTGGCCATTGTAATGCATACTTTTCCAAAGAAACATTCACTACGGCCATGGCTTTGTCTGCTATGTTTAGCAAGGTGGGTGAGCTTGTAAAAAATTGATTCATGTCATAGATGTCATCATCTTGTATTAAGTATTGTTTGAATGTTGAATGTATTTAAGAATTGTTCCATTTGAATAAAATGAAATTTGAATGAAGTGAAGTTTGAAAAATGAATGAAAAAATATGAAGTTTTACCCTCATGATGCAACCTAAATGGTCAATCAGGAAGGCAGTGAACATTTGATTCTTAGAATGTTATGTGCCAAATGTTAACACCTGTGGATGAGATTTGACATGCCTAGGCAAGCAAAACAATGGAGTTGTCACACCGTATGTTGCCCAAATTAGTCCTATAATTGGGTGTACACAAATTGGTTGTCTTTCTAGACGTGAAAAGTCTCCAAGCCTTGTTCAAGTCTCCAAGCCTTGTTTCCAAGTCTATGTTCCTTCCAAAGACACCCCTCCCCCCCCCCCTGCTGCTCCTTAACTGCCTGTTTCCCAAAGTGTGTTTGTGCTTATTTGAATGTAATGAATTGACTGTTCTTTCCGATCTGCTCCTATCTTCTCAGTCTTCACATTACCACATTTAAACTGGAGCAAGCTGCATGCATCATCTTTGCTATGAGGTGGTCAGCCATGTGCTGTCGCTTTGTGATGCCCATGCACTGCACTTGCAGGTTATGTATGCTAGAAAGTAACAGCGCACCTATGTCGATCCGTTCCACAGGATCTGCCTCATGGGGCTCCGCAGGCACTGTGTCATCCCCTGCCCCATGTTCATGATGCACAATGCAATGTCTGATGCATCAGTCAATGCAATGATCACCTAAGCTACATTGCCAATTTTTTCGCTTCTACATGTTTTAGCTGCCGCAGTTTTTCAGCATGCTGAAAGCACGTTCAATTTTGACACGTGTTTTTTGTATGGTCTGTTGAAGTGGGGCTGAGTGCGGCTGAGGCGATCGTTGTCTCGGGAAGGGATGATAATCTCCGAGGAAAGGGAAGTTCCTGTTCCCGATGAGGTGTGCGTTAGATGGGAGAAGCTGCCGCCAATGCTTTCTGAGGTCGCAGCAAAGGGACCTTCTCCGAAGAGACACGAGAATCGTGGGCGGATCTCGGAACCCTGCAAGTACATCAGTGAGTGCGCCGCGGTGATCACAAGCAGCCAGTAGATGTACTGTTTTGGCGATGCTTGTGGGTATTATGAACAGCTGCCATCTCCTTGCTGGGTGCATCCATGAAAAGAAAGGACCCGTCGATGGCTTCAACCACACCCGGGGAGCCGGCGCACGCTGCAAAGCTTGCGATGGTTTCATGTAGCCGCGCTCCGATTGGCCACGCGATGGCGCCACCGCGCGCGGGTAGCAACATACTTGCAAAATGTTGTCAGATAGCTAGTGTGACACAGATTTTGAAGTTCCAAACTTGTCGCCAACGGAGTGTTGGGGTACTGACTCGGCAAGATATTGCAGCGCAGGAAACACATCTTCCAACGGACGCTTCTGGTTGCCTCTGCGCTGGCCATGATTGTCATAATAAGGAGCCGGCTCTGCCTAGAGATTTTGAGAAAAAAAACTTGCGCGAGATACGAAACTTGCGATTTGAAATCCTCGTCATCATGTCCTGGAACCACGTCATGTACATAATTTTTTGTTTTGTTTACGCGACGTTAGCGCTTTGGCTGGGCCAGAACCGTTACGTCGGCGAGTGCACCAATGTGTTAGTCACTTTCTGGATCCTGTACCATAAATAGTTTGTCCGGACAGTATGATTGTGGGAAGGTTTATCCATGCCCTTGAAATGCTTTAGAATGTGAACATACTGCATAACCTGACGTCACATGTTTCCATGGATATTGTTCGTCTGTGTGTCTATATGTAAAACTCTCCTTCATGCGACTTGTCACATGAGATTTCTCCCTGCACACGTGCTTCTAGGAATGCTGTATCCCTGCTTGCAACCACACGTGCCAAGCCTCGTCCATGAGCAACAGAATATATGGACGACCTCAATATACATGCACGATGATCTTAGCTGGCATAAGGCGTTAAGTTACCATTGCCTGTTAGAATTCCTGTCCGTGGGATGATCGACTGCATGTGGTTACGCTCGCGCAACGCTTGAAATAATGTAGCGTCTTTTAGAGTCGAGGGCGATGATCTGTCTTTTTTCTACCTATAATATTCTCGTTAGGGTAGGTCGTCATGTTATATGCAGCTGTTGTGAGAAATACACCTGAAGTATTTGTATATTTGTACATTGAATACATTTGACTGTCCCGACTCATCAACATCATCTCTGCTGCGCGTCAAATATGTTTGTTGGGAAACAGCTGATTTTACTAGCCACAATGTTGAGGAGTTACTTGAGGCGTTCTTCGCGACGTAGATGACGTAGCTGTGGAACGTCATTGGTTGTTACCTGAAGGGGGGAGCATCTGGCAGCATTTCCCATCAAGAACGGGGCCCTGCCGGCCCAAGGTCCGACCGCGGCAGGCCCGTGTACCAGGTGCACCTCCAGCCTCGCACATAAAGTGCACAGTCACTAATTTGGGCAGTCAAACCCCGGCTCACGATCTGGACATCGAAACAAGCTCGTGGAAAGCGTGTGTGGCAACTGTTGATTGCCAGCAGGATGACCCGATCCAAATGTAGCATACCAATGCATAAAACTCCAGGTGATAGTGATTTGACTTGGGACGACCCTACTCTCTAAATACGTGCAAGTATGATGACCTCACGACACGTAGTGAATACGTAAGCCAGCTGCACACCCCAAAGAAACATAAAGCAACACTTCAAAGCACTAGACAGGCTCAGGAATGCTGCACTCCACACCGTCGAGGAATTAAAATGTAATTTTGTGTCGTTTCGTAACAAAAAAGGACTCCAAGTTCTGGAAGAAAGGTGTTTATAACATTCATTTACGGTATGGAAATTGATATTGTTTGCCCCATTCGTTCTGGTGTCATCGCCAATAATGATGAGGATGGTTTGGTGGATATATATATATATATATATATATATATATATATATATATATATATATATCCCTCACACACAAAACACAAGGCGAAGAGAATGTGCAAAGAGTCCTGTAGACCATGAAAGCGTGTTGTAACCATATATAAATGCATATTTGTGCAGTACCACATGTCAAGGAACCATACAAAGCACATTACTTGCGAACAAATATGCTACATCCTGAAGGTGCAAAGATGGCTACCTGAGGTCCTTTTCGGAGTTTGAATTGATATAGTTTTAAAGCAATAATCTTAATGATATAATAGCACATAGATTAGGGATAATAGATGAAAATAATAAATAAAGAACGAATAAACAATAAAGCCCGATAACATTAAACCTCGCTGGGTTGGCACGCTGATCGGCTGTTTATGGTTGTATTGCACGGTGGCACGCTCATCGGTTGCATTAACTTTATCGGTTGAGAAATGAGTCGCAATTTGGGATGATAGTGTGCAGCCTGATGTCTTCAGTTTTCGGCACAATTTAAGGCTATCAGTGGTTGAAAACAATCAGACAGATGATTGCCGCTGTGCGTGAACCACAGCGGATTAACGCAAAACATTTTATTTGTACGCATGTCTCCAATAATCGATCGAAACCGAAACGGTTTCCTTTGGCGTGTCCACTAACAACGGCGAAGAAAGACGTGTGCACTTACCATGTTTGTGTGGAGCTCCGCGTCAGAAAGTAACAGCCATCTAGGCTTGGCGACAGTTATGTTGAGGGCAGCGTATTAGATAACTCGTAAAGGAATGGGCGGGCCAGGCCGACGTAGCCGGTTTCTTTCGATGTCATTTACCGCAAGATGATAATAATCGAATAATGACGACCCGTCAGCGATGAGATAGCGTAAATCGTCAGCTCTCTGCGTCAGCGCGTCGCACGAAATAAGGCTTCGATATTGGAACCCTAGAAGTCGGTCTTTTTCCTGTAATCAGTATGTAATTGACTAATCAGTCAAGTTCGTACTGTCGGGGTATTTGAGTGCTCGACAAATATTGATGTGCGTCATTGCCTCAATATGCAATTCCAGGTGCGCGTTAATTTTGCTGTGGGGCGTCTTGTAGACATTTCCTGCGAAAATGGCACCGGGAACTCTGGCCCTCTCTGACGTCACACTTGCTGACGCCACGCTTGCGATAAAACCTTGATTGGACCTCTGACCCCAGCGCGACGCCACGACTTCGATGACACTTGACTGAGGAAGTAAAGCTGTCAATCAGCGGCATTTATACCTCCTTTGATGAAAAGGAAGAGGCTTTTTAGCACTTCAAAGTGGTGTTATATGGGAGACAGCATTTCCGAGCAAGGCAACATGCTGAATTTCGAAGTGAGTGCTCTAAATGATTTCCAAGAAAGATTTCAGCGAGACTGCTTGAAATGTGCTTGGGCTTTAAAACTGGAGTATGCCACTTTGATTTCAGACGTAGGATATTCGCACAGAAACTTCAATGCAACTATTTGTAACCCCACGCGATACCGCAATATTCTTCTATAGCGCAGTGCTTCTTTTTTACATCACCAGCATTTTTGTAAAGCGGCATCAGCTTTTATATTTGCGTTGTTTTGATCTAAGCAACGTTGATTCGCTCTATTGAAAATGGAAGTATGTATTGTAAAACTGTTTGCAATATTCGCATGAACACGCACGCAGTATGGTTTTAGGTTAGGAGCCGTAACATATATATATATATATATATATATATATATATATATATATATATATATATGCATACATTTTGTTTTGCTATGGCGCACTGTCCTTTTTTATATTGCTGATGAACGTACCACTTGTTTCTTTTGCGTCAATACGCTACACGACTTTCGGAGGCCGATGGAAACCATCAAGCATATTTAGTGCAGTCTTTGTATTTTATAGTTTTTCGATATGGTCATCAAATTACTTCCGAACCATATAGACCATTCAAAGAGGATTTTCATGAAGACATGACCTCATCCGAATTTCTCGTACTAACAAAGCTTATAAAAAGATAGCTCCTATTCCCCAAGAAGCCCGTATGTCTACGCAACAGCTTTACGGACGATAACGCACGTGTACGGTGTGGTCGCTCGTTACACCAATCACCAGATGGTGATCCCTGACCTCCGGCATGGGATGACCCATGAGATGGCCTCATCGCCGAGCTGAATCACCTCGGCCCGAGCTCGAGATAGCGGCCATCGCGGTTAACGTTCGTCCTATCCCGTCTGCTGTCCGCCGTTACCAGGCAACGAGTCGCGCTGAGAGCTCATTATCGGCGCGTCATTAGTGTCGCTTCGGACCGAGCCCGGCGACCCGGAGATCGCCCCAGGCAATCGTCCCGGTCGAGGTCAGCCTAGCGGCGCCGCTTCGAGTGCATCTTCGAGTGCATCGAGAACGCCGCAGTCTCCGCGTCGAAGAGTTTCCCGGCGTGCTCATTAGAGCGCTCTGAGTATTCCTATAGACCTAGGGAGTGTATTTGTGAGAATACAATATTTTCATTTGGGAATCGCGTTTCCTAACAGAACTTGTTAGGATCAGCTTTTTATCACAATATGTCAATTTAGTTCAAGCTGCTCCACAGCTTGCACTTAGAAGAGGGCCGTCGTAAAAATTGTCTTCAAAAATGAGTTTAATAATCCTAATCTATGTTAGTTTCCCAGTTTCCAGAACCAATAAATCGCTACGTAGAATGAATGACGATCACAGGGTTCTTGAATGCAGTGCTGAGCCTAATCGGTAAGATTGTGATTAGCAAGTTGTGATGAATGCTACGTGCGATAAATTTTTCTCCATATTTATCAAAATCCACCAAGCTGACTTTGCCGTCCAAGAGCCCAGAATGGTCGCCAGATATTTTTCACCTCCTATCCTCGGGCATCTAACTTTTGGCAAGAAAAAGGCTGCAGTTTTCCAATGACGTACTTGTGGTTATTTCAATATTCAAAAATTCCAAAATATCGGCCAGGTGATGCCAATTTATGTGTAGACACTTCCACGTAAAATTGGTCAGGCTGGTTCAGAGTTTAAAAAATTACTGATTTCAAAACGCTTCATAACGGGTCACTGCAATATCTTTTTCATGAATATACCTGGTGCATGGTTTTGATTGCATTTTTGTGCTTAAATCGTATGTTCTCTTGCAAGAATATATATATATATATATATATATATATATGTGTGTATACATGTATTTATGCATATATAATTATATAACGGTCAAGGTCTCTCCGCAGACCACTATCCATGTTCTCTTAACCTTGTTTCTTGTGAATAGATCACGACAGCGTGAAAAATAGAGAAACATTGATATTTTGCCCATCAGCCATCGTCAAAAGAACAAAATAAGTGGATGCACAGTGAATCTCGACCTGCCTGCGATTTCTGTTCGAATTAAAGGGTGTTTTTAAATACGGTAAACCCCAATGCTAATTGGTAATCAGCTTTTCGGGGATTATATAGGTATAAATTGTCACTTATCATTCCAATGGTTGCCCAGCTGCAGCGTATATCACCGACGATCAAAAGACCATGCATTCGTGTGCATGCAAACACAATTTCAAGTCAGCACACGTCATGCACCAAGGCACTAGTCACCTTTGCAAAAAGACATGTAGCCCTGCACGCATTGCAATGTAATATGAGCTCTAAAGGACTCGTATCTCTCTCTCTCTCTCCCTCTCTTTCTGTCTTCGTCTGTCTGTCTGTCTCTCTCTCTTCTCTCTCTCTCTCTCTCACTCTCTCTCTCTCTTCTACTCTCCTCTCTCTCTCTCTCTTCTCTCTCTCTTCTCTCTCTCTTCCTCTCTCTCTCTCTCTCTATCTCTCTCTCTCCTCTCCTCTCTCTCTCTCCTCTCTCTCCTCCTCCTCTATCTCTCCTCTCTCTCTCTTCGCTCTATCTCTCCTCTCTCTCTATCTCTCTCTCTCTCTCTCTCTCTCTCTCTCTCTCTCTCTCTTCTCTCTCTCTCTCTCTCTCTCTCCTCTCTCTCTCTCTCTCTCTCTATTCTCTTCTCTCTCTTCTCTCGCTCTTCTCTCTCTCTCTCTCTCTCTCTCTCTCTCTCCTCTCTCTCTCTCTCTCTCTCTCTCTCTCTCTACTCTCTCTCTCTATTCTCTCTCTCTCTCTCTCTATCTCTCTCTTCTCTCTTCTCTCTATCTCTCTCTCTCTCTCTCTTCTCTCTCTCTCTCTCTCTCTCTCTCTCTCTCTCTCTCTCTCTCTCCTCTCTCTCTCTCTCTCTCTCCTCTCTCTCTCTCTCTCTCTCTCTCGTTGGTCTCCTCCACTCCCGCTCAGGTTGGTCAAGAATTTCATCGACGGAGGTAAAACCAAAAAAGCCTGTTAACTGTATCTTTGGTTCCGTAGAGGTACAGCAAACGAGTTGTTGGTAAAATCCTGCGCAGCGTTCTGTACTGCAGTGATCTCAGTTTGAGGCTGTTGTGACGTGGAATGGTTGGCAGATTTCAGCCCAATGACCTCGGTTCGTCCTCCAAAGCTTATATTCCCATCTTCTCTGGGACTCGACATGTAAAACACGTGTTGCTGACAACAGTGCGTCATTGCAGAACTTAGTTGTTCACACACAATCGTTAATCCGCCTGGAAGCGTCAGTAAGGCTCGCAGTTATCCTATCTTTTTTCCCAGAGCGAAGAGCTACTTCCGTGGCAGAGGTATGACTTATGATAGTGTGTGTGTCACTGGGGCTTTACGACGCACTCAGCTGCTGAGGCCAAACGGCGGCACCTGTCTGACACCCCGGCGGGAGGGGCGGACGCTGCGGGGACTCGAACCCCTCACCTCTGTTTGCGCAATGGTTTACACAGGCGTCTTTATCCCTATACTGTCGACACTCCGGTTTGCGATGTTGATCGCCACGTTAAGGGATGACCATATCCACAGTTTAGTTGCAGGTCGTTTGCATTGATAATCCTCCGGCCTTGGACGTTATGAAGGTCGTTAGTTTGCAATACGCATCGGACCGTCAACCGATTTTTAACTAATGTGGCATTCTTTTCGAGGCCCATCTCGGCATTATTGAGAACTCTTTTGGCTACTATGTCGTTGTCCATTAGCTTAGGGTAATTCGATTGGACGACACTCATCCAGGTCTAACATCTCCTACGTCTAACAAAAAGTGTTCCCGTCCAACATGCTCTTGGACTTTTACGGACCAATATCACACCTCAGAGGCAATATTCAGTTACTGATCATGAAACTGGGTCACAATAATTTCTCCACTTAACTCCTGTGCTTTGAATTGACAAAGTTCCGTACCCATTCAGTTTAAAGGGGTTTCGCTTCGCCCGATAGATCAGATGCCTTCACTTATTCCATGCAACGGCAGTTTCTCATCACGACCCGTTTAACGTTATCACGAATCATATTCAAAATAAATTGGTATGTGATTGTCCTCTATCTTATTTAAACCCGTCTGGTTTAGCTTTCCTAACACACTCCTTAAGTATGTAAGGAGCGATAGAGCCTTCGACTTATTGGACGACATGGATTTGCCATAGGGCGTGAGGCCTGGCCCATCCCACGGGTTCAGCTTTTCTCGCCTTTGGCCATCCGTACGGGTGAGTGGCAAGACAAAACTCATTGATCTTTGGGTTGGAACGGATTTAACGTGCTAGTTTTGCAAACGAAATAGTAAGAGGCCCTAGCGGAAGCCTTTGTTTATTTCAAATGTCTCCGAAAATGTCAGTTTATCTGCACGTGTAAGCTGCTTTGCCGTACCCCTGTTATTAGTACGAAATGTTTGCCCATTTCTGAACAACAGGGCCGAAGCTTAGTATTTTCAAGTGTAGTCAGATATCCCAAGTTCGCAGAGTCATACATTTTCCGCCAGTCGCAGACCAGTGCAAATTCAGTAATATTAAGTGTCTGTGTATTTAATTAGGTCAATGATTACGAAAGTAACGTCCTCGATAGGTCTTCCCCTAACACGGCCCCGGGTGGCCGGTTGGATACCCTTCACTCGAGTGGGGGTCAGCTTAACCGCCTTCCTGAGATCTCAGGAGCTAAGAGAGCTAGAAGCACCAAAGTCACAAGGTGCATTCGTTTTTACCTGAACTAAATTAGGTCAAAGTTTCAGGTTCCTAGATCACGATCTTCGGGTCAAATAACGTCAAACAAGGTCAAACTCCAGGTTGGCCTCCAAGGTGGTCCCCAGAACCTAGATCCCTGTTCTAAGCAGAAGGTCGCATGCTCATTTAAGGTCAGTGAACTTATTTGACCTTTTGAAGGTAATGGCGTCCAAAATCATACAAGATTGCTGGCAAGTTTTGCATTTGAATAAGCGACAAAGATTACGGTAGGCAGTATGTTCCTAAAAACAGCATGTTGATCTCGGCTGTTTCAAGCCAATGACCTTTTCTGACCTTTAAAAAGTTCACGGACGATGTATAATGGGGTTCATGTTATTAATAAATTCGAAATGAGCACCAGGAACTATCCCATCCAGCATGCCCAAAGCTAATAAAACGGGTTGGTTTTGACTTTGGTCTGACATTCATTCCTGATCCTAGGTCAATGCAATTTGTTTATTCACTTGCGTTGCCTAATAAAGTATCTCAGACACGTATGGCTTCGTCTAACATTCCGTCGTTGTATAAGATTCAACGATTTCCTGGAAATTGACTTCGCTAAATCCATGAATGATCCACTAAATCCATGGCTCTGCCCTACCGTAGGTCAGCAACCTTACAAAGAACATCTAAATTGCTAATACCAAACGACCCGCTATTCAGTTGTCTACAGCTATGCAAAATTTGGCGGGGCTTCACCCACCCGCTCAGAAACCATCCCAGAAAAACCTCCGGAAGGAGGTCACACTGTACCCCCCAGCCGAGCGCGTGTTAAAAGAACCGGCGGCTTGTGTCAGTGTTTCATTATGGATTTCCGACACACTCAGGTGCGGAGGCTATATGACATCACCTGCTCCTTACCCTGGCAGGAAGGGTGGGGGTCCGTCTGGTCCTTGATTTCATGCCTCAAAACACCCAAAAACCTACCCACGGCTCTTGCTTTGCCGTGTTGTTGCACGTGCAGCTGTAGCAGCCGTGCTTCCGGACGAACCGTCGTCGGTTTTACATATTTTACCGTCGAGGTTTTACATATTTTAAATGCTGCCATGTCCTAAAGGGCTCTGAGGGATTGATGTCACTAAAAGTTGCGTAATTTATTGCATATTGAGGTAGAAAATGAATGCGCCAGCATAGTGCCACGCAGGGCCAGGCTCCTACACTTGAGTCGGTCCAGAACTGAGACGGTTAGGAAGCGTCACTGCCCGCGAGCACCATCGCGGTGAAACCGGTCTCCGGCCGAACCTATGCTGCCGAGACACAGCGTTTACAGCCTGTATTGAAACCGTAAAATAACTCTGCAGCGCGATAGCACGAATTTGAAATAATGTTTGACGGACGCATGGGTCTCCTCGACTCTTTTACTGCGCATGCATGTGGTTTTTGCCTATGAGCTGTTTAACTCGGGGCTTAATAGCCACTGTTGCTGTGGATTGCCTCCTAAATGTATATATATATATATATATATATATATATATATATATATATATATATATATGTATATATATATGCATTATGCGTTCCGGAAGCTGGCAACGGTCTTGCTTTTATTGGTTGTTTGGTCGCTCTTCGCGTGTGATGCAGCGTGAAACGGGTGACATGTGACGCGTGAGATCATGTGACGACATGAAAATCACGTGGATGGTTTGGCTGACTGTGCGTTTAGTGATCATTCTTGGTCAATCTTGATTTATGATCAAGCTATTTTTGTTGACTACAAGACAGGTGAATCTTCTCATCAAAGCGACTAGCGAGCAACGAACATGTCACGCTGTTTCTTGATGATAAAATAAATTATTGCATCATTGTTCAGAATGCCAGTTTGCCATTCTTGATAATAAAATAGTGCGCCTTCCTATGATTTACTCCTCCAGGCGGAAATAATTTGCATCGATGTTGAGACCGGTCTATCCAATTATGAATTAAAAATCCAGTCCGGCCTAATTCGTCGCAGTAAAATTATGTCCTTGACATATTCCTTACGAACCCGTCGTATTTCAGCCCTATCAAAAAGTGTCAAATGCAATATTGTTACATGAGTATATTTGCGACTTCTTCATTGGCACTGTAATTTCAGCAAGTTCCACCCCAGCTTTAATCCGCTTCACTCCCAAATCCATGGGTTTGCCGATCGATAAAGGCTTCTAAAAATATCGTCTCTACCTGATCGAGCTCTGTAATGCAGGCAGCAGGTATGACGCCAAAGATCAGCTCGATTCACGTCAGCTGCTCCACAGTACATACTGCGTGTCGCGGAGAACGTTACACCGGGGCCTACTTTGAAATAGGGGGAGGAGGAGAAATTGCCGTTAGAGTGGAAAAGACGTAGAAAATATCCGAGTGGAGCAGCCATCGCAAGAGCAGCCAAATCTGTTCAGCTTATAGTCTAAGCGTAAAGCTAACACGCCAAGTATGTGGAATAAACGTATGCAACGAACAGCTTTTGTGCACAGTCGAGGTTTTACATGCTTGAAATGCTGCCATTTCATGAATGTTTCTGAGGGATTGATGTCACTAAAAGTTGCATAATTTGTTGCATATTCAGGTAGAAAAGGAAGACAGAAGCGGATGCATCACATGCACCATACCTAGCACCTATCGCAACTATTCGTTATTTGGATATGTGGGTGAATAATACCGCGAACGTTAGACTGCCTCTCAATTTTTTTTTCGCCATGGAAAGGAAAGGATGGAACTTACCCCTACGATATAAAAGTATGTAAGACTTTGAAACACACTTAAAAACACACGACATTAGAATAGCTTAAGGTTACAAAAGGTGCCTCTAAGTCAGAACGTTGTGAACCTTGGCCAGCATCCCCTAGGTCGAATTGAATGAAATTTGGCAACGTCCGTCAGTGTCACGTTGCCCACATTTGGCAACGTCCGTCAATGTCACGTTGCCCACATTTGGCAACGTCCGTCAATGTCACGTTGCCCACATTGCCGCAAATACTCTCCTTGTTTGATGGGTGATATAACACGACTAGAAGCCTTCGATGATGCGCACGATATCGACAGTAAAAAACATAAGATGCCGTAATCACGCTATCTCAAATTGGTCATACTTTATTATTTCAACTTGTCCAAACTTGTATATCTCCAGCCCGTATCCTGCTGTGCCTGTTATATTACGTAATATTCGGCGGTCAATGCTTAGGCGAACGTTCCATTGTGAAGGTAGATAAAAATACGACAATAAAATGTTGTTAGGGAAATGCTAGATAAGCCAGAGGACGGATTTCCCGTACCCTTTCAGAGCGCTTTATCCTAGAATTCAAGGTGCAACTCATGGATAGATGACGCCTGTGTCCCTGTGATCCTGCTATAGATGTCGCTGCATACATCCAAACGATTAGCTTCCACGCTTATTTCGCGCACTGAAACGCCCGAAACACGCTAAAAATAATATAACAGTGCCTTCATTCCAGGACAGGTTAAATATAGAATTTGTTGGATATTTTGGACGCCTGGGGGACATGCCTTCGCCGAGAATACGCACCAGTATTGGCATGTGGTCAAGGATCTCGCGAACGCCTGGAATGTGGAGGGTAGAAAAGCCCTATCGTGAGCACCGACTGGCACGCAGCAATGCCACTCAGCGCTTCCTGCGTCGCCTATGATCTGGTCAGCGAGTAGGGACATTTTGTGACATAATATGCGCCGCAGCCACATGTCGTGTCGCACGTGCCACGTGTGGCGGTGACGCAAGGACAGGGGAACGTGGAGAGAGTGAGGAGGGGGGAGGAGCTACGAGTTCCCAGCTTCCTGGTGTTTGTTATTTATTCTACGGGAGTTGAATGCACAGAAAATCCAACATGTCTGTCCTTTTTCGCTATCTTGGGAGTAATTCCCCTGCCGCTGCGTGGAAATGTTGATTGCGTGGCTTAAGCCTGGCCCCTGAAGTCTCTGACGCAACAGTGCAGCATGCCGACCCAGCTACAGCGGTCTAGGAGCCGCCCTCCGTGTCAGGGTCACCGAGGCGGAGAATACAGCTGGTGAAATCCGCGGAGCCGTTGGTCGACCTACATTGTCGACCTACTGCGCCACTATTGCCGCCTTAATTCCAGCGCGCGGTGTGACGATCCCCGTTTGGCATTAGCATGCCACTTTGTTCGGTGTCTGGCATACGAAAGGCACCGCAGGTGAATTATCTTTCCTCTCGATGACAAATGCTCTCAAACTTACCAACTTAAGAGATATACCGAGGAGGTCATAAGGTACGCTGGTTTCTATGTTTTAGTTGCGCTGGTCATGGCACCGATGATATCATGTTGTCTTAGACGCTGAAATATTTCTGGCCGCTCAAGGTAAGGCACAATGCGCCATAGAACGCAATGTACGACATCATCACCAAGCA
The DNA here is from genome assembly GCF_011947565.3 of Pollicipes pollicipes. Lineage (NCBI taxonomy): Eukaryota > Metazoa > Arthropoda > Thecostraca > Pollicipedomorpha > Pollicipedidae > Pollicipes > Pollicipes pollicipes. The sequence continues at coordinate 34,626,293 of NW_023596448.1, forward strand.
CGGTGGCAAAGCCTCATATATATATATATATATATATATATATATATATATATATATATATATATATATATATATATATATAGAGGAGAGAGACGGAGAGAGAGAGAGAGAGAGAGAGAGAGAGAGAGAGAGAGAGAGAGATATATATATCTATATATATATATATAGCTCTCTCCTCTCTCTCTCTCTCTCTCCTCTCTCTCTCTCTCTCTCTCTCTCCTCTCTCTCTCTCTCTCTCTCTCTCTCTCTCTCTCTCTCTCTCTCTCTCTCTCTCTCTCTCTCTCTCTCTCTCTCTCTCTCTCTCTCCTCTCTCTCTCTCTCTCTCTCTCTCTCTCTCTCCTCTCTCTCTCTCTCTCTCCTCTCTCTCTCTCTCTCTCTCTCTCTATATATATATATGTTTATATATAAAGTAAGTTTGAGAGCATTTTACATTGAGAGTTCAAATGATTCACCTGTGGTAATTTCCGAACATAGCGACATGCTGATAATTACTGACAACCCATCGAGGTGTGAAGGCTCGCAACATGCACTCAAGGTGCTTTTAGTGGGCTTTTTAAATAGATAAACACCTTCGCCGGGGTATTAAGATTACTCAACCTACGTTCGGCCAGGGGAGTTGACTTCTATGCTTTTTGACCACGTATCAAAAACGAGCCTCCCAACAACACGAATTTGTAAGTGCTCGTTGTTCATCTATGACCCAGGCATCCTTTGTTAAATTTGAAGTTTTAAGCAACCAGGATCAGCGACTTTAGGTGAGGATAAAAAGTCCGGCCTCTAAAAACTGTGACCACTCATATTTTTGCGGGTCATTTGCCCTTGTTCAAGGTAGTTATAGCAATAAAACATGACAGTGCCTAATGTTCCTATTTTTATGTCTTTTGGAACACGTGAGGCCAGTGCCCTGAATTTGGATGTTTGCTATTTTTCGTAAATAATGAAATTTTTTAGGCATTTCTGTGTAGTTTTGGTGCTTGTATACGAGAAACAAAATGCTAGCTCGCATACACGACCGTCGCATGACCACAGAGCACATGACCTCGGCCCAAGTCATGACCCTACCTCCATGGATGCCCTCTGCAAAGCACATGCTGAGGCTCAAAATAGGCAGCGTTAAGTAGGTAATTCTGGATTTTTTATTAATTAGAACGTTATAATTGTAACGTAATAATAATAATAACGTTATAAATATCATCGCAACTATTTAAATTTTCCACTGGAAAGCATCTTTTGATTCATTTCTAATGCATAAAGAGGTAACAATGCGTCGCTTGAGTACATGGAAGGTCACATGAGGTTATCCAACGTCAATGAACTTTGCGGTCAGCAGCGAAGAGGCTAGATGTGCTGAGTGGGACGAAGTGTAGCTACCTCCTTATCATGTGTGTAAGGCTGATGACTTGTGAATTTATGTACCAACGGGCCTGTTCACAGTTTGTTACAAATCCATGGCCAAGCCTTGAGGGGACTACCCATAATGTGGACAGCTGCCATGCGATCTGAAATGATCACACAGTCCCGGCTAGCCCGTCATTTTTTCTCACCTGGAAAGTTAAAAAACTACAGCCGTAGTTGACCTCAGCTGACCTCTAGGTCAGCCTAATGTGGTATTTTTGTGTCTGGAGTACTTTTTCCCCCATAGTTGCGGCTTGAAAAAATCAGCTTAGTAAGGAGCACGTTGTGAAATAATATCGTTCTCGTATGCTATTGGTAGATCTGATTTGAACGGTGACCTGATCTGACCTGCTCCCTGTGGGGAACATAAATGGTCGGAATGGCCTCCCATCAATCTTAATGTTTGTTTTCGTGCCCTCAATATCCTACTTGACGCGTTAACATAGGTTTTAACTACATCTATCATAACGACCACTTTTGGCCTTTGTGATGTCGGGTGACTTCACATTTTCGTGGCCTCTGGTGACCTCACAAGACCAAAGGTCATAAGGCCATATGACCTAAGGTTAGTGACTCTGATCTCCGTGCACAGTATTCCTGCCTCCTTGTGTCGATCCGGAGACTATGACAATCTCTGCAAACCGCTTGAGTTACCAGTAAAACTGCCAGTTTTTGACATTTAGGGTACCCACACCCACCCCGCACACATATTGGAAAACCCGGACCAGGCCCGCAAGGCAAGTGGCCTCTCCCCTCCCCCTTCCCAAAACCCGCACGGGCCCCGCCAATGTAATGTTGCATTTCAGATACACATGTCTTGCATTGTAATGCTACACGTTCCAAAAACAAGAAGCGATTAAAAAATATATAAATCTGCTCATCCCTTCTGCTTTTGCCTCCTCGTGGCTCACTCCAAGAGAACTTATTTTCATTTCAGGTTTACATACATCACAACATACATAAGCACGTCGTTTTTCAAAACATGCTTGGCGTGGGCTCAGCAGTGATAAATGGTTAAACTTGTTTTGCTGTTTGGGACTGGACATGAAGGACATGAATTGAATGGGAAACTACACCCACGTCATAATATACCCTAATTTGTTTTTTTTTCAAAATGGTGCTTGCTCTTGAGCTGAGATTTCATCCTCTTAGGATGAGTAGTTAAGAAATTGCCTTAACTGTAGGATGGACAGTTATTAAGCTATGGTAGTCTTCTTTTGATGCTACAGCATGTCATGGACTATCTCAGGGGTGATAAAAAGTTCCTTTTCCGTCACCGACGAAATCTGGAAGCGTCTAAATCGTCAATTGGAACCAAATCTTTTAGAAACCGTTGCAATATAACTCTAAATCCAATAAACCACAAAACAAAGACGGCATAATCATCAAACGTTTTTGTTTCGGGACTTCATTCGCACTTTAACGTCATTTGTTGGCCATGATTCACTGAATGATGGTTATGACTTAAGTAAGAAAATTACAAGATAAAGGCATACTTAACATAACCAGTTTAGAGGCGTATAGTTTCTGTTCAGTTAGGCGGAAGGGATGCGTCCTAGCATGGATGTAGTTTCGTATTTTTAGTTATCACTTTTTGGGCATTATTTTTCATTAATCATATTTTAAGGGTTCAGCGCCCCCCCCCCCCCTCCAGGACTAACTTCGAGAAACTATATCCCCGTCCCGAACTAATTTCGGGAAACTATATCCCTGCTCCCAACTGGGAAAAAAAATGTGCGTTAAATCTGTGGAGAAAACGGTTTTTAGTGCATTTTATTCTCCGCCAATTCTACCTGCTCCCCCCCCCCCTCTCTCCATCCATCAACCCTACGTATTTTGCAAAACTGCATCCATGTAACCCTACCTTTATCAATAGCATGGTTCTACAAGCACCTGACAACAATACCACTTGGCCTTGTGATGTCATTTTACAATCAGCTGAAAGCGTAAGCGGCCTTCACTATCTTCGCGTAATCATTACCTGTGTAAAACTCCCACTTCCTGACATGATCTCAATTATTTAGAGTAAAACCCCTTGCACTATTGGTATCAACTGACGCAAACCACATTTTTGAACACATCGAGCACTTTTAGTTATATTTATATGCAACATGATGACAGTAAAAAACGTTTTATCTCACGCCTGTCCACCGATCAGTACGCTAAGTCAGAGGTGCGCCGGAAATGTGAGACGCCTACACCAGTGACGCTCAACCTCCTCCCTCAAAGCTGCCGTTCCTCACAGCGGCATGAAGCCCTGCATGAATCCTTGGCATATGTCCCCCCAACGACCTCTGTTTGCCTCTGAAGCTACAGCTCAGGGATCCACGAACAGCAGGATCTAGGAATCCTCCTAGATCGGCAGGATTTTTAACGCTGTTGCAACAAAGAGCTGACTATAAGCTACGTTATTCTAGCCAGTCAGCTTCTCAAGACATGAACGCAACCAACAGTAGCCTGCAGCCCTGCAATGAACCCAGTGTATTACCGCGTGGCGAGCATTCGAGCCCATCTGTCTCAAGTGGCATGACGCTTTAAAATGCCGCATGCAAACTGATCACGTTCGTCGCAAGATGCTGTGGCCAGCCACGATCCTTATGGCCGGTAATAAGCCTAGTTATTTGGGAACTTATGCTGCTTTGTATGTGAAGCGAATCTTAGCTGAAAAATCTGCACTGACCATTTCTAAAGAGTATTGGAAAAGCGCTGTGTCGCCACTGATCTGTGACGTCAGCACCGATATGGTATGGTTTGTAGTATATTTCTGGCAACTGCTACAAACTATCCTGGCTATAGTTACTATGTTTGGGAGCATGTTATGGCTTAATTTACTCATACAGCGAACGTCGACGGTTCAGTATGTGTTCTACACATACTTACACTGCAAGTGTTAGCGAGTGCAAACCAGACTAAGCTTTGAGTTTCGTCTAGCTGGGATAATCTGCTGTAATAAGGTCTGGTCTGCTGAAAGTTGTTTGCATTTGCGCAGCTTTGTTAGTGATCGGGTCTCAAAAGTGTCAGTTTTTGACACCGATCATATCCGGGAAATCAGAACCCTTTTCACCCCTGGTTTATCTCCTCATGAAATGGCATGCTTTGTATAACCAGTAAACATGGTAGTGACGTTTAACTTGCCTATTTTATCTTGTTTGTGCAACTAATTAGCTCCTTTTTCCAGTTGCATTTGCTACCAACAATTGCTAGTCGGTTCACTACAAATTTGTGTTTAATAAAACGCGAGTGGGATGACTTACATGTAGGATACCGCCAATACCCGCAACATGGCCGACAGCATCTGCTAAAAGTCCTGCGGGTTTGTAAGGCCAGCATGCTGCAGACTTGCAGGCTCAGAAGTGGCAGCGGTACTTACCGCTTGTTCGCGGGTATCGACAGCAACGGCTGCCTGATCAGACCAGCGTCACTTGGGGAAACAGAAACTTACGAATATAAGTGAATTGAAAAGGCTACGCAATATAGTGTTGTGGATCTTTGTTTCATTTTTTCAGATGGTTTGTCTGTTCAGTCGTTTTAAAGGGAGCATGCCACCATTTTACCCTTTTCGCTTGTTGTTAGATCAGATGCGTACGATGCGATCATTAATGACAGTTTTCTCGAGGTCCTTCTGCATAGCTCAGGATTTCGATTTGAAGTAGCCGACGCTGCGGAAGAAATCTTATTTGACTCACTGCTCGCAACTATGAAAGTAATGCATTCCATTTGCTTTGCTTTCTCCAACGTGCGTGCTCAGTAATGTTTGCAGCGTACTTAGTTGCCAAAGCAGTTGTGTAATAAACGCTACGAAAGTTGAAAACACTCTGGTAGGCAAAAATATGTGCAAGCATGAGGATACTATCTCGCGAATTCAACGCAACGCTTTACTACAGCTTTGATTTGTTCCCCATGGCGTTTGACACAGCGCCTCTGTTCAAAGGGCACTTGGCTTTGTGAAACGGAGTATCACATGGTCTATAGCTATGCACTGGCTCAAGCTTCAACCAATGCGCTTCTCGGTAGCTGCCCCCTACCGCCCTCCGTTCCAGCCACAAACATTCATTTGTACTGACGTCACCCAGTAGCAACTGACAGCGCCCCTCCCCCCTACCTGCCCCCTGAGCCTGCCTGCCCCCTACTTACCTGCCCCCGTAGTCATGCAAAGGCTGAAGCGACTGCAAGGAAGGAGAGTAGTGCTGTTACAGAACATTGACAGCGTGATGTACACAAGATCATTAAAAGTATTATCATGGTGTATCGACGGTATCTTAGTGGCACCACCCAGTGTTAGCATAAGACTAACTGGCCCTAAGGCTTCCCTAGTGCATGCTTTTTTCTAAATAGACCCTTATGGTGGTTCACTCGCAATACAATGCCGCCCACCCGGTGACTGGGGCTTGTCCCGCCTCTGATCCCGCCCCGGACGGACGGTCACGTGACCGGTTGGCCGGCGGACCGACGGCCATCTGGGGAATGCAGACCCTGGCCGGGCTTCGTGGGGGTGGGTTCGGTCGGCAGCTGGCGGGGAGTGGCTGCGACCAAAGCAGCGGCAGTTAGGACGGTTCGTGCGCGGGAGATCGCTTTGGAAAGGTTGCGTGGTGTATATGATTGCATGACAAATGATCGCGTTCGGAACGTTCCTTCGCGGAAGTGCACGAGAAACAGGATGTGTCAGGTAACAGCTGGCATAACAAGCGATCGCATGTGAAAGCTCGTAATGTTGCAAAGGTGTGTACGGAAAAGGTGTAAAGAAGAGCTCCATCGGGTTAAAGTTCGCATTGCAAATAATTCTCAAGCAATTGCAAGACGCGTGGATAAGACAGTAGCAATAGCCTTATTCCCCGGAGAACCAGGAGACCGGGCATAAAGCTGGGTTGATATTTCAACGACACGCGTTTATCGAAACAACAGCAGAATACTTCTGCAAGTAGAAAACAATAGCGGAAAGCAGATGACTAGCAGAAGTCTTCTGCTATTGTTACGTTAAAGGCGTGTTGCCGAAGTATCAGCCCAGCTATATCTTCATTCTCCTGGATTTTTTTCGAGGACCAAGGCTTTTTCTACTGTCTTATCCATGTGAATAATGTTCCTAACGCACTGAACAACTTTCGTAATAGTAAGACACCACATGACAAAAACTTGCAAGCAAGAGATCGCGCGCCGATAATCGTATTTGATACGATGTCTTATGGCGTTTGCCAGCAAAATATCGGGCGCAAATCGCATTTATCCATAGCATACCAGACACTCAGGCGTACGAGAGGGGCGTGCAGTGTGCCATGGGCGGCGACTGCAAGATAAAATCGGGGCACGTCGCTGCCGGGCCGTGGCGGGGCGTTGTATTCTGCGGAGGCGAACAGCCCATCACCCGTCAGCGCCACTGGTATCGTGGGGTCGTACAGATTTCGTGCTCACTAAATGCGTTCCAAATATGTACAGCTGTAAGTCGCCGAAATTTGAAGGGGCGTGACCTTCTGACCCACACCGCTGTGGGTGCGGCCCTGTGATAATGTGGATGCGCTCTATTGATAACATGGGTGCGCTCCTGCAATAACGCGGGTACGCTTCTGTGATGGCATGGGTGCGCTCCTGTGAAAATGTGGATGCACTTCTGTGACAACGAGGGCGCGCTCCTGTGATAGTGTGGATGCGCTCCTGTGATAACATGGGTGCGCTCCTGTGATAACATGGGTGCGCTCCTGTGATAGTGTGGATGCGCTCCTGTGATAACATGGGTGCGCACCTGTGACAACGAGGGCGCGCTCCTGCGATAGTGTGGATGCGCTCCTGTGATAACATGGGTGCGCTCCTGTGATAACGTGGGTGCACTCCTGTGATAACGTGGGTGCACTTCTGTGACAACGAGGGCGCGCTCCTGCGATAGTGTGGATGCGCTCCTGTGATAACATGGGTGCGCTCCTGTGATAACGTGGGTGCACTCCTGTGATAACGTGGGTGCACTTCTGTGACAACGAGGGCGCGCTCCTGTGATAGTGTGGATGCGCTCCTGTGATAACATGGGTGCGCTCCTGTGATAACGTGGGTGCACTCCTGTGATAACGTGGGTGCACTTCTGTGATAACGAAGGTGCGCCTCCGGGCAGTGGTAATAACGGCTGGGATGAAAGCCGCGCTGGTGGCGGCGCGATGCAGAAGCAGCTGTGTGTCGGGCCGATCTAGCCGTCTAAATCACCCGCGTTGGCTTCTGGCTTGGCTTCTCCCGCGGCGGCTTCTCCCGCGGCGCGTCCGCCCGCCCGATTACAACAGCCGTGGATGAAGATCATTGAGTTATCGGATACCAGTGCAAATTCACGTCCAAAATTTTGTTCACGAGCGTTTTGGCACGCCGTTGCCAACTGGCGGCCGACGGACCGCGGCGTGCAGACGGTGGGAGGAGAGGGGGCGGACTGGCAGAAGCCACGTGGCCCCGCAGCGTCATGCTATGTTGCGGCGGCCTGATGCAATGCCGACAGCCAATCCCGAGCTCGCGTGGCTGAAGTCACGGCGCTGCACGCTGCGGCTGCGGCCGGTCGACTCGTCGGGTTTGGCGAAGGTAGTATTATTTATTTACAGAAACGCCAGTCATTATTACATTTTTTTACATATTCTTAGGTATATATTATATATTATGATATTTTGCATATTATTACATATTTTTCACATATTTGTTGTTGCACTTAATATATTTATGTTCAGAAAAGCCAGGGCTTCGCAAACGCTCCATTGTCGACGGTAACGGCGGGTGTTGGCGCGCGCGGTTATGCTGACCAGAACTACTGAGAACCCATTGTTTTGTAAAATGGAAAGACGGCCGCAGAACGTTGCAATAGCATCCAAAAATGGTAACGCGCTGGTGGTCCTTTGTCGGCACGTTGGTTGTTGGTCTTGAGTGGGCTCATAACACCACAATCATTTGTGCTGTTTCGGCTTCAGCATTAGCGTGTTGAGTGTTCAGTGACACTGTGTAGCGTATTGTGTGGTCAGTGACACTGTATAGCGTATTGTGTGGTCAGTGACACTGTATAACGCATTGAGTGTTCAGTGACACTGCATAGCGTATTGTGTGTACAGTGCAGTGCTGTGACACAGCCGGGGCCGTAGCACGACGGCAGGTTCAGAAGAGCAGAGCGCTGCGAGAGTGCCAACGCTTCGGTCGCTCTGCATCTGATCATCGTCGAACGTCGAGCTTAAGAACGTCTCAGGAAAGTGAGGGAGCAATGACGGTTGTTACTTGATCCCGTGTTGAAGTGGGCTTCATGTTGAACATCATCAGAAAGTGGGAGCGTCAGCTTCCTGGCCTCCCCTGTTCCAACACCAGTATTTTGGGCTGAACTGGTGCCTCTTACAGCACTTAGTGCTGTGCGTTCTCGAAAAATGGTGCAATTTTTAGTGGATATATTTATTTAGCTCAAAGGTGATGGCATATATATATACATATATATATATATATATATATATATATATATATATATATATATATATATATATATATATATATATATATATATATATATATATATATACACGTATATGTACGTATATATTATATAGATATATACGTATATATATATATATATATATATATATATATATATATATATATATATACAGTATATATACATATATGCGCGTATATATATATATATATATATATATATATATATATATATATATATATATATGTGTGTGTGTGTGTGTGTGTGTGTGTGTGCGCGTGCGAGCGCGCGCGCGTGCGTGCGTGCGCGCGCGCGTGCGTGCGTGCGTGCGTACGTGCGTGCGTGCGTGCGTGCGTGCGTGCGTGCGTGCGTGCGTGCGTGCGTGCGTGCGTGCGTGCGTGCGTGCGTGTGTGTGTGTGTGTGTGTGTGTGTGTGTGTGTGTGTGTGTGTGTGTGTGTGTGTGTGTGTGTGTGTGTGTGTGTGTGTGTGTGTGTGTGTGTGTGTGTGTGTGTGTGTGCAAATACTACAGTTGAGAATTTGTAGCATTTGGGGTCCCGAACTTTTGGGCAGATGGAGTTGGATTCGAGGCTAGAGTCGATTTGAATCCATTCGTACCTTTGCATCGAAATCCCGAACCATCTCGATTGCATTGAAATCCCGAGCCACTACGATTGCATCGAAATACCAAACCATCACGATATGGCAAATAAGGAGAACGGGTGACTCAGTCCAATGCAGAGCCGGCATGTACGTGTTAAACATAGTTTTTTAAAGAAATTGAACCATATAGTATTTGGCCCTGCAACCTACAGGGGTATCGCGGGAACCAAAAGCTCGTTAAAAATATTTACAACATTTCCGACTTTACGTAATTGCTACATGTGTTGTGAAAGCCTATCTAAATGTGGCAAGTCTATAAAAGTAATACCTGACGGTCACGGTTCATGATCTATGAATTCTGTCTCAAGGTCATGCTAATGACATTTTGCCTTAAAATATAAGACGCTTATTTCCTGCGACACATGCATTTAAAAGAGCGTTCCTCATATTACCTTTCTTAATTCCACCACTTTGAAGCACATTACAATTACTATGGCTCTTTTGCAACATCAAATTATCCGAATTCAAGCTAGGCTAAACATTAACCTTTTTTAAAGAGATTCTTGTCAAGCTTTTTTTAAACAGGCCCAAACTTCGTGATCAGATTCGAAATTTTGAACGTCTTACAATTCATCCCTTAATGGCCTTAAGCATACACTTCTATATGGGATATATATGACATTGATATCCTTCTTCCATTGGCGTGGCGTCATTACGGGTGAAACCATTGTATAGACTACCGTCTGCATCCCGCGTGTTAGCAGCCACACAGGGATTTGACCAGTTAATGTTCAAAGTCGTCGTCAGGTGATGTGAATTTCTGAGAATGAATCACTCCATCTGTCACACACCCTATCTGTCCTTTTCAGGGCTCAGCCGGGGCCGCTTTCCGGACTCGGCATGCCTCACGTCCCACAGAGAATGAACTGGCCAAAATGTTGTGAGCATACCAACTTACCAGACGAGGATGATAGCCCGAACAATTAGTCCAGCCGTGACACTAATACCTCATCGCCGTCATTCAATGAAACTACACGACTTGCTTAGTTTGTGACCTTCGCCCTACTAAGGCGCGAGATTGGTGCCAACGCTCCAAAGTTTTTCAGAAAACCTGCGTCATGTCGCGTAATTGCACTCGAATAATTAATGCTGCGTAATTTTTAATTGGCTTACGTGGCGTTCGTTGCGCGTGTTTTGACACCAAAAACTGTTTCCAGCATTTCTCGCCCTTGAGAAGCAATGGTTCTTTAGAGACAATGCACGGCTATCCACGGCCGACGCGGCGGGGGGGGGGGGGGGGGGGGCACGGCCGACGAATTCACCGGTCGTGCGAGGGGTCGAAACTTTTATACTAGCGGAACCCTTGGATGTATCCTCAAAACACAAAAACTACGTACCAATTTGCTTAGGATGAAGCAGCGGACGCGCCTCAGTCACTGGGTATGGTTTTGTAAATACTGACATATAAAGCTGGAATAGCGCAATTTTCAGCGAAAATGTGGCATTTGACCAGTCATCAGGGATAAGTTATCCACCATGCGATATACAAGTCAATGCCTGTCACGGGGTCTGCTTGAGGCCAGTCCACTATTGTCTTTCGCGAGGCTCTTTTTTCTAGTCTCGAGACGGCGGAGAGGGGAGGGACGGACATCCCCAATCAGCGAAAAGGGTGAATCAGGACAAGGGCCAATATAGACGGACGGCCCATCGCGCCAACAGCCTTCGCTGAGTTGACCTGAAATGACGTCACAGGTTTCAACTGTGTGAGTGTGGGACGGCGAGCAAGCTGGTCATGGAGTTCCCCCTCGCCAAACGAAACAAGATCATTTATTAGGCCGGGCGGGGCCTGAGAGGTGAATGCGGACCCGCCCGACGCCCCAGCCGATCGCCTGCATTGTTGACTGGATCTACGAGGAGGGCAGGGCGTGCCGCCCGGCCAGGTGGAGTAACCCACCGTTTCCCCACGCCCCGGAACTACCGTGGCGATGGCCTCTTCTACCGAAGTGGACCGTCACGCCAATAATGGACACGAAAAGCCAGGTCGCCGGCGGAACGGTGGCGCGCAGGCACGTTTGTCTGACACCTTGACATCTTTGTCTGTGGGGACGTTTGCCGCTTCACTCCAAGAGCCCCGCCGCGCCGGTGTCGCCGTTACCCCAGCTGGCATCAGAAGCGCTAAGCCACGTGAGAACTGGGCCAGAGGAGCACGCTCAGGGTCCGTCTGAGGCGAGAGCAGGCGGGCCTTGCACCATCGCCGGCGACGCCATCCCCGAGATCTGGCCCAGGGGCACGTTGGGGGCAGGACTCTGGAAGAAGATTAGGCTAGTCCGGCAACGCATTGAACAGAGGGGGAGCGGCAGCAAAACCAGTGGACCACGCAAGAAAACTCGGGCGGGCTGACCCAGTTGGAAGGATCTACTAGGAAAGCTACCAAAGGTCTCTCAGGAAGAGTCTCGGGGAGAGTCCCGAGGAGGCGCTGGAGAGGGAGGAGCGCCGGGGAGAAGTGGCGGCGACAGCCTGGCGGCGACAGTTGGCTCCGCGGACGACGGACGCCGATAACAACGCACACGGTGTGAGTCAGCAGGCTGTTGTACCCATCCTTACCGGGCCATGGACCGCACCCGTGTCCCTTGACTCCTCCCCAACGGGCGGGCGCGGGTCACGACCACCTATTCCCTCCCTAAAGTAAGGGTGGCGCTGGCCACGCAATGCTCCCGGCCGGGTAATGTGTCTCGCGCTCACCCCCAAAATTAAACAGAGGGGCGGGGAATGACGTGTCACGTGTTTCGTAATGTCCTAGTGATTGTTGTCAATGCAGGTGGCAGTTTGGGTTTTGGATGGTTTAGCGTGGAAGCGATGCTGGGAGTGATTCGGCTGGGCGGTGACAGGGCGCTCGGCCCGGCGTGGGTGGGCATGGTTTCCGACGCCCATGACGCGCGCTTCGGCGCGGCCGCTCGCTCGTTGGCCCGCGCCGAGGCTGTCTTGATTTTGTTGGAAGCGGCCACGTGGAGGCGCAGCGGCTCGTCATGATCCTCGTCCGTCCCGCGCCGCGGCCAGGCGCGGCTTACGGGCAACACCGTCATATCCATGCTGGTTTCCCTTTGCTGTGACGTCAGTTTGCTGGCTACCGGGACGGTTTGGCTTTTAACGTCCTTTTGATTTTTTCTCCGATTGCTCGGGCGGCCGGACCTTTGCCGAAGTCTGTCCAGCGTACTCGCACTGGTTTCATCAACGTGCGCTGTCTTCTCCCCCTACTTTACCGCTTGTCCGGCCCAAACTATTAACTGACTGCATGGCATTCGTGCGCGCGTATTTTGTTCCTGTTTTTCTTCTGTTGTCGATCGCCTTGTTTAAGCGAATCATTTGCTTTGAAACCGACGGGGTCAACTCCCGTCGGACTGTCAGACTTTTGTCCGACACGCAACACGCCGTCCATCCTCGAAGATCGAGTCATAGGAGACCTTTACTGGAGGATGATGTGTTCCGAACGCGCCCGAACAGCACGACTGGACTTTGGCAGGGTTGAGGAGCCAGACGACCGCAGTGCAGCTTTTACGCGGATGTGCCTTTGTGTATAGCACGACTCGGAGGCACAGTTTCACGCTTTTTTGGACTAAGAGACGGTCGACTCGTCTTTGTTGACTCGCACGTGAACTCAGGCGTGACGACATAAAGACGCATAGGTCATCGTTTGGCCAAGGACCAGTGGGGACTGCCCGGGATGCCGGATTATGCACGGCGGTGGCTGGATCTATCCGTTGCTGTACCACACCTTGGGAGAGAACAGGACCCAGCCTGTTCTCTTCCGACGTGGTGGCCACGAGGCCTTATGAGCTCTTGATGGCAGGATGTCCGGGACGGATAGGGTTCTCACCATCAACGCTCATAAGAAAGGCGACAAGGGACTGGATCGTCGGACGGGCCGGTCGGGCCGAGTCTCCAGAGCGCGCCGGCCGAGGAGACCGTAAGGCGTGAACGCAGGTCAAGCCGGGCGCACGTCGTCTGCCGAGGGGCTCCACCGTCCCATCGGGCGCGCTGCCTCGGTGCCTTGCAAAGCTCAGTGCGGCGGGCGGGAGACGAGGGCGTAGAAGCGCCAGGGGCGACGTCTCCGTGCTGGAAGAGGCGCTGCCTAAGGCGCGAGTGCGGTGGCGGAAAGCTGCGAGCGGTGGGCGTGGCCGAATGAATGGTGGGCCGCTCACCGTAGACGGAACGCGGGAAGCGTCGTCCGAAGAAGGAGCTGTCACCCTGAGGGTCAGGCGAGAGAACGAGTCATCGTGCAGCTTCGGACACCTGATGTAGGCCCAGTATCTGCGTCGTTGCCAAGCTGAAAAATTAAAATGGCGTATGTTAAATAGGGCTTAAACGTGGCTTGACTGAATGCTTGAGATGTGATAAATGAACTTAACTTAGCTAACGAGCATTCACGCAGAGGACCCAATCATAATGCCAAGGCGCTGGATAAAGGGAGAGGTCCCATCCCTGCGCGAGTCGAGAATGACTGAGGCGACGTGGGCGCCAGCGGATGTGAATGCTTGCAACGAGTGTGGTGGGGCGCCGAATGCATGGAGTCCGCGTGGGTTAGTTAAGGCCTGGGGAGGGGGGGGGGACTCCCAGGGTCGTCAGGCAGGGGGCTCTTGCCAATGTAATTGGCCAGTTGCGTGCGATCCCTGCCAATTGGGCGTATTATCACTGCACCTGGTTTCGTTTTGCCCCAGTTGAATATCATTAGCTAAAAAGGTGGAGGTGGGATAGCGTGGTTAAGGACGCACAGTCATGTACGGGGAGACAGCCGTTCATGGCGCCTGACCGGACCTACCATCCCGCCAATCCCCCGGTTACCCGCTTCATCCTAGTTCTATGGCTCACATGAGCGCGTGCCTATGGCGGATGTACCGCACCCCGGTCACCCACTTCATCCTAGCTCTGTTGCTCGCATGAGTGCGTGCTGATGTCGGGTGTACCGCAGTCGCAACGTGCCGAGTCATGCGCTCACATCATCTGGTTCGTGTGTTGACGAATGCTCTCCTCAGTATAAATTTGCCCTTTTGGGGAGGCGTGACAGCAGCAGTCGGCGGCACACAAACATCCAGCGGTGGCCCGGTAGCAGCGCAGCGCACGCACCCCACCCAGGACCCTCCCCCCCCCCACCCCACCCCCCACACACACTAATGTGAACGCTGCGACCTGTTTTGAGCTGTCAAAGGTCGGTCATCATTGTTCAAATATTATCTATAATGGATTTATTGGCATATGTTGAGTGCAACTCATGGGGAGGGATAGGAGGACGTCCCCCCCCCCCCCATTTCTAAACAATGGGAGTTTTCCCAACGTTTTCCCACACCATGTACGTTTTGAGCAGCTTCCCATTCAAATTTCTTAAATGTTGTTTTAGGGCTCATTAATCTCCAGCGTTCTAGTTTGACCCCCAATCGTAATTTGTCCCTCTTGATCTCAGCGGCGTGGCGACAACTGCGCATTCATATGGTGGGTTTCAGGACTCGGAGTGGCTCTTAGTATTCGAGGGTTCGCAAGATTACATTTCTTCGAATCTCGTGAATCCGGGCCCCAAGGCGAGCAAGCATCCACGTTCATCGTGCTTCGCATGGCTCACCCTCACCCGTGCCGATATCCGATCCTCTCTTCGCCCCCGCTCCGTTTCCAGCCGGCCGCCGGCCTACGCCCCACCCTCCGGAGTCTTCCGGGGTCCGATGCGCGTCGGACGGAACGTGGTGCAATCGCAACGACCAATCACCGGGCAGGTCCGTCACGTCACGCGCTGACGTCACCGCCCGGTATAAAGCGGCGCACGCCCGCGGCACCGATGGATAACTCCCCCAATTTTCACTTTGGCATCCGACTGTGTTTGCCCGGCTTCTCAAGGCCGGGCTTCGGCCCCCTCCGCTCCGCTAAAAATCCCGCCGTCGTCTCTTGTGGACGCCAGGGATGGGGCGGGTCAAAGGGGGCCCCGCCGGGGCCAGAGGTCACGTCCGGCGTTCGATTGAGGTCGGCGGGTCGGACTGGCTCCGGCGGGCAATCAAAGCACCGGCTGCGGTCAGAGGTCGAGGGGAAGCAGAACAGAGCAGCGCGGAGGACGAGCGCGAAGTGCAGCGTGGATAGCAAGTACATAAACTCACCCCTGGTGAGTTTGTTCCTGCGGTTGGTCGGCCTTTTAACTGACCTGCCATTTCGCATTGTCTGATTGCCGTCACCCAGCGAACCGCCAGTGATTTGCCGCCTCTCACTGAACGGCTCATGCGACCTCAAGATCAATAATTAGGCGTTCGGTGACGATCACAGTTCTCTGCCCTCGGTTCTTCATGCGGCCCCTGGCATGCCCGCTGTGCGGGGCACGCCGCGCACTCCGAGGAATGGACTGCCCGGCTCGTACCTTTTGGCGTCTCTTCTCCCTCCCCCCCCCCCCCCCCCCCCCATGGCTCAGTAGCCGTGGAGGATCGAACGGCAATCAGTGACGAGCAGGTACACGCGTCAGCTGTGTTCGTCGACGTTAGGTTACCGCGACGCACATGAAACTACGTGGGACTTACATGGTTGTGAGTGCTAACAACCCCAGTGAGCTATCCCGATCCCCGACCTGCCACAGCCGTGATGAGAAACAGAACACAGCCGCAGACCCTGTGACTTCACAAACGTCACGGCTGTTCGAGGTTTGTGACGCCACGCCCCGATCATTGATCAATGGAAGCGATCGCTGCCGAGCCGTTCTGCACGTGTCGTGCGCTGAGCGCTATGAAGCTGCCATGGCGTGCACATGGCTGCCGAGCGCTGCTATGACGCTGCCATGGCGTGACATGAGTCGCTCCGCATGGCGTCAACTGACGTGTTATTTTGTCACTGGCGGCGAAATCCGGATATCTGCATGACTCCGAGGAATCCAACGAATATTTGGAAAGGGGGCGGTGGGAGCTGGGACAAGCAAATCTTTCCCACTTTGACTCGAACAGAAATGAAAGACATGTAGAACCGTCTTTTCATAAATGCGCGGGAGTGCGTACCCCGATGGTTGCATGTGAAACCCCATACTGACGAGAAGCACTTCGATGATATTGTGTAGCATAATGTGGTGATACAAAGTTGCCCTTCACTGAGAAAAAAGACGCCCCCCCCCCCCCCCCGGTGCAGAGCCAGCCGAATGGGGGTCCCGCACTGTGCCGTTTTAAGGAGTGGTGTCATATCCCTTTACAGGAGTATTTTGACGCAGTGGTGAGTATCCACTTGACCTCCTGATGATACCTTGTAATTCAAACACTCTGTAAATTGAGCCGCCTTTGTTTACCTCGCACTCTCTAAATACATGTGGCAAACTGACCGTCGCACCTGTACAGCTTGCGCTGCCTTTGATCCAATTCACGCTGTGAGCAAATCAGGACTCATTTTGACATTTCAAGCACCCAAAATGGGAGATAAGTCATAAGCTAACCCAAATGTCCAGCATCAGTTACCAAAACGCATGGACCAGACGGTCAAACCACCAAACAAGTCAGATTCTACACTTTTAACCTTTCAAACTAGGTCAGACGATGAATGGCCACGCTACCTCACTAAACTGCACGGTATCAGCAAACGAACCACGTCGACCACAGGGTCAGCCAGTCTTCACCACCACTGGAAACTTACTCTCCTTTAAAGGAGTGTAAGTTTCCAAATGTAGAACAATTCCCTTGAAGTGTTACATTCCCTTTAAAGGAAGTGTTCTACATTTGTATGGGGTTTTGAACCGCAGAAGCCATCTCGAAGATCATTCGGTGCAGCTCTCATCCCTTCCCTTGTTAAGATCTAATCCCCTAGTTTCTGAGCTACACGCCTGCGATTTTTACGAGACTTCTTCGGGCAGAGCACTTCAAGGTCACCTTGGCATTGGTAACGTCATGATAACGTCGGGAAAATCCTACCATTCCTTAAGCCAGGCGGCTATCAAGACCAAAAAAAACGGATTTGTCAAGTCGTTTACATTTGGCGTTCGTGGGCACGATTTCCACACATAACGGCTGCAAATGTCTGGAAATATATATATATATATATATATATATATATATATATATATATATATATATATATATATATATATACATATATATATATATATATATATATATGTATATATATATATTATACATACCTGGAAAAAACACTTGGATTAGCTGAATACTCAGAATAGGTGTGTAGTCGTCAGTGCCTTAGAAAATAAGGGTGTAAATGAATGGTTAGAATATGGCAACAGTGGGAGCGTACTTCTGATGCTAAGCGACTGAGGAAACCTTTCAAAACCGCTTTTTTACATGGTCATTCGGAGCAAAAGGTTAAATGGCCGTGGAGCCAAACGTTTGGGATATTATCAGGCCTATACCAGCTTGATGCCTCCAACGAGGCATCACCTATTCGGCATGGCCACGTCATGCCCTTCCACAATGCCTTTGTGAGAGGCCACTGCACGTGCTGATGGCAAGGTCACCAGGGGTCTGCTGGGGTGAAGGTAGTATGGACAGCTAATGGCTCGCCACGGTTGAGTGAGTCCCCTTAGTGCCGCGTGATGTGCCAGGGGCGGCGCTGAGAGTTGCCAGGCGAGTTTGATCGCGTGGCCAGGCGAGTTTGATCGCGTGGTAAACAAACACATGTTTACAGGTGGGCGTGAGAAGCGTGCATGTTCCCTTACCCACTGCAGCCATTTATGTCTTAAAATCCTTCGCGCGGCATACTTCAAAATCCTTCGTTCATGAAATGCTGAATGCCATTTGGAATAATGTGGTACCAGGATCCGTAGCGTCACATTTCCCAAGGGCATTCAAATGTTTGAAATGCTGCTTGGAGCACTGGATTGATTGATCTTTGCGCATTCATCGACGGGTCTCCATCATCGGCGTCCGCCCAGTTGGCCGCTGTCGGGAGAGACGCGTGACACGGCAGCGTGACGTAGCCATAGAATCTATCTTAACCAGCCTGACCGCATCCTGGATTACATCGAGAGACGGCAGTATCGTCTGTCACAGGGAGGCGCCCGGGAAACTCCGGCTGTTACCTCGGGCCGGGCCGGCGGGACCCGCACGAACGTGCCGAGCTCATCCATAATCTGAAGCGAACAGGTCCGCGAGTGGCGTGGCCAAAACCGGCCAGTCGCTGGCTGGCAGCCTCCGAGGTCGCAACGCGCTGCTCGCTCCTGCTGCGCTGTCGTCCGTGAGATCCGGCGAAGGTCAGGGCCTCGGCGTGGTGCGCGGTGGGAGAGCGCCTTACGTGGTGACCCGGCCGGCGCGGTTCGGTGCGGGAGCTGCGCGCCGACAGTCGAGCGCGTTCTGGGATGGACGTGGCAAGGTCGCGCAGTTGTGACGGCGCCAGTGGAAACCAGGGCAGCACCAGCGTGCCTCGGTCCCGGGCGGGCTCGTGGGCCGTGCCGATGGGGCGCTGACGCCGAGTGGGGCAGGTCTGGTGCAGCCTCGATAAGTGGGCGGTGCGACGTGGACATCGGCGGTATGAACGGTCCAGAAGAGCGGCGAGGCAAGGCCGAATGACAGAGAGCCAGAGCAGCGCAGTATGACGGCAGCGGGGATGAGGACAGAGCGAGAACAAAGCAGTGGAAGACAACTGCGAGACAGAACAACAGACTGCGTGGCAAAATTAGGGGAAATGAAGCGTGGCCGATCAATAGGAAGGCAAAACCGGTAGCTGCTAGAAGTAAAACGACAAAATAGCGAGGCAGTGCACCGAAGCATGGAAGCACTGCGGTAGATAGCGGTAATGAACCAAGAGGACCCAGCAGGGCAGCGGACGAAAAATCTGGCGTGCTTAAGGTGAAGTAAAATCGAGGAAGGTGCCACAATGCCAACCACCAGGAAACGTGAGCAGTGGGACTCGCAGTGCGACTTTATCCTCAGCTGCATCGGATACTCGGTGGGCGTGGGGAATATCTGGCGCTTCCCCTATCTGTGCTACAAGCACGGCGGCGGCACGTTCCTCATACCGTACCTCATCATGCTCCTGGCGGTGGGCATACCCATGTACGTGATGGAACTGACGCTGGGTCAGTACGCCAGCCTCGGTCCCAACAAGCTGTTCCAGAAGCTGTCGCCGCTGTTCTCGGGCCTCGGCTACGCCATGCTGCTGATGACGGCCTTCGTCTGCTTCACCTACAATATGGTGATCGCCTGGGTTGTCTTCTACGCGGCGGCGTCCTTCACGTCCGAGCTCGCGTGGTCGCGGTGCGGGCACGACTACAACACAAGGGACTGCTACACGATAGCCGACGATGACTTCTGTGTGAATAGCAGTGATAGAGCCAAGCTATTCTGGAACAACACGTGTTACCCGGTTAGCGAGTTCTGCATGCAGCACGACTTTTCACCGTACAATAATACGCACTGCATCAACAGCACCGCTGAACAAGCGATGCTAGCCGACATTTTTCTGCCATGTCGGTCACCGAGTGCTGGCCAGCGAGGAGTACTACGTCAACAATGTTTTAGGTGTGAAAAACCATAGCTGGCAGAACTTTGGAAGCATGAAGTGGGACCTTTCACTTTGCTTGCTGGCTGCCTGGATTTTAGTGGGCTCCTGCATCTTCAGGGGCATCAAGTCTTTCGGTAAGATAATCTACTTTACCGTCTTCTTTCCGTATTTCGTTCTACTCATGCTGGTGCTCCCCACCACAGGACTAGACGGGGCCATTGAAGGCCTGCGGTTCCTCGCCATCCCGGATTACCACCAGCTGTTAGACATAACCGTTTGGATAGACGCTGCATCCCAGACTTTCTTTTCACTCGGCTGCAGTCACGGCGGACTAATCACCTTGGCCAGTTTCAGTCGCTTCAAAAATAATTGCATGAGGGACGCCATCCTCGTGGGAATCGTCAACGCGATGACTTCTCTCCTGTCGGGCGTTATCGTGTTTTCGATGTTGGGTTTCACGGCCCTGCAAATGAACAAAAGACTGACGGAGGTGGTCAACACGGACCTGGGGCTGGCTTTCATTGTTTATCCGGAGACGCTGTCGCACATGCCGGTGGCGCCCCTCTGGAGTGCCCTCTTCTTCATCATGATGATCACGCTAGGTCTGGACTCTCAATTCACCATGATGGAGTCGCTGACCACCGCTGTGTTTGATGAATGGCCACGCGTAGGCGGGAGGAAGGGGACTGTGGTAATGATAACTTGTGCGATGTTCTTTGTGGCCTGCCTGAGCATGTGCTTCAATGGCGGCGTGCTGGTGTTCGCGCTGGTCGACCACTACTCCGTCTCCTACTCGATGTTCGCGATCGCGCTGGTGGAGGTGCTGGTCGTGGCCTGGGTGTTCGGCGCGGAGCGTCTGCTGAACTTGATGCAGAGCGACATGGGCATCATGATTCCGACGCCTCTGCGGCTCTACTGGCTGGTCGTGTGGAAATACGTCGCGCCGCTGGTGCTGGTCTGTATGTTGGTGCTCACTCTGGTGTTCCACGAACCCGTGTCGTACCGCTGCGGCGAAGACGTGCAGCACTTCCCAGCGCTGGCCGAGCACATCGCAATGGCACTGGCCGCCTCCCCAGCGTTCCTCCTCGTCGCTGTCGGTGTCGGCATGGTCTGTGTCCAGCTGTGGCGGGGCGGCAAACTGACGGCCCTCCTGCGCCCTACGGCCGACTGGGGACCGTCGGCGCCTGCCAACCGCGGTGTTGCCAACGAGGCCTTCGACGACGCCAGTTGGCGTAGGTGAAGGCCGTATGTGACGACGTATGGCGTATGACGTATGGCGTCACAGGACATATGACGTCGTATGACGTATGGCGTCATGTGACGTATGGCGTCACAGGACTAAAACCTCGGTGGGTGAGCAACAGACGTGCTGTGATTGCGAGCGCAATGATGCCAGCGTTTTTGTCAGATGCTGTTGTTGACGAATCGGTGTCATCGCATAGAATATGTGTAATTTCGCTAGCGAATACATGCGTGGTCATCGATAAGCATCGCTTGCGGTTCAGTACTTGCTAGCGTGTTTGGTCAGGCACCATTATTACTTATCTGAGCTGGCCTCGTGTTTGTTATATTATACCGAGCTATTTTACTGGTGGACTACGAATCACACATCGCGTAAAGCTGTGCATGGATTTTCTACTGGTTATAATTGCGAGCTGTGTGCGGTTAGTGGTTGGATGCACGCTGGGATGTTGCATGGTGAAATGTGACCCCGAATAAGGGGTCCCCGCAGTGCCTAACTCTATTGAATGCCAAATGGCTTGTTTAACGAGAGGTCCAAGCACTGAATCCATAATAAGCTGAAGAAATGAGTGACTGTGATCATAACATAGAACACTTTGATGTTCTTTTTAATGAAGACAGAAACCGCGACCGCAGCCCCGAAAGTCGCCTCAAAGAAGTTTACTAAAGCTCCGAGCTTATCTCCGAGCAAAAGCAAAAGCTCCGAAAGCTCACAGGTCATCACCAAACGCTGTTATAAACCTGTAAAAATGTATTTGGCACACCAAAATACCATTTTGACTCTCGTTCTGGTTCATCGTTTTTCACTTCGCATTTTGTTTCACGAATTTGTTACTTTCATGACTCCTTTCCTTTTTCATTTTGGTTCGTCATTTTCATTGCCCAAGGGCTAGGGGGTCAATGCAAACTCCTCAGATGCCGTTTCTGAACTTATCATGATAGAGCCTCCCCCTCCCCCCAAACAAAAAGAACACGGTATTGGTCTCAGCAGAGTTCACAGCCGCAACGAGGTATATCATCAATATATGCACAAAACGTATGCAAATGGATGTCAATGCGCTCAGAATTAAAGGAGCAACACTTCTTTGCACTTCGCATGCAGCTACGTGACATAATGTTGTAAATGCCTGCATGTAAAGAAAATCGTCTGATTTGAAGGAAAATTTAAATTTTTACCTGGCGTAGTGTGGTCAATTATTGACCCAGCGTGACGTAAGATCATCAATAATGGGCGCGGGGGGGGGGGAATTTAACGAACAATTTCACTGTGTTCTGGGAGACTATCTTTCTTAGTTTAGGCAACCGCAGGACGATCCGCCCTAACATTCTGCACTACAAAACCAGAGGTGAAAAACCTTTACCTGTCTCCCACGAATCATAAATGTCTTGATCTGTCTTCTTTACATGATTTGTAGCTAGAAAAAAATGAGGCCAGGTCTCAAGTGTGCAGCTTGTTGGCTTCTCCATCTAAGTGCATTCTACCTAGTATAACCTTTTGGGAAGTAAACTGCACTTTCTTTCTGTCAGCCAATAAGCTTATTTTAATACCAAAAAGGGGAATAGTTTAAAGGATTTCCTTTCATCTGTGTGACTAAAAGTGAACATGGCACACCTCTCCTCTCGCTTCATATAGGCAATACGCCAATACTTTGTTCGTACTTTATGCGCTAGGAATCCATATCTGCACAAAAAAAGCTTGTCAAATAATGCATTGCTTGCACGAATCAAGAGACCATGTGACCACACATGATATGGCTTGCTTTCATGGGATGCCAACTCAATCTGCCCAGTGCAGATTGCTTCATGAAACAATCAACCAGCCTTCAAGTCATGGCAAAGATGTTAGGAAGATGCTAAGCCCGAAGGCATACTAAATCTTGCATCAAATTAGGTAAGCGTTATGCCTATTTCCTGGCTCTGTTTTACCTAGCATGCTCCAGCATGTGATCTTTCACCAAAGTTGGACCAACTGGCACACACCAAACAAATTTCCAAACCTTGAGCATAAAAACACTCCTGAAAGAAGCATCCTCAGTTCACTTGTCGGGACATTTTTCAACGGCTTTTTCAAATAGCTATGCTCGAAGGTGTCACATATTAGATAATATATATCATTAACATGTTTAAATTATATATTACAATGACTTCAATATATAATAAAATAATTAGACAATAACACATATTAGAACGCACTATGATTTTAAACAGCTCTAGGTTCTTGATACCAGCTTTTCCTAAATGGCCAAGCACGGCGAAAATGTCCATGGGATGTGTCAGCCACAGCCAGCCTGGAACTTGCTCCTAAAGTAACACTCGCTTGCTTCATTTAAGGCACTGCCTGTCAGGCGAGTGTAGTCTTAAATTAGAAATGTCACTGGACATCAAATACTTCCCCTTGATATGCTGAGGTTATGCCCAAAGGGTACATAAACAAATCCTTAACTGAAAATCTTGCTCAGGTGCTGTCCCAACAAGATGTGGTCAAATGTAGCCAATTTTCAGTGTCTGTCAAACATAAGATAAATGAATTTAACAATGATTTTGTCTCCATACTGAGGCCTGATGTTGGAATTATACTAACAGGTGCAAATTGCAGTGAAATGAACATATTCATACGATAACAGCAAGAGCTCAGAACCTAGATATGTTCAGTCTTATGCCCCTTTCACAGCCACACCCGCTACGCATAATGCTGGACAGTCACTTACGCAAAATTGGGTATGCCTTATCCATAAGCGTGATCAATGCCGTGTTACTCAATACATATCTTGCTGTACTCAATACAGCAAGATATGTAGCCAGCTTCTGCTCCCACTCACACAGCTCACGCACCAAATGCTACATTCGGATGAACCACGAGTTCTTAGCTCCTTACAGTCCCTTCGGCTAACTCACGCTGGGGCATGAGCCAAGACGGTTGGCAATGCTCAATGCCGTGATGGCGCATTTTAAGGCAAACCGCGCCGCTCTGGCAATAATGAAGTTACGTACAACAGTGATAATGCCCTCATCAGTTTTTAAATAGCCATATCTGCAACATACTGATGTGTTGTAAATAACGAAGCTGTTTTAACACACGCTGGGGGGGGGGGGGGGGTACATTGGCTTCCTGAAGTCAAACTTTCGGGCGTGAAATTAACCCTTTAAAGTTTTTTCCGGAATGATTTCCGAAAGGTGCGGCGCAGTCACGCAAAATTTTGCTTAGATGTAGAAAATTTAATAGCGGATCGATTAGTATTTACGATCTAGATGTACTTTGAAGGGTCACTGACCTACGGCAGGCCAAATTCATGCCATAGATTCTGCGGCCAACTTCTCGGCAATCGTCTAATCTGATGCAGCAACGGAGTGTTAGACGAGACCATACATCTCTGAGATACTTTCTGAGGCAACGCAACAATTGAATGTACAAATTCTGTTGACCTACGGTCAGTTTTAAAGGTCAAACCAACGTCAAAGTCTATCTGCTCTATTTGTCTAGGGCTTGCCGTATGGGATAGTTTCTAGTGTTCATTTCGAATTTATAGATAATAGGAACCGCATTATACATCTTACATGCACTTCTCAAATGTCAGAAAAGGTCACTGACCTAAAATGACCCAGAACAACTTTATGTTTTTAGGAACATACTGTCCAGCGTAATCTTTGTTGCGTATTCAAATGCAAACTTCAAAACAGTCTTGTATGATTTTGGTCACCACGACCTTCCAAAGTTCAAACAAGGTCACTGATCTGCAATGATCATGTGACCTTTTACTTCGAACAGGTATCTAGGTTCAGGGGCCACTTTGTAGATTAACCTGGAGATCGACCTTGTTTGACCTTATTTGATCCAAAGGTCATGACCTAAAAACCTAAAACTTTGACCTGAGTGGTTTCAGGTACAGACCAACACACCCTGTGAGTTTGGTGTTTCTAGTTATCTTAGTTCCCTAGATCACAGGGGGTCACATTGACCCCCCACCCGAGCGAAGGGTATGTAATCGGCCACCCGGGCGCGTGTTGAGTTATGAAAGGGAATTTATTCACTTGTTTCATTCCTTCGATAACAGAGCTGATGCAAAAACCCAAGTTATCAATATCATGACGTCATGTGGTTTTGATATGGTGAGTTTACACCTTCAGTGAGCGGTCAATTTTTTACGCTGAGGAGACAGGGTAGTAAGGACTTGGAGCATATTGAGAACTGATGTAAAATGACCATCCAACAAATTGGGGGACTCAGGGGCGTGCCCACACATTGCCCACAAGCTCTCTCCCCACACGGCGGTGCTGAAAAAGGTCTAGAACACAATTATATTTTCTCTTTAAGTGTTAAAATACGCACAAGATCATAGCGCTCCACATTTTTTTTTTTTTGGAAAAAAGATGTTTGGAAGAACTCCGAACAACGAGAGCGTTCCGGCCTCCTTCCATGATGGCAGGTGTTGATATGAGTCTCTCACGCTCACGTTCGTGGGCGGGTGGACGCTTTTTTCGCTCTGGTGAAAACCTGTGAATCAGGACGATGATTCGATTATCAAGGGAATGGCTCACATTTGAGTAGATTGAGGCAAGCGTCATGTGCGGCGAAGTTAGCTTATTTGTGACTACTGTTTTGCTATATTTACTAAAAAGTGAAATTGCGGTTTCTACAACATTTAAACACGTAAGCTGCAAAAAATGTTCTATCCGACACAATTTCAATACTTAACAGACACATCCCTCAATATGTAATCGCTTGATTGCGTCATGTAATGCTTTTATCACGGCAGTGTCTGCCAGACGGGTCTGAATCGCCATTGTACCGGACGGGCCGACTTACCGGTAGTGTTCAATGCGTATTTATTCCGTTAGGCATAAGACGCCAAGTCTGGCAAAAATGTGTTGCAAAGCTACCAAATTAGAGAAGTTGTATTGTCCTCACCGGCAACTACTGGTGTAAACATTGATAAGCATAATAAATACGCAATAAACACAGACGTATCATGGATGAAGACGTAGGTGCTTTAAGCATGTAAGCAAAACGGAACAGGGAAAGAACAAGTCAGGGAGCCACAAAATAAAAGAAAAACAAGTAACAGGCACTGAACCTGGATAAGATAACGTACTGTGAGATAACTGTTGTCTCTCTTAAGAATGAACGTAGTCACGACTCTGAGACCGCGGGGGCAATCAGGGTTAAATGAGTGAGACTGGAATCTAGAGGTGACAGCCTGAACTGAACGTAACATATTGAACTGGAATATACAAAAACAAGCATCCACGGGCAAAATTGGGGGGTTGCGGGGGGCCGATCACGCACATGGTCATACATTATGCATAATGAACGGGCAAAAATCACGTTTTCCGTCGCCCATCTTCATAGAGGTTCCGCCATCAATGGGTATAACATGGCAGCCAGAAGGCAGGAGAGGGAGAATAAGTGGCAACACAAAAGGACAGAGCAAGACAGGTGAGCGTCCGGGGCAGGATGACAGAGGACCAGGGAGAACAAGACAGGGGAGAGGATAACAGCACAAGACAAGACATGACAGGGTAGACCAGCAGTCGTCATTGGGTGTTATGGACGTACTCAGCTGCTGAGGCTATGCAAGGAATCGAGCGCCGCACCTCTGGTTTCCCAGAAGCGAAGTAGTTTATCTGACGGGATCGCCACAGCGGGTGACAACCACCTGACATCTCAGAGAGAGACTTCCCCCGCCACCGCGCACGGCCGGTGGCGGACCTGTCTGATGACGTCACGTCCCGCATCCTGCTGCAGCGCGGGCTATCCGAGTGGTCCACGGGGGAGGGGATTCTGAAACCGCAGACAGGAGCCCCGCGACACGCTCCTCACTGCAGATGCGCTGCTTCAGCGCGCACGACCCTCGACTCGGCGGCACAGCCGAGCCCGGGATGGCGCGGGGAGCCCCGGCGCCGACCCGGGACTGCACACTGGCGCGAACGCCCCGCGCTAGGAAGCCACGTGTGGGCCCGCGCGCCCGCAACACGCGGGCTTAAAACCCTGCGGGGTTTTGGCGGGTATTTGACGGGAAGTTGGCGGGTATTTGACGGGAAGTTGGCGGGTATTTGACGGGAAGTTGGCGGGTATTTGACGGGAAGTTGGCGGGTATTTGACGGGAAACGAAGAAAAGATCTCATCTGAGGCTCTGATCAGGTCAGGTCTGATGAGATCTGATCTGACCTGATCTGGTGATCTGAAAGAAGACCATATCTTCGTTTTGGTAGAGACATGTTACCGAAATATTCGGGTATCTTTGTCTCCTTTCTCCTGGCATTTTGATTAGGTACATCGCCATATCTACTGTGTTATCCACATGCCGTTATTTGATCACCGAAAAGTAAACATTTTTGGCTGCTTTTTGCACTTGTTGGCGCGACCGATAGGAGATAGCTGTCATTGCAAAATAAAACCTGGTCCGTTGAGTACTGATTATTCCCTAGAATCAGAAAATGACCCAGCCGATAGTACAAAGAGGGACGTATTTAGTTTGAATCATTCACCCACACTACTGCTACCTTTCACCACCGCTATTCTACCGTTATGTGTATTGCACAACCCACTTTTTATCACTTGTCACGACAACGATGCCAGATCCCAGAAAACAGTTCTGGGTTATCTTAATCTTACGTCTATTGGCGGAACTAAAACCCTGAGGACAGATTGCTTATTTGCCTCATTTACCATTTGCACCTTGCTTTGTAACTCTGCTGGTGGGTTTGATTTTTTCTTGATAATTTGGACATGTTTTACCATTCTCGGATTGATGCCCAAACCACCTGGGAGATAATTTGGTCAACCAGGTTATAGCGGCCACACCCTTTCCCAGGTTTGCTACGCGGCTAGAACCAGTTCCTGGCTCTGCGTGTAGATGTGTCGGTTCTAGCACTACGCAAAGCTGTATTCATGTATCATCGTGCCGGTTTCTGGATGATGAGATGAGTTTAGGGAACTAAATTGAAGCTGTCTGTCCGGAGCCTGCGTAGGTTGTAAATTGTTTCCCTATACATTCATATACGTGACGCGGATTAGTTAGTAACCAATGCAACCACTGTTTTGGTGTTACATGTAGCATTTCCCCTGCTTACAGCCATAAGCATTAATGTGAGCAGCATTTATGGGCAAAACCGTGTAAAATTTAGCCACAAAGTTTGCCTTGTCTGGCTGGTGCATACTCACTAAAGCTTGTGACCCGTGGCCACTCAATGCATGCGTGTGGTAATTATTTCCATTGTTCCACTGTTTGCTACCAGCAGTGACCTTAATGAGTTACCCACTTGAAGACCATTGACTGACGTGCCATTAGGTCGTGCTCTTTGTTCTGCAGGCTGTTCTCGCCTGTTTGAGAACAGAACATCCATGCCACCTACTTTGACTTTTTGAGAAAAGGTGGTCAAGTGTCTTAAAGCCCGGAAAATAACCCCAATTTCCGACCTCGATTTCCACGGTTCTGCTACGCTCATTTCCCTTCCCTCATGCTGTGTCACGTGGGTGGAACAACAGCCCAAGCGCTACCCAGGTCGCCACCCAGGTCGCTACCAAGAACGCTACCCAGGTCGCCACATTCCAGCACTTGCACGGGACGCAGCACGAGCAGGC
This sequence comes from Pollicipes pollicipes, assembly GCF_011947565.3. Lineage (NCBI taxonomy): Eukaryota > Metazoa > Arthropoda > Thecostraca > Pollicipedomorpha > Pollicipedidae > Pollicipes > Pollicipes pollicipes. The sequence continues at coordinate 34,654,993 of NW_023596448.1, forward strand.
TGGATCCCACACTCAGCCTGACATAGTCCCAGTCAGCGGGGTGCCGATGGCACGTGCGACACCGACAGCACCGAGGCGCTCGATGTACTGGATGATCGTGATTACCGACTGGGACCGTCCTTCGTGGTCGCCAATCCCGTCTGCTATATCGTCGTAGTCGTGCCCGAAGGACAGAGTAGGATGCGCCACCTGCCAAAAAGCACTGGCGAGTCGTCGGGAGTCGGACGACCCTACATCCGCATGCCACCGCCTGTGGCTGAAAATCGCGGCGAGCCGCGCTGCTGAATCTCTCACCAGGAGCTGTCAAGAGGTGGTCCCGATTGCTGAGGAGGAGCTCAGCCGCTACATCGCGCAGCTGGACGTGGCTTGCCAAGCAGTGCCCTGCCGGCTGCTCTGGAGAGCGCGGTGGTGCGCATCGCATGGACACCGATGACTTGTCACATCTCAGCCGCCACCTCCTGAAAACCCAGTGCGGTTCGGAAAATATCCACACCGAGCTGGTTAGGATGATGACGGCCACCGAGCGACCGGTGTCTTGACATTATCAGGCGAGGCTGCACAACCTATGCCTGCAGAGGAACAGGACTTTCGGATTCACTCATGTCTCTTTAGGGTTGGCAGGAAAAAATGACTGCGGTGTGAGCAAGAGCTGATGGCTTTATTTCTCGTAGAATAAGCAGAAAAATGGAGAGATACCGTCTCATCTATATATGCAATGTTCCTCGCAAATGCACGTGCAGCCTACAACGAAATGAATGTTTTGATATACGATGTCATAGTATATAAATTTGTGTGCGACGCTTCATCAATGCTATGCACCAATTAACTCTGTAATTGTCGATAGTTTAGTTAAGCTTTCACTGTCAATACGCAGAAAAAGTGTGCGCGAGATCGAGACATTTTTCTTGGGTCACCTTTGTGGCACCTCGCGACGACCCGGCCAGCAGCTTGCACGTACCTGCCAGCTGGTCAGGTGTCGCAAAGGGCATGTGGAGACTGCCTGTTGAAGGACAACAAATCTGCTACACGTACAATTTTTGGGACAATAATGAATATATTGGATCATGGAATACTGCGGCGTTATGAAATTGCTAGGGAACAAGCCCAATTGGCGCCTGGACAACGTTATTTTCCATGTTCTTGATGCATTTTCCACGTTCTTGATGTCCTGCTTCTTTGCTGCTTTACTCCACGCACATGCGGCAAATGCAAAATTGGCGCTTTTTCAGTGTTTTGATACTTAGTTGGGGGTAGAGTTTATACTCACGGAGAAGAACCGTCGTTCTTTTCAACATCGCTTTCAGCAGTGTAGCGTGTTAAGGAGATACCTATCGGGTTTTCTTCTCATGGATCAAGTTCAATGTTAGCTTGAAATGTCAAATGATATTTTGGTTAGCTGTGGAAAGAGATTGCTGATGATCACCTGTTTGAATGTCCTCTCTAGCTAGAATTTTGTCGACTGATTTATGTACGGTGTGTGTATTTGTACCTCAATTTGCGTTATATTATTATTGAGCATTATTGTGCAACGCCATTTGCAGTGGAAAACAGTTGAGACAAGAAGATGGTAAAGATGACAGTAGATTCTTTAATATGGATGCCTGTCTTCTTCCAACCCATGTACAAAAAACCGTTGCATATCGTTTAGGTGCTATGAATTATGGATCGCCCAAGTTTACCACACAGTACTATTTTCGCTGATCAAGCATTTTATGGATAGGTATAGTAGCACATTTTTGTTGTCTGCGCGTCATTTCAATTGCTTTGTAGGAATCTACATTAGCTTGAAGGCTATGCATGTGGCTTGCTCCAGCAAAAAACAAATTTCAGCAAAGAGCGTGCGAGACGGACGCGGGATTTCCAAACAAAGAGTGTCAGCACTACTACGCACCGGACAGCGGAGGCAAGGAGAACGCTCCACGGCGGAGGGCAGCCGCCACTTTGGCTGCGATGATATGGTGACGTCACGTGAGGGCCTGTGCATTAGGTGGTCTGTTCGCATTATAGGCGGCCTGCCAGCTCCAGTGCGCCGGCTTAGATCGTCCAAGGAATGTTGCAGCAATAGCAAAACACTTAATTGCAACAGCAATAGCGCGGCAGAAACACTGTAAAGCATGTCCACATGTACGAAGACGTGGTCTCAGATTTATGACTGCTGTTTTCTCTACGCAGAAAAAACTTCAGACCGTTGACATGCCTTTGGGTCGATCTTGGTGCCTGAATTCGACCTTGGCTTAAGGCCTGCGATTGACACGACCGCCAACTTGGATCATCCGCATACCTAACGGACGACGGCTGGGTGCGGTGTCGATGCTGTCCCGGTACTCAGACGGGATTTCCTGCCGACTGGCTAACGCAGCGCACGGCCGACGGCCGCACCATGTGCTCGGTTAGGCGGGCCGTTGCAAAGATGTAAGATAGCTGGTGGTGGATGTAAATAACGGAGGATGGATGCGGACGCGTGGTGACGCAGGCACAGGAAGTGGGTCGGGCTGAACAGGGTGTGAATTATTCATTATGTTGGCACCAGATATGGAGCTGGCAGCAAACAGCAAACAATGTCTCGCCCACTTAGCGTGAAGCTTCAGCTTCATACTTAACATCGATTTTGCGACGTCGGTTGTAATGACTTTCTGACTGTTGGACAAAATTTCAACGCGCTTAGTATCGACACGCAAAATAATGTCACAGTGGTATGCGAAATATCGACACGTAAAAGACGACTCGACAAAAATTGACGACTTTAACATTTATTCCGCACAATCTTGACACCGCAAATTCAAGATCTGGGCAGTTCGAGGCATGGCCGTTCATACATCTAACACAAATTGTTTAGATCCGGTTGATAAAACGCTAGTGATTACTAGAGTTATCACCAGCGTTGATTACAACAGAGAGAAATCACACGCCAAGTTCATCAGACATAGCAAAATCAGTCCTGTCAAAGACAAGCCACTGGCCAGGTGACTAGTGGAGAACACATCGAACTCTTGGACTGCAAAATACAATGGCACAGTAGCAGGACAGGTCATGGAGCATGGTCACCAGTAGGGGAAAGTTTGAGCTCAGAGCCCTGCACCGCATGGCATTCCACCGTGCGGGGCCATTGGTTGGTGACAGTTTAAACTCAAGACACAGTGGCATAACAGGTCAGAGGGTCAGGCTACCATTGGCAGATGGTGACACTCATGAACCACATCACGAGACAGACGAACATGGTAAGGTTATTGGTGGAGGCCTCATCAACATGGCATAACTAACATAGCAGTGGCCAAACATTCCAAGGGCTAGATCCAAGGGCAGGGATGCGTTTGAGTTATGGATATCATTGAGGTGTGCAGATATCATACCTATGTATCTCTGGAAAAAGTCGTACCGGTCAGAGATTCTGTGCTCATTACGTGCGAAGATTAAACGGCAACTGTGGGCAAAATCTATAGTCAATCTGATGAGTCCCCTGAATATTGAATATGAACCTGAGTCAAGGCAGCCAAGATGCAGTAAGCGCCGCACCGTCACCACAACCATAAAATTAGGAGCGCTATTACATTTCTGATATAGCGAACCGGTCCAAGATTTTGTGTTGATCATAATCAGGTCGTTATCTACCAGGCACGGATGGAAAACACAGGGATTTTGGATATAGTTTAAGCAGTCCACTTTTTATCGTTATCTTTCATATTGCTTTATCTCTGGTAAAAGGGCGTACAGGTCCGACATTTCGTGTTCATTGTGTTCAAAAGATTAAACTGCATCGTATTCAAAGTTTCAAGCGAATCTGAGGAGTCCGATGAATCCCGAATATGCTCCCGAATGTGATTATGAATCTCATGCGAGCTTGACCAACGCGACAAATATGACTCTGGTGGCTCACTTCCAACGCTGCACTGCCTCGCGCAAGGCGCCTCGCGCTGTTATTCGATGCGAAATGTTTGGTAACCAGTAATTTGTTGTAAACGAGGTAGATAGAGGACGCGCGTGAATTGCGGAAGCAAGGATATTCCAGGATGCCGAAACAGGGTGGACTGATGGGATCTGTCGATTGTGTGATTTGTTTCTAAAATTGTGTACACAGTGTGCATGACGTAACTCAAAATGAAATTATTTTTACGTGGTTCCCTTGAGAAAATAATGCGGTAGCTTGATGTGATGGCATGGTAGTGGTGCAAATGTAGATGGGTCATGTAGAATTCTTTTTGCCTTCGGTATATTCAGACGTAGGATCTTTGCATGCTTAACTGTAGATCATTGTTGCACCTGCTGGGTGGTACCTTTCAACATACAAGTTCTGTGGACCTTTATTAGAACAGTTTGTGTTGTGCATGAATTTATCACATACTTACCAAAGCCAGAATAACTAAATGCCTATAAGATTCAGTAGCAGCATGAAAGGCATTACTTGTAATGAAGCACATGTAATTACAGCCAAGCTAATCAACAGTCTTCCCATCAGCAGTCAATTGCATCACCAGGTTTTGTCTGACCCATTTTCACTCCAGATCACATGCTCTTGGTCAGTTGCTTGCAGTGCAAGTCAGATCCAATAAAATGGTGCATATATATTTATTTTCAACTGTGCAATGATTTAATATGTCATAGGCATCTAGCATATATTAGATAATGAACTTAGCTGTGTGTGCAGTCAAATCTTGTAACACAGGAAGAAGAGCACATGTCATTGACTTTATTTTGCACTACTTTTTGATCTTTGACAATTAAAATTGCTATTCTAAGTAATTGTTATGATTTCCATAAAGTTCTTAGCAGTCTATTTGCACTTGGTGACTCCCATCTCCTGATAGACAGTCACTGGATTCAGACATTCAGTGAACATTCAGTTGAAGTCTCATGTTATGATGAGGTGGTTAGAGTTTTGCTGAAGAGCTGTTGCTGCCTCAGATATTTTGGTACTTTAAAAAAAAATAACTGCAGTGGGAGATCAAGTTCAAATGCCTGACAACTCAGTATTTTAAGAACCATAGGATTCCAGGTGACTCACATGGTTATTTCCCTGCCAGTGGAGCCTGGCATGACTAATCAATGGTATGGATCAGGGGTGACCTTGTCATGTGTAAACAGACAAGCTTTTCATTGTATGTTAGCCAGGTGTGGTGTGCACACAGATAAGAAAAGAGGCACCAAGGTGTTGCGGCGAGCAATGTTTTGCCGAATATGATGTCATATCACTAGGATGTAAATGTTTGTTGTAAGTTGTGGTTTTCAGTGCCTTGAGTTTGTGGTAGCCATATTGGTATGCTCATGATGCTTACTGGATGATATAGAAATAGTGCTACCTGCATATCCACTTTGTGCAACCTGCCACTGCTTCATCCTAATTATATATTTTGCAACCACCTTTACAGTTCGTTCATGAGATATCATGTTAATCAGACATGAAATCATTTTCAAGCTTTTTACTTCAAACCTGTTTGAGACATTGCCTTCAGTTACTCTTTACATACAACCCACAGCATTATGCCCATAAAGGTGGCTGTGGTCATCAGCATCAACAATCTTTGGAAGAGACTGTCAGTATTTGTGCATGCTTTGTACTCATTCCCCATGATTTCTGCTACCCCTGAATCTGCTCATCATAACACACTTGGGTGCATTAGTGTCAGTCATCCATTTTTTTGTTTTATGCCATGATTACACTGCAGTGTGGTTGTTTGATGTGAAAATGACTCAGTTTCATATGCAATCAGTGATGATCATTCTTAATTTTATATCTGGTTTCCAGGAATGTGAACAATGTCTGCATGGCTCTTGGCCCTGAGGGGTCCATTTTTACAGAAAAGACCCAGCCTCATTGCTGATTTTGTCTGGAACCAAGTGCTCTGTTCATCACTATGTTAGGCTGTTCAGCCATGAAGGAAAACACACTAAGGTCAGTTTGTGCCTTGTGGGCTTAGCAGAACTAGAACCTTTATGTTTGTGTTTGTCTTTATCATGTGTTTGTTTTGAGTAGCTTGGAGCATTGTGCCATTGTGTAATGTCTCCAGTTGGTGATTTGTGTATAGCTTATCTGGAGCCAGACTGTCAGGTTATCTTTCAGTGCCCATATCAAACAGGCAATATGTCATGTCTACTGTATGCTTCCTTATATTTATATATCCAACATCATTGGCATTGTCATTGGATCCTTAGCTACCTTGTCACTCCAATGCGCATCGTTTCAAGTTTGTTATTAATGAAAGAGACAAAGTAGCTCTGAAGTGGCTCTTGACTATGCTTTATGTGAGAAAAGTGTGAGATTATGTCTTTGGCTGGTGGCTTTTAGCAAAACCGCGTGCATGCTTAATTGCAGTTTATTACCTTAGATGGCGCTAATTAGACACGTGCACCTTTCTACAGATTATCTTCTGATGCATCCATATACAGCTTCTTGTTCTCCAATCCACTGAAACCACAAGTAGCATGCTATCAATGGCCTCTGACTGCTCTCCGCCCTCCGCCACCAGGCGCTACTCCTGTTGCCTTCGCACGCGGCCCGGGCCGCCGCTGGCGCCGGACGGATGGCCCGAGTCACGACCTTTGCCCCGCTGGCGGCGCCCGAGGGCAAGGGTCGGCCTGTCGCCGACATGGTCAAGGGAAGCGACATGGAGTGGCGCAGCACAGCACTGGACTGGCGCCGGCTGCCGCGCTGGTATATGGAGCTCTCCAAGGTCCGGCTGACCGGTGAGTGGCGCGCCATCTGTGGCCGGCCAGGCGGTGCGCCGGTGACTGGCGCGCCATCTGTCGGCCGGCCGGGCGGTGCGCCGGTGACTGGCGCGCCATCTGTCGGCCGGCCGAGCGGTGCGCCGGTGAGTGGCGCGCCATCTGTCTGCCGGCCGGGCGGTGCGCCGGTGAGTGGCGCGCCATCTGTCTGCCGGCCGGGTGATGCGCCGGTGAGTGGCGCGCCATCTGTCGGCCGGCCGGGCGGTGCGCCGGTGCTTGCGCCGGCCGGCCGGGTGTTGTGAAGCTTCTTGCGCTCGCTGGGTGGATCTCTGCCTCTGAGATGACTGTGACTGCTCTCCGGGTGCCGAGAGGTGACGTCCTTGGTCCGTCCGTTCGGACCTGTCAAGAGTGGTGGAGCTCCGGCTTTGTGGACACGGATCTTGCCCAGATTTAGAGGTACCAGGACTGGTGGTGGTCATTAGGTTTGCCGACCCGTACCCACTTTTCTGTGAATACGGGCCGGTGTTTTCTTTTTTGTTTTCGTTTTTACGCGTCAGTGTTTTCTAACTGCAGTTCTGGTGAAACCCTAAGGCTGCATTATGTGCTCTGTCACTGTTTGTGTTGCCAGACGTGATGGTGGTTGCTGGCTGCGCTGTTCACGAATGGGGGTGGAATTCCGCGCTTTTTTGGACGGGCCTCGGCCCTTATGCTCCCCAGTCCTTGTTTGGGTCTGTATATGCAAAACCCAAATCACAGAAAAATAATTTGAGACATCCAACAAAACCCTGTGTCGAGAGATGTTGCATTCCGCCCCCCCCCCCCCCCCCCCCCCCTCTTTTTCCGCTCCCTCAGTGCATTCAGTGAAGTGTTGCTTGTAGTGTTCACCATCCGCAACCTACCAACAGCATGACGCTGGCCGGCTGATCAGAACATCCCTGTGTCATCATTGGTTCAATCAGTGTCCAATCATCCTGCTTCTTGTCCTGGAGTGCAGCGGCCGTGTGACCCTGCTGACTGCCTCCCCCCCCCCCCCCTCCCTCCCCGTGTTGCAGGGCTGGTGGTGGTGACATCCATGGCTGGCTACGCCATGGCTCCGGGCGTCTTCTCGGGCGCCACCCTGGCGCTGGTGACCGGAGGCACCCTGCTCACCTCGGCGGCCGCCAACGCCGTCAACCAGTGGCTGGAGGTGCCGTACGACAGCCAGATGGCGCGAACGGCCGCACGGCCCCTGGTCCGCCGCCACGTCAGGTGAGGGCGCGCGCAGGTCACGGCCAGGTCAGGTCAAGTCAGGGTCAGGCTAGGGTCAGTGTGGAGGTGGCACGGCCAGTGCCTGGAGCAAACCAGGTCATTGTTGAGTTAGATCATGCTCTTGACATACCAGGTCATGTCATGCCCTGTCGGATCAGGTCATTTCATGTCATGTCTTGTCAGGGCAGTTGGTCCACTAGTGTTATCTGTGTTGTTCGACCAGCCTCATCACTTACCATTCATCTGCCATCTAAAGGTAAAACTCAACATGTTGATTCTCAGCCATTTTGTGCTTTTGATGTCCCCTGATTTGTCTGCTCATGCTGAATTTGGTCGTTAAAACCATCAGTTCAAATTTTCACAAGCTTTTAGTCCATTCTTTTAGCTAAAAACATCTGCAAATTTGAACCATTGGCTTAGGTATCTGAATTCAGCATGAGGAAATGAATCAGGTCAAATAAAAAAACGGAAAATGGTCAGAAATGAAGAAATGTGGTTTTACCTTTGGATGACAGATATGTAGCCAGCCTGACCCATGGCAGTTTTGTCTTGAGTGTGCTATTTTTCATGTGACCAGCCTACCATTTGTTGTTTGACCAATATAGCCTATGTCATCTCATCAGCCAACCATGTGTTGTCTAACCAGTCTGCCCCATGTCAGCTGGCCAGTCTGTCCCATGTCAGCTGGTCAGCTGTCTCATATCAGCCAACTAGTCTGTCCTGTGGCACCTGACCAGCCTCTTATGTGTCAGCTGACCAACCTGTCCCATGTCAGCTGAGTGAACTGTCCAATGTCAGCTGACTGGTCTCCCATGCCAGCTGACAGGTCTGTGCTGTGTCAGCTGACTAGTCTGTGCTGTGTCAGCTGACCAGTCTGTCCTGTGTCAGCTGACCAGTCTGTCCTGTGTCAGCTGACCAGTCTGTCCTGTGTCAGCTGACCAGTCTGTCCCATGTCAGCTGACCAGTCTGTCCTGTGTCAGCTAACCAGGCTGTTCCATGTCAGCTGACCAGTCTGTCCTGTGTCAGCTGACCAGTCTGTCCTGTGTCAGCTGACCGGTCTGTCCTGTGTCAGCTGACCAGCACGTGTCCCCCGGCAGTCCGCTGCACGCGGTCACGTTCGCCGGCGCGTGCGTCAGCTCCGGCGTGGGCCTGCTGTACCTGGCCAGCCCGCTGGCGGCCGCGCTCGGCGCCGCCAACTTCCTGCTGTACACAGCCGTCTACACGCCGCTCAAGCGGGTCACCATCGCCAACACTTGGGTCGGCGCCGTCGGTGAGGGATGGCCTGGTGCAGGCAGTGTATGGTTTGGAGTTGCGCTGGAGGGGGCGACTGCAGGCCGTGGGTGAGGGACTTGGTGCTCGGGTTGATCGCGTGGTGTCCGTCGCGAGGTGCGGGGAATCTGTGGCTGGGTCTGTTTAGTCATGGTTATTTGTTGGGTGATTGTTGCCGCACTAGCGAGACCGAAGTCGTCCATACGTCGCACGTGGTCACTATTGACACGACTGACACTCTTCTTCGTGACACTGACAAGACACACTCGCCGCCACGACTGACGCTCTTCTTCGTGACACTGTCACCCTTGATCGCCTTTGGTGCTATTACGTTTGACACATGTACTGTTAACGCCGTCGCTCAAGACACTGATGAAGTCTGTGTAATCTCGCCCTATGGCACCGTTAACAATCAGCCGCTGTCGGCCTCGGTGCCACTCCCCGCGCGACGCCACCCACAAGGCAGCGCTGTGTGACGGTGGGGGTCTGCGCCTGCGGCAGTGGGTGGTGTGCCGCCCCTCATGGGCTGGGCCGCCGCCACCGGCACCCTCGCGCCCGGCGCCTGGCTACTGGCGGCGCTCCTCTACGCCTGGCAGTTCCCGCACTTCAACGCCCTCTCGTGGAACCTGCGCAAGGACTACGCGCGCGCCGGCTACCGCATCATGGCGGTCACTCACCCAGGTCAGAGGGCATTGGGGTCACGAGGGGTCACGGTGGTCATGGTGCGCGCAGGATGGGGTCACTGTGTGGGTGAGAGGATAAGGGTGAGATGGTGTAGTGAGGTCACAGAATAAGGCGTATGAGCTGGTGTGTATGATGCAATACTAGTTGGTCGTCGTGGGAAATGAGTGGTCCGCGTTGAGAAAGCTATCTTGCGAGGACAGGCTTTCGAGTTGTGTTGGCTTGGGGGGGGGGGGGGACAGGGGTACGGATGAGGACTCGTGCACAATATGTAAGGTCCACCACTCATGTATAGCTTATCTGAGGTAGGCACGGAGCTGTAGAGCTGATCCGCCACATGTTGGATGGCAGGCCTTCTGCTACACTTTGTGCACTATCTAACACACATTAGAAACTATTCACACTGGATTTGCTGAAGGCCTGTACTTTATCGATATTAAACACCGTTGGGTTTCAAGCTCTACAATTTTGGGGGATGCAAGGCTGTTGTTTCAAGGCTATTGTGACTGCCTTTGTGAGTCAAGGGCGCCTGTTGACGCAGATGCAGAATGCAGTGAGTGCGTCAGTGTTTCTCGGGTTTGAATCTTGGCCAGGCAAACCAATGGGTTAACCGTCGGCGGGCTCAAGTCCAGCACACGTCGGTCTAAGCTGGTGCTTAGGATATTACAGCACAGCACACACTACGCGCACTTTATACCACACGACTTTGGCTGTGTACATCTGGAATCCCCATCTCCGTCGGCAGCGACCACCATGCAACCCCATGGCTGTGATGAGGGCAGCACTGTATAGCGCGGTGTGGTGTGGTACTTCTGTTTCAGATTTGACCCGCCGCGTGGCGCTGCGGTACAGCCTGGCTCTGGGCCGCCCTGCCGATAGTGACGTCAGCCTGTGACGTCACCACGTGGATGTACGCCATCGACTCACTGCCAGTGAATGCTTACCTGGTGTATCTTTGTGAGTATGTTGGCCGGGGTCTCACCAAAATGTTCTATTATCAATCATACCTTCCTCTTGGATCAACCTCTGCCATTATGCCAACCAGAATACCAGGCATAGTCGGGGAGGGGGAGGGGGCTGTTTAGCTTTGTATTGGTCATTATTGACGGTGGTTTGGATACAGATAGCACGTTGCTGTGCTAATAACCCGCAGTACTCTGGCACGTGGCCCACATGAGTGCAGTCATGTGTGCCCAATATATGAATTATATGCTGTCCCGTCACGGGCTTTGGGACAAAAGCGCGCAGGTGTGAGGTGTGAACTTTGTCTGGCAGAAGAACGTACGCAAAAACATGCACGCGCAAGTTTGCAAGCAAATAGTCGTGTGGTATAAAGTGCGCGTGGGAAAGCGTTCGTATTCACAAAAGTCAGCTGGCGTCAGTGACGCGCTCAGGGGGGGTCAGGCGAGGTCGTCAACAGGGGCGTCGTCAGGGTGATGGATAATGGGAGAGCACAACAAACTCGGCCGGTGATTTGCAGTGGACATGTTTTTTTTTAGCCCCAGTTCCCTCCATCACGGTCACCCCGCACAACCCCAGTTGATTCGAGTTCATTTGCGTGACGTCTCTGGGCGTTCAGTTCATGTTGTAGAGTTATGTTGGTTATAATACCTGACCTGACCTATGCAATGTGAGTGTCCACCGCCACCCCCTACCCGATTCTCTCTGCAGTCGACGAGCCCACCCCCTCCCTCCACGAAGTGGCCATTCATTCGGTACCTGGCACCAAACATGAATTTATGCGTTCCGACACCAATCATGAATTTATGCACTCCAACGTTCAGAACGCAATTGCATACGAAGTTTTGCATACGTACTGCCGTAACACGAGCTTCATGCCTGACGAATATTGCTGTGCAAACTTTGCGTACTTACATCGGATATCGAAATGTGAACGTTTAGTTACGTTTTTTTTTGTGTGTGTGAGACGAGCGTTATCCCTGCTTAACGATCTCGCCCGAACATTTGGGTACAAAGAATTGCTTACGACCTGTTGCCATTTTAAGTTTACGTGTGAACATTTTCGTTACGATTTTTTCCCCTGGCGAGCATCATACTTGTCATCTTCATCCCTAGGCATTTTTGTCGTTACGAACTTTTGCCTTTACGAACTTTATACCCCGCGCATTTTTCTTAACGGATATGAAACATGCGCACTTTATCCTACGAACAATTGTAATCCATGCTTTTTCTATACGTACTTTGGTCCGCCCCCTCCCCCCCCCCCCCCCCTCCCCCATCATGATGCCCGGCCGAAAACAGCGCATGATTGATTTATCCATGGCCTTCCAAATATTTTCACCGGCCTATCGACACAGCGTCTCATGTCCCCCGACCGATGCTGAAACACCGCTGCACTGCACCGCGACACCCCGCGCCTCTCCACCGCGTTCTACCGTCCGCCGCCCTGTCACCGCGTCCGCCTCGCCGGCAGCGTGGCGCTTCTAACCGGAACCAGGAGAGCGCGTCGGCGCGGCGTCTGACGCGCTTCAGCTACGTCCAGCTCACGGCCGGCATCATCCTCATGCTGCTGGCCAAGGCGCACTACCAGAGCGAGCCGGCTGCGGCTCCTGCGGCGGCGCCGGAGCCGGAGCCGGCGCGTCGCTATCTCCGGGACTGGTGCATCGGCGAGCCGCTGTTGGAGCGCGGCTGGCACCTCGGCCGACTGCTGGCCGTGGCCGAGCGGAACGCAGAGGCGGCGTCGGACGCTCCGGCAGCGGGGCGCGACGCCGCCGCGCCGGCTGGCGGGGAGGACACCGTCTCCGAGCTTGCTGGCGGAGAGGACGGCGTCCCCGCGCCGGCTGGTGGAGAGGACGGCGTCTCCGCGCCGGCCCCAGTCCCCGCCGGCGCGTGAGGGCGTCCGGCGCCCGAGCCTAGTCCGAGTTAGCCCAGTGCGGGGCGGTGCCTCTGACGACGACCGCGACGGGTCGCTGTGTGGGAGGCTCCGAGTGTGGTGTCGCGCCGCCTCGCCGCCGTCGGGGCGGTGCCAGCCGAGGCGCGTTGCGATGTTGTCCGGCGTCCGTGGGTCACCTGGAACGGCGGACGTCCCGCGGTTTGTGCAGCACCGCCCCTGTTAGAAGGTGGTCCTCGTAGGAGTCGCCCGCGCCTTCGCCTTGATTTGGGTGTATGCATAATATGCGAGTGGTTCTGTATGAAACGAGCATGGCCCTTTGGATTGACTTGACTTGCATTCGGTCACGCATGTTTAGACATGGACATTGCCAGTATCGTGTCATTGACCTGAGAGAACCTAGCGGAGTGTGAATCGGTCCTGAGACGTCTCGTCAGTTTCTGCTCGCTGCTGTAAACAGTAGCAGTTGTTTGGCATGTGCCATGTTTCACGTAACGGGATCCTCTGCGTACGGTGATTCTGTTGGAAATTCTGTTGCGAGTTATCAAAACCCAGGCGCGAAACCGCTGAGTTCTGACGCGGTATGCGGGCCTTCTTTATCAGATTTCGGTATCAGTTGTGTGGTTTGGCGAATGTACTCACTGCAACTGTAAAAACGAAACTGTGAATGTAAAGACTCGCTGAAACCCAGTGGTATGCTACGGTCAGGTGCGAGTCGATTTCGGCGCGACCTGCGTGGTGCATACATTCAAATGACAAGACGCCAGATCGAGCAGGTGAATGGCGCGCTTGCTGTGCCCATTCTTGCTCAGACTGGCATCGGTAATAGGGTGGTACTTACAATAATGTCAACCGTTGATTTGATCGTGTACATGAAACGGTAGCGCTCCGTTTGATGCCGTGCTATCATCAACGACCTTGTACAGGGAGCAGCTCCTGCTGGGCTGCCTTAGTGCTGCAGTGCGCGAAACTGCATATGATTTGGATGGTGCAGTGCGAACAGGCCAAAGGATGTGGAAGGTGTACCTGTATGTAGTTTGACAAGGAGTCTGTCTTTCTGCGTGCGTGACGCATGCAATGTGGTTTTGGGCTGACGGGCAGATCAAGGCGTGTGCATTCAGCATCAGTGACGTTCCGACGGGCGGCGATGCTTGATTTGAATAGATGTCTACAAACCGCGTCTTTTTTCTTCACGCTCGTTTTGTTCTGAGCCATTGAAGGACCAGCTCGGTTCGCGAAGCAAGTTTCGCCAGCGGAAAACGAACCGTGAGGCGCTCAGCGTACCTGCGACCTGGCAGCTGTTGCCAGCGGCTGATTGAGTTGTTCCCCGGGTCGACAGCTCGCGGGAGCTGCTGAACCGCGTCTGGGCATGTCTGCAGGCTCATCGAAGCCCTTTAGGGCGGCAGTCAATAGAGTAAAGATGAAACGAGCCGTGGGGTACTTTAACGGAACTCTGTAATGTCCAGTTGTTTCGCATTCTGGCCACCGTCACGTTCTACCCCCGTCGTCACCTTCAGTGGATGAGCTCTAAGGCGTTCACTTTTGAAAACCCACATGCTAAACGTACGAAGCCATAGCCAGCGCTTACTCCAGCATGACTTTTGAAAAAGCTAACTTCTGTGCATTAATATGCAATGTACGGCGGTCGTGGTTTTAGGACATAAGTACAACTGGAAATGCACGCGTGCATAGAGTGCGTAATTTATAAGTTTTGCATGGAAGAAATACGCACGCGAAAGCTCATAAGCGAATGTACCCATGACATAAGGTACGTATGTACCACGTTCGTATGCACAAAAACCCGTATGCACAAAGCTTGTGTGCATAAAGTACGTCCACAATTCTCCGTTAGCAACAACAATTGTTCGTGAGGAATTGCCCGTAGCGGATAAAGCTGGTTTGACAAAAATACGTGCGCGAAGATTGTTGAGGAGCATAAGCGGGAAGCCGTGAGTATACTCCACTTTGCAGAAATTTTGATCATTGAACCAATCGTTTTCCCCAAAGCGAAACATGGAGAAAATGGACTTCCGGGTGTTGGGTGGGAAATCCGATTTACGTTTAATCCCAAATCGTGTATCGGGTGTCACTGGCGAGTCTACCTGCGGTGTTCCACAAAGGAGCATTCTCGCCGCGTCCGTCAGCTGGCGTCAGTGACGCGCTCAAGGACGTCAGGCGAAGTCGTCTACAGAGGCGTCGTCAGGGTAAGGGATATTGGGAGGGCACAACACTCCATCCTGGGGTCATCTCGGAAAGCCCCAATCAATTCGAGTTCATTTGCTGGTCGTCTCATGGCGTTAAATTCATGTCATAAAGAGTTATGTTAGTTATGATACCTGACATGATCTATGCGACTGCCTGCGTCCTCCGCCACCCCTCACCCCTCCTCCCCCAGTCCCGTCCAGAGGCCCCCCCCCCCCCAGTTTCTGGAGTCTATGGGCCCCACAAGAACCCACAGGTACAGGGATGGCCCATAAGTTAGCAGTCGAACGGTCGCTGCTTTTGTTAACGCAAAACGTGACAAAGTTGGACATCGTTGGGTCTCCAGACGACCGAGAACGGCGAGCGAAACTGGAGGGCCCATGATCAGACAACAAAAGCTGTCCTCTGATTAAGGGGGTGGTGACTGGGAGTTTTCGAGGCTCAGTACGCTGCCCAGGGACTCTATGCTGTTGCCGTGGACCCTATATTCCCACTTGCGGAGTCAATGCGGTCGTGAATAATCCGTTCATATCTCCCGTCATTAGTTGCAGTCTCTCGGATGACCGTACACTGTTGTTAGGGCCCTATATGGCAGCCTGCCGGGCACTTTTGATCAAAAGCCCTTCACAGGTCCTTCCCATTTGTCCGAAAGGCTCTTTACGCCATTGCCGGGTGCCCATATGTTGACCCCTCCGTAACACTTTTGGCTACTCAGGGACCCTTCACAACTTTCCCGCTTTTTCCACTTAATCGGAGGCCCTGCGCTGCTACTGGGGCCCATACAGCCTGACCCACCGAGACGTTCGATGCTCAGGGTCCCTCTACAGGAAGTCAGAAATCAGAAGGACCTGACTCTGTTGGCGAAAACCCCCACATGTGCTCGCAAGCGGCAGCACTCTTGTCACTCATGGTGCTTCGCCTGCCCGCGTTTACCGACCTAGCTAAATTAACTCGTACACAAGTCCGAGATGTACGCGATGACGACTTTCCGGTGCGCGTCGGCCGCAGAGAACGCACGCCCGGTGTGTTTCATTGTATTTTTGCGTGCAATTGCCTCAGGTATTTTTCCACGCCGCCGACAACCTACTTGTCACTTCCGTTGGCTATTTAAGTTGACACCCAGTATACTTGTGCGTTGCGTTCTTAACACATTTCGAAAGCTAGGATGTTTTATAATTTTCCATTACAGTAGACACAGAAATACGCATCAGTCGTGGCAGTCATCAGCGATCACCGCGACTCTACAGTTTGCCGCTGGAAACTGGCTGTCCGTAACCAGCCTTGGAATAGAGTGCTGTGCTTGGTTTTGATGGTATTTTGTAGACAATTTAAACGAATTTTGGTGCAAATTCTCTGAAATGCTTAGCCTCAAAATGACTGGATCCATCATGACCTAGAGAAAATGAACGCGTTCCATGCATGTGTATATATGTACTTCACCTAGTTTTCTACAGTTGTGCACTGCAAGATGGGCTCCCTTATACAAGACAAGACACACAAGAGTCTTGTAAGTAGTCGAGATATTAAGTAGTCGAGAATGCAACCATTTTTACGGACTCCCAAATGCTAGATCCGCCACTGGCGCTGACTAATGTCGGCGCTCGAAAATTTTGTTACAAAAGATTACTTACGATTTTATACGTGCAAACTTTTGCTCGGACTAACATTTCCGCTATTCAGAATCCTTTCCTGAGGAGCATTTTACCAAACGATCTTTATCCATACCATAGATTGTTCACCGCGGACTTTTACCCACACGGATATCATGATGTCGTATTTAATCCTGACTACCGTAAGCAAACGTGCGTCTCCCTACAAATAATTGTCCGGCGCATTTTTTCTATATGTGTTTCATTCCGCAGCCCGTCGGTCATACTCTACATTAATGGTGAATGACATCAATGATTAATAAATATTTTGCGATCGCGTTACACCAAGGGGTCCATCGCCACGGCCTGAGAAATTGGCCGGGCGGGCAGCTCGTTAAACTTGGGCGATGACGCCACAAAGTCCCGCGGGTCTTCGCGGCGTCGCTACATGGCAACGTTGACTGCACCGCTTGGAGGGCAGAAGTCAAGCAGAAATGCTGTGGTTGGTCTTGTGTATTGTCGTGCGGTATAGCATTAAGTTTGCGTCGTAATACGGTCTCGGTGCGTTTTTTTACGCCGCGGATAGAAGAAATTCGAAGTGGTGTGTGAGCGTTGAGCCAGAGTCAGCAACGGAGGCCGTTTTTAGCAGCAAGATACCATCCTTGCTGTGGCCCCATGTAATAAATTTAAACGGCACAAGAAAGGCATTTCATTTTTCACGTTTCCGAAAACGACCCAACCGTCCTGAAAACATGGGCGCATCGTCACCCTAGGTCTGACGCTATAGACGTGGAAAATGTGGTGAACTGCTCTAACCGTTTTCAAGGCAATGACTATGATCTTAGCTACCTAGTTAGGGCCAGTTTTGTGCCCGATATAAGGTCACGCCTGCGACCAGGTGCAGTTCCTTCGGTACTACTGGACATCACCGGCACACCGAAGTTAGCATGCATGTGCTTAAAAGGTAAATTTTCGTCCGTTTTATTACAAAATCTTTTTGAACCAAGTTCACCGTCACATATGCATGCAGAATCTATACCGCTCAGTGCTGTTTCAGGGCTTTCATGCAGGGTTTAAATGACATTTTCCAACCATAATCTGAGTTGCAAAGTGGGCCTGATTTCCACGCAGATGGCAGAACTATATACGCTGCAGTGATGAGGGGGTTCAGGGGCACATCCAGGATTTGCAACGGGTAGAGAGTTGCCATAGTGGCGATAGAAGGGGGGGATTTTTACGATTGCGCGGGATGTATCAATGACCTGTCTATGTTGGCTTGCCCTGGTATTTCAAACACTCTTTTTCAGCTGTTTACTGTACGTGTTCACTCGGCTATACGCGAGCGTTGTTACTTAATAACTGTTGTTGGGCTCTTCATGTTACTGTCCATTGTAGTGTCTGAGACCTCAAACCAAATTAGTCTCCCTGGTCACCCAATTCCGGACTTACAGACATCAATGCCGTGGTAAAAAAAAACTGTGCCAACTGTGCCTAAAAACTAGGCCTTGACCGAACGGGCAGGAGAAGGGTCAAGAGAGACTCCATGGGCCTGGGAGGGCCGTGCTGTTTTTTGCGTGTATATTTTGGTGTGTATTTTTTGTATTTAATTTTTTTAAGGTGCATTTTTGCGTCGCAAAACAACGGGGGTGATGTCAGCCCCCTGGGATGGACCTTGCACTGAAAAGGGACCATGAAGAGGGTCCATCCAGACAGAGTCATGATTATGGCCAGGAGTGCAACTAAGAGGGCGTGGGGGGAGGGGGTTCAGGCCAGGCGAGATGTTCTTCTCCCTGTCACCACAGAGAGCTCCGCTCGGAATGTTAAACACCGGTACGATTTGATCTCACCCAGGTCCTCTCCCTGTATTAAAAGTCCCCTTCTCAGACATCCGTGTTCTTGGCGGCACCAACAGGGCGCCTGATGCGGTGGAGGCGTGTCGGGGGATGCGGGGTGCTGCTGATGATGCCATCTCCGATGGTGCTTACCAGCAGGCAAGGCCGCGCCGTTTGACTGAAGCCTGACACAGCTGACTGACTGAAGCCTCAGCACAGGCCAGCGTCTGGACCAGCCAGACAATCCGACGAACGAAACCCTGCCTGCAGGGCCTCCAGATCCATGTAGTGTACGAACCATGCCCTGGATGCATTACCACTGGTTTCCGATGATGATGAAAATGACGATGAATTCTAGTAATAGTTTGAAATACCTCAGGAACGCGGCTCACTGCGTAGAACACGGAAAGTCTGTCAAGACGCTGTGAGGATATCCATGGTAATTTGGGTATGATTGCTTGTGTCCCCCCCCCCTCTCCTCCCCCAAATGACCCAGTCTGAGCGGCCCATATATGACGCATGTCATGAACAAAACGTAAGTGCTAGATATTTGTATGGTGCACGCAGCGCAGTACTCGCGGGGCGTTCAACGTCCCTCTTAGCCGTGCTGATTATGTCAAGCTAGACCCCAAAAAAGCGTGGATGCATTTAAAAACAAGGGTGAGCACGTCTAGGTACAAGCCGCTTTGCTGTCGCCAGGACAAACAAAACTGCTGACGTAATAGAGTCTGAATAGTGCGCCCGTTAGGTACGTCGAAATAGCTGTGTTCCGCTGCGCCGCAGATCTTAGCTCCAACTGTCGTGGGAGCGGTAGCGGATGCGGACGATGAGGACACCGCCCTCCAGCCAGCAGCAACGATGTCTTCAGTGCCCGTCCTAAACAAAGTCGACGAGGACGACGCGGTCAACGAGTTGGACGAGGACAAGCTCCGTGTCTATGGGCGGTGAGAGGAACGAAAATGTCCTCTGCTGCGGCGACGAGGTGGATAAGGTCAAAGGGAATGCTCCACATTTAAATAAATTGCAGTAAGCATCGGATATGATGAAGTAAGCTCACTCATGATTATTGGTATACTTTAAAGTGGTAGAGGCTGCTCTAGACAACGCAATTTCTCTTTTTAGTAAATGTGCCCCCTTCCCCCCCCCCCCAATACGCCATTGTTTGATTGCGTCATCGTACCTTGCACAGCCTTGATTGGGAGCCAGTTGATGACCGTTATATGCGGGAATTATGCTCACGAACACCAGATATGAACGACTGGATAATTATATGATATCAGCCTTGATCGCGATTTGACCAATGCGATATCAGGATTTGAATGACACTATTATGGCGTCATGGCTGCCGCGGTGAAATGCACCGAATGTTCTTCAAGATGAATATTTCAGTTCAAAACCCCGTACAAAAGTAAAACACTCCCTTTAGCATCCAGCACAGTGCGCTGGCCCTTGTAGCCGGGTTCGTGGCGGCCAAGAGCAAACACCTCTGCCCAAGCACGGGACTGTCGACCCGAGAGATGCCATCCAGCTGTGTGCCAGACAGCTGGATACACATGCTCAGTAGGGGTGGTCTGATTGGGCTGTCACCGGTCTGCATATGCGTTGTTGATACCTCTGAGGTCGTGTTCCAGCTAGTGATGGGCCGGGGCATGGACCGAGACACTGGTGCTGTCGACCGCCTCACGAAGCTGGTGCCGGAAAAATATTCTGAGCTGAACAAGCGGATCGCACGGGAGCTAGTGACGACGCGCCTCCATTTGCGCCTCAGATGGCTTAATCAGGCCAGGATTGAGCGGCTGCCGCCAGGCGTGCAGCTAAACAGGTGCGACTGCACGTGCGCGGTGCAAAGTGAATATCGTTGTACCTTTTTTGGTTTTACATGCAGATGCGTCTGTCTGAGGCCTAGACAGTTCCCTTTCATAGAAACGTTTGGGCTATTTTAGACGGATAGCCATGTCGCATAACTAAAATGTTTAGCTAAAAAGTCTATGGTTGTGTTCCCCGTCCCTCACACCCACTCCTGCTTTACTTGTGACCTTGCCGAGTGTGCACAACGTAGTGTATGATGTGCGCAAGAATGTTTTTTTAGTAAACTAAGGTGGATTACGAGTCATACGTGGGTTTGATGAATTGGCAAGATGGCGTGACGGATCTGATATTGGTTAACGCCATGCGTCGTGGCCTTCGAAGGCTTCGTGGCATAGTTGACGCAATATGAAATACGGCAATGTCCACATGCTCTCTTACCAGACATGAGACAGTACACCACCTCCGTCGTCCCAAACTACTTCAATCGCGCGCCAGTGCGGCCCGGCGTGCTACTATGCACAGTGCTGAGGTTCAGCGCGACAATCCAGATGATGACCCTGGTGTCACTCAGCTCCTCCTTTGGCAACAGCCCGACCTCGGGCTGGTCCGCCAAGTTGGATCTGGGCGCCTGCAGGCCGGACAACTTCGATGCATCGCAATAGACTCAATAGTTGCCATTCTAAGAAAGTGTGGTGCCGTAGACCAAGGGGTCCCGGTTCCCATGCCTATGTTCGCTGTTGTGACCCAATATGGGAAAAAACCCTTTCCATATTTCTTAAGTTTTCTTGAAGTATCCTCCGGCGAGCATCAGATGCGCATGTTCGTAATTATACCGGTTGGCAGACGCAACGGCGATGCAGGCGGTATGGCGATACCAGGCTGCGACTTTATGACGTCACTGTGGTAATGAAGGGGAAGTGCCGGAAAACCCCGGATGATCATGCCCCATTACGCGGCCTTGGTTGCACCCTCTTTTGCCGATAATTGGGGCGCCCTTGGACAAATCACGTTCAAGTACTTAAAGTATGTCACCACATTATTGGCTATAATCATACATAACATACATCACTGATTTTTTTAAGACTATGAGACGAAATAAAATGCCGGAACATCAAACAATTGACACTGAAATGGTCCTGCTTACATGCATAATTAAAGTACCAAATAGTGAACAGGGATCGCAACATGGTCAACCACCTCTATCAGCGTTGAGGCATACTTGACGTGCAAGTAGCCAATCCGGCTGCATCTGTCACTGTGAGTGATGGCACGCAGGAGGAAGGCTGTGCCCGTTGGGGGGCCGTCATCCACGGCATATCTACTAAAATACAAGTATTTAGTGATTGTTGTGGTGTTTTTGCTATTTGTGCAGGCATATTTAGCATTCTCGTTTTTTAGTACGGATATCCACCCGGAGGAGACGTACGAGGATGGTAGTTCATCTCACGAGTCCGGAGCTTGGCAGGTTAGTGACCAGTATAAGCCGGCATTGGCGGTATTTCTTGTATTACGGTGGTGTAAATGTTGTCCCAACTTTTCACTCACTTTATTTAAGATAGACTGCTGTGAGTAGCGTTTAGCCCATGAAATCTTATATGCATTATTGTACTCTAACTTCTAATCCTAGTCTGCATATGTTAGTTTTGGGTACAGTTGGTGGCTTGTGGCTGGATTCAACTTCAGTCACTTTTCACTTGTATCTTTGCCTTTAGCTGTGTCTGTTTAATGAGCAACAGTCAGCATGCCACTCATCATGTTTTACTGTATGCTGCATGCTCACATTTCTGGATGTGTAGGTAATTATGGTCATTCCACAATTATTGATGACCTTAGTTGTAATAATGCTGAAATATGGTAATGACTGCCCTCACAGTGCTGTTATGCATGCCCATACTGGCTTTTCACACTTACAACTATTCTCTGACTCTTGATAGAGACATAACCTATACAAACCTGGCATCTGAAGCCAAAAGTCACCTCTATGCTATGGTATTCTGTAATGAAACACGGTTTCTGTTTGGAAGCAGATCCATAGAATATCAAGAGCAACTTTTTTAATGTTACACAAAGGGGGCCATTTTATGGCTATTTGGAGTTTTCTTCAATGGAAAACTAGCTTTGTGTGCCACACTGAGGCATGACTTCCTCAGCTGCTCAGTAATCCCACATGTGCATCCATTTTGGTTGAACAACTTAAATGGTTTCATGTTTGGGTGAAGTGGGATGGCATACATGCTTTGTGCAGGGGCAGGCCACATATTCTGGTAGGGGGATAAGGTTGTAAAATCATTGCAAGAACACTTGGATAAAAAAACAGGTGAGAAATCATGTGTTTAATAACTGGTGTTTCTGTGAATGATCATCACTATGCAACTGCCCATTTGGCTTGTGCTGCACCACCATGAGACTTGGGGGCACGGTGACTGGGATTGGGGCAGGGTTGTCACATTCTGATACTGCATTCAGATGTGGCCAAACTGGGTGGCAGGGTCATGAGAAGACTATCAAGTTTGACAAGTTCAGGGATGGGTTCCCACACATTATACAGCACAGCAGAAAACATGCTCCGGTAAGTGAGGGTGGGGGCTGATATGATTCCCTCCATTGACAAATGGCAAGGCTGGTTCCTACTTCTCTGGTGGCATGGCCCCTGACCGCCTCTCCAGGCTGGTATACACAGCTTCTATGCAACCAGGAACAGGAATGCTCCAAGCTGGAAAGAGGGAAAATGAATGAAAGGGGTCCCTTCAGGTTACATGAGTGGCATATCGCAACGCTATTGAGTTGAAAAATCTTAGGTCAGGCCCGACACTCAGTTGAAACAGCGCCTGCCTTCCGATCCACTCGCTCGCGACGGGATGGAAGTTGGATGGGTTCGAGTTGCTTCAGGTGCTGGTTAGTTGTCCTTGCCGGGTATGGTCTGCGGTCGGTGGCAGCGGCCGCGCTAAAGGTCAGTGACGGCAAGAGGTAAAGTTTCTTAATTTTTTTTGCTTTCATGGTGACTCTGAAAAGCCCGTGCCCGACTGGTGGGGCATTAAAGGACCACCCGTGCCCGACGTGGTGGGGCATTAAAGAACTACCCGTGCCCGGACTGGTGGGCATTAAAACCCTTCTGACAATTTTTTCCAGCTTGCCGTAGAAATAAAAACGACTCGTAATGCCCGCAAAACTTTCAGTACCATGTCTTCAGGCATGTAGCCAAAAGATTCCTCACGGGGGCCCAGATATCAAATTTCCTCGATTCCTGCGAACTTGGACCAAAGGCCTGCGAAATCGCCCATTACCTTGCGGAAGCCCGTTGTCTACAGTGATCATGTTTTCCCCCAATACCATCTTCGTGCTCGCCCCAGAAAATCCCTCTATGTTGTGCGTATGTTTTTCGGCCACTTTAAAACGATATCGTTTGCTAAGGCTATTGACATAGACTAGGTAAAGTACTACTATTTCAGAAAGCAATGACGTATTGCTTTTCATAGTAAACTTAGTATACATGGTAAACATAGTAAACTGATAAGTCAAAATTTATTTGACTTAATTTCCTTACCTCGCGCTTGGGTGGGGGTCAAATTGCCCCCCGATGTTTTTTCGGAATAGTTTCCGAACGGCGCAGCGTAGCCGCGCAAAGTTTTGCATAGCTGTAGACAATTGAATAGCGAATAGCATGGTAACAAAAAATTGCGTGTACCACGTAAGGTCACTGACCTACGGCAGGTCAAAGTCGTGCCACGCATTCAGCGGAGTCAGTTTCTAGGGAATCGTTCAGTCTGATGGAAGAACGAAGTATTTGGCAAAGCCATACATCTCTAAGATGCTTCTTTAGGCAACACAACAGTTGAAGGACCATATTCCATTAACCAAGGGTCGGGCATGAAGGTCAGACCAAGGTCAAAACCAACCTCTTTTATTACTCTAGGGTTTGCAGTATAGGGTAGTTGCTGGCGTTCGTTTCGAATTTATTGATGACAGGAAATGCATTAGACATCTTTCATGGGCTTCTTAAAGGTCAGAATAGATCACTGGCATAAAATGACCCAGAACAACATATTGTTCTTACGAACATACTGTCTAGCGTAATCTTTGCCGCTTATTTAAATGCAAAACTCGAAGTTGTCTTCCATGATTTTGGTCACTGTAGCCTTCAAAAGGTCAAAAAGGTCAATGACCTTAAGTGAGCATATTAATTTTTGCTTAGAACCGGTATCTAGGTTCTGGAGACACTTGAGACCAACTTGGAGTTTCACCTTGTTTGACCTTACTTGACCCGAAAGTCATGACCTAGGATCTCCAAAATTTGACATAAGTGAGTTTACGTACAGGCAAGCATATGTTGTGAGTTTGGTGTCTCCAGCCTCTTAGATCTTGAGATCTCAGGGGTTCAAATTGACCCCCCTCCGAGCGAAGGGTATCTGACCGGCCACCCGGGCGCGTGTTAAATTCGTTAACGTATATATAAGACCGTACTAATAGCCTTATTTCTCGTAGAATAACGAGGAGAATAGAGATATAGATGAATTGATACTTCGGCCGCATGCCTTTATTGAAAGGATTATCAGTAGGTATTAGCGTCATTAAGGGTATTGGTTTGATAAAGATACCACCCGAAATATGGATCCCTCTATCTCCTGGTCATTCTAAGAGGAATAAGGATGTTAGCACTGTCTCATCCACGTGCATAATGTTCCTCGCAAATGCACGTAGCGGCCGAAGCAATTTTTTAAACGTATTATTTTAAAGAAATTTGGAATGGAAAGATATAAAGCGCATTACGAATGTGTTTCATTGGCACTGATCCAGAAAAGACGGCCCAGTTGCGCAGAGCCTGGCAGAGGCTCTAAAACTGGTTCCTTGTCGGGCCGGCCAGGCTTGATCGGAGGGTTTGCTGAAAGCTATTCCACTACAAGCTATAAGGTCATGGAATGCTTGAAGATGAAACCAAACCAGTAAATGCGATTGTACATGCCAGCGCATCACGGGACACTGCTGAATATTTGGCAAATCTAGCCATACCGGAACAAGCTACCGGAGTTCTAGCTGTAGGATTTTGTCGTCATACCGACCTCGGCGAACGCTGTGACCTGCTTGGACCAAAGCGGTAGGCATCGTGCTCGCACTGGTGGCAACGCAATGCTATCCATGAAAAGGAGCCTCATTATGGTAAAAATTGGGAATCGGGCCTCCCGATAAAAATGTGCAGAAATATTTTTTCCTGCAAGAATGTTGTTAGGAAAGGGACAGACGATCCCCTCCTATCCGATGATGGAGGGGGTCCGCAACCTCCCCCCTCTCCTGTCCTCCTGGTGGTGCCTCCCGGGCTGAATGCAATGTTTGCGTGCTATATTGAAGTAGGGCTTAATGCTTGCATATTTATATAAGCGAAAAAATTAGGTCGTCAAGAATTGAGGCCATTATGCAGTGCTAGGTTAGGAATGGCGTTTAGGTTGAGGTTAGGTTAGGAATGTTAAGTTAAGGATGTTAGGTTAAGTTAGGAATGGCGTGACTTTTAGCAGCTCAAAGTGCCAAAAGATACTAGTATTGTTATGTTATGGCTTCTGGCAAAGATCAGTGACATACCTTGCCTGGAAGAAACCTTTTACATTATCTCAGCATTGCTTGCCTGGCTTTTGTCTCCCCCTGTCCTGACAGCTGATGGCGTTTGTCATGCCTGAGACACACACGCCTCAAACTGTATTCACAGGCAGTTCTTATGACAAAATGGCTTAGATACCCCCTGACACCAGTGTGTGGTATAATATGATAAGCCATTCATTGGTGTGACCTGAATAGCGGTTATGATGTCTACATGACTTGCTCTTCTTTTATTTA
>NW_023596448.1:34681953-34733231 GCF_011947565.3 Pollicipes pollicipes
AAAACTACAGCCGTAGTTGACCTCAGCTGACCTCTAGGTCAGCCTAATGTGGTATTTTTGTGTCTGAGTACTTTTTCCCCCATAGTTGCGGCTTGAAAAAATCACTTAGTAAGGAGCACGTTGTGAAATAATATCGTTCTCGTATGCTATTGGTAGATCTGATTTGAACGGTGACCTGATCTGACCTGCTCCCTGTGGGGAACATAAATGGTCGGAATGGCCTCCCATCAATCTTAATGTTTGTTTTCGTGCCCTCAATATCCTACTTGACGCGTTAACATAGGTTTTAACACATCTATCATAACGACCACTTTTGGCCTTTGTGATGTCGGGTGACTTCACATTTTCGTGGCCTCTGGTGACCTCACAAGACCAAAGGTCATAAGGCCATATGACCTAAGGTTAGTGACTCTGATCTCCGTGCACAGTATTCCTGCCTCCTTGTGTCGATCCGGAGACTATGACAATCTCTGCAAACCGTTTGAGTTACCAGTAAAACTGCCACGTTTTTGACATTTTAGGGTACCCACACCCACCCCGCACACATATTGGAAAACCCGGCCAGGCCCGAAGGCAAGTGGCCTCTCCCCTCCCCCTTCCCCAAAACCCGCACGGGCCCCGCCAATTGTAATGTTGCATTTCAGATACACATGTCTTGCATTGTAATGCTACACGTTCCAAAAACAAGAAGCGTTAAAAAATATATAAATCTGCTCATCCCTCTGCTTTGCCTCCTCGTGGCTCACTCCAAGCGAACTTATTTCATTCAGGTTAATACATCACAACATACATAGCACGTCGTTTTCAAAACATGCTTGGCGTGGGCTCAGCAGTGATAAATGGTTAAACTTGTTTTGCTGTTGGGACTGGACATGAAGGACATGAATGAATGGGAAACTACACCCACGTCATAATATACCCTAATTTGTTTTTTTTCAAAATGGTGCTTGCTCTTGAGCTGAGATTTCATCCTCTTAGGATGAGTAGTTAAGAAATTGCCTTAACTGTAGGATGGACAGTTATTAAGCTATGGTAGTCTTCTTTTGATGCTACAGCATGTCATGGACTATCTCAGGGGTGATAAAAAGTTCCTTTTCCGTCACCGACGAAATCTGGAAGCGTCTAAATCGTCAATTGGAACCAAATCTTTTTAGAAACCGTTGCAATATAACTCTAATCCAATAAACCACAAACAAAGACGGCCTAATCATCAAACGTTTTGTTCGGGACTTCATTCGCACTTTACGTCATTGTTGGCCATGATTCA
The DNA here is from genome assembly GCF_011947565.3 of Pollicipes pollicipes. NCBI lineage: Eukaryota > Metazoa > Arthropoda > Thecostraca > Pollicipedomorpha > Pollicipedidae > Pollicipes > Pollicipes pollicipes. The sequence continues at coordinate 34,683,221 of NW_023596448.1, forward strand.
CTGAATGATGGTTATGACTTAAGTAAGAAAATTACAAGATAAAGGCATACTTAACATAACCAGTTTAGAGGCGTATAGTTTCTGTTCAGTTAGGCGGAAGGATGCGTCCTAGCATGGATGTAGTTTCGTATTTTACTTATCACTTTTGGGCATTATTTTTTCATTAATCATATTTTAAGGGTTCAGCGCCCCCCCCCCCCCTCCAGGACTAACTTCGAGAAACTATATCCCCGTCCCGAACTAATTTCGGGAAAACTATATCCCTGCTCCCAACTGGGAAAAAAAATGTGCGTCAAATCTGTGGAGAAAAACGGTTTTTTAGTGCATTTTAGAGGCAGCCTCCGCCAATTCTACCTGCTCCCCCCCCCCCCTCTCTCCATCCATCAACCCTACGTATTTTGCCAAAACTGCATCCATGTAACCCTACCTTTATCAATAGCATGGTTCTACAAGCACCTGACAACAATACCACTTGGCCTTGTGATGTCATTTTACAATCAGCTGAAAGCGTAAGCGGCCTTCACTATCTTCACGTAATCATTACCTGTGTAAAACTCCCACTTCCTGACATGATCTCAATTATTTAGAGTAAACCCCCTTGCACTATTGGTATCAAACTGACGCAAACCACATTTTGAACACATCGAGCACTTTTAGTTATATTTATATGCAACATGATGACAGTAAAAAACGTTTATCTCAAGCCTGTCCACCGATCAGTACGCTAAGTCAGAGGTGCGCCGGAAATGTGAGACGCCTACACCAGTGACGCTCAACCTCCTCCCTCAAAGCTGCCGTTCCTCACAGCGGCATGAAGCCCTGCATGAATCCTTGGCATATGTCCCCCCAACGACCTCCGTTTGCCTCTGAAGCTACAGCTCAGGGATCCACGAACAGCAGGATCTAGAAATCCTCCTAGATCGGCAGGATTTTTAACGCTGTTGCAACAAAGAGCTGACTACAAGCTACGTTATTCTAGCCAGTCAGCTTCTCAAGACATGAACGCAACCAACAGTAGCCTGCAGCCCTGCAATGAACCCAGTGTATTACCGCGTGGCGAGCATTCGAGCCCATCTGTCTCAAGTGGCATGACGCTTTAAAATGCCGCATGCAAACTGATCACGTTCGTCGCAAGATGCTGTGGCCAGCCACGATTCTTATGGCCGGTAATAAGCCTAGTTATTTGGGAACTTATGCTGCTTTGTATGTGAAGTGAATCTTAGCTGAAAAATCTGCACTGACCATTTCTAAAGAGTATTGGAAAAGCGCTGTGTCGCCACTGATCTGTGACGTCAGCACCGATATGGTATGGTTTGTAGTATATTTCTGGTAACTGCTACAAATTATCCTGGCTATAGTTATTATGTTTGGGAGCATGTTATGGCTTAATTTACTCATACAGCGAACGTCGACGGTTCAGTATGTGTTCTACACATACACTGCAAGTGTTAGCGAGTGCAAACCAGGCTAAGCTTTGAGTTTCGTCTAGCTGGGATAATCTGCTGTAATAAGGTCTGGTCTGCTGAAAGTTGTTTGCATTTGCGCAGCTTTGTTAGTGATCGGGTCTCAAAAGTGTCAGTTTTTGACACCGATCATATCCGGGAAATCAGAACCCTTTTCACCCCTAGTTTATCTCCTCATGAAATGGCATGCTTTGTATAACTAGTAAACATGGTAGTGACGTTTACCTTCCCTATTTTATCTTGTTTGTGCAACTAATTAGCTCCTTTTTCCAGTTGCATTTGCTACCAACAATTGCTAGTCGGTTCACTACAAATTTGTGTTTAATAAAACGCGAGTGGGATGACTTACATGTAGGATACCGCCAATACCCGCAACATGGCCGACAGCATCTGCTAAAAGTCCTGCGGGTTTGTAAGGCCAGCATGCTGCAGACTTGCAGGCTCAGAAGTGGCAGCGGTACTTACCGCTTGTTCGCGGGTATCGACAGCAACGGCTGCCTGATCAGACCAGCGTCACTTGGGGAAACAGAAACTTACGAATATAAGTGAATTGAAAAGGCTACGCAATATAGTGTTGTGGATCTTTGTTTCATTTTTTCAGATGGTTTGTCTGTTCAGTCGTTTTAAAGGGAGCATGCCACCATTTTACCCTTTTCGCTTGTTGTTAGATCAGATGCGTACGATGCGATCATTAATGACAGTTTTCTCGAGGTCCTTCTGCATAGCTCAGGATTTCGATTTGAAGTAGCCGACGCTGCGGAAGAAATCTTATTTGACTCACTGCTCGCAACTATGAAAGAAATGCATTCCATTTGCCTTGCTTTCTCCAACGTGCGTGCTCAGTAATGTTTGCAGCGTACTAAGTTGCCAAAGCAGTTGTGTAATAAACGCTACGAAAGTTGAAAACACTCTGGTAGGCAAAAATATGTGCAAGCATGAGGACATTATCCCGCGAATTCAACGCAACGCTCTACTACAGCTTTGATTTGTTCCCCATGGCGTTTAACACAGCGCCTCTGTTCAAAGGGCACTTGGCTTTGTGAAACGGAGTATCACATGGTCTATAGCTATGCACTGGCTCAAGCTTCAACCAATGCGCTTCTCGGTAGCTGCCCCCTACCGCCCTCCGTTCCAGCCACAAACATTCATTTGTACTGACGTCATCCAGTAGCAACTGACAGCGCCCCTCCCCCCTACCTGCCCCCTGAGCCTGCCTGCCCCTACTTACCTGCCCCCGTAGTCATGCAAAGGCTGAAGCGACTGCAAGGAAGGAGAGTAGTGCTGTTACAGAACACTGACAGCGTGATGTACACAAGATCATTAAAAGTATTATCATGGTGTATCGACGGTATCTTAGTGGCACCACCCAGTGTTAGCATAAGACTAACTGGCCCTAAGGCTTCCCTAGTGCATGCTTTTTTCTAAATAGACCCTTATGGTGGTTCACTCGTAATACAATGCCGCCCACCCGGTGACTGGGGCTTGTCCCGCCTCTGATCCCGCCCCGGACGGACGGTCACGTGACCGGTTGGCCGGCGGACCGACGGCCATCTGGGGAATGCAGACCCTGGCTGGGCTTCGTGGGGGTGGGTTCGGTCGGCAGCTGGCGGGGAGTGGCTGCGACCAAAGCAGCGGCAGTTAGGACGGTTCGTGCGCGGGAGATCGCTTTGGAAAGGTTGCGTGGTGTATATGATTGCATGACAAATGATCGCGTTCGGAACGTTCCTTCGCGGAAGTGCACGAGAAACAGGATGTGTCAGGTAACAGCTGGCATAACAAGCGATCGCATGTGAAAGCTCGTACGGCAAAACGGCATGTTGCAAAGGTGTGTACGGAAAAGGTGTAAAGAAGAGCTCCATTGGGTTAAAGTTCGCATTGCAAATAATTCTCAAGCAATTGCAAGACGCGTGGATAAGACAGTAGCAATAGCCTTATTCCCCGGAGAACCAGGAGACCGGGGCATAAAGCTAGGTTGATATTTCAACGGCACGCGTTTATCGAAACAACAGCAGAATACTTCTGCAAGTAGAAAACAATAGCGGAAAGCAGATGACTAGCAGAAGTCTTCTGCTATTGTTACGTTAAAGGCGTGTTGCCGAAGTATCAGCCCAGCTATATCTTCATTCTCCTGGATTTTTTTCGAGGACCAAGGCTTTTTCTACTGTCTTATTCATGTGAATAATGTTCCTAACGCACTGAACAACTTTCGTAATAGTAAGACACCACATGACAAAAACTTGCAAGCAAGAGATCGCGCGCCGATAATCGTATTTGATACGATGTCTTATGGCGTTTGCCAGCAAAATATCGGGCGTAAATCGCATTTATCCATAGCATACCAGACACTCAGGCGTACGAGAGGGGCGTGCAGTGTGCCATGGGCGGCGACTGCAAGATAAAATCGGGGCACGTCGCTGCCGGGCCTTGGCGGGGCGTTGTATTCTGCGGAGGCGAACAGCCCATCACCCGTCAGCGCCACTGGTATCGTGGGGTCGTACAGATTTCGTGCTCACTAAATGCGTTCCAAATACGTACAGCTGTAAGTCGCCGAAATATGAAGGGGCGTGACCTTCTGACCCACACCGCTGTGGGTGCGGCCCTGTGATAATGTGGATGCGCTCTATTGATAACATGGGTGCGCTCCTGCAATAACGCGGGTACGCTTCTGTGATGGCATGGGTGCGCTCCTGTGAAAATGTGGATGCACTTCTGTGACAACGAGGGCGCGCTCCTGTGATAGTGTGGATGCGCTCCTGCGATAGTGTGGATGCGCTCCTGTGATAACATGGGTGCGCTCCTGTGATAACATGGGTGCGCTCCTGTGATAACGTGGGTGCGCTCCTGTGATAACATGGGTGCGCTCCTGTGATAGTGTGGATGCGCTCCTGTGATAACATGGGTGCGCTCCTGTGATAACATGGGTGCGCTCCTGTGATAACATGGGTGCGCTCCTGTGATAACATGGGTGCGCTCCTGTGATAGTATGGATGCGCTCCTGTGATAACATGGGTGCGCTCCTGTGATAACATGGGTGCGCTCCTGTGATAACATGGGTGCGCTCCTGTGATAACATGGGTGCGCTCCTGTGATAACGTGGGTGCACTCCTGTGATAACGTGGGTGCACTTCTGTGATAACGAAGGTGCGCCTCCGGGCAGTGGTAATAACGGCTGGGATGAAAGCCGCGCTGGTGGCGGCGCGATGCAGAAGCAGCTGTGTGTCGGGCCGATCTAGCCGTCTAAATCACCCGCGTTGGCTTCTGGCTTGGCTTCTCCCGCGGCGGCTTCTCCCGCGGCGCGTCCGCCCGCCCGATTACAACAGCCGTGGATGAAGATCATTGAGTTATCGGATACCAGTGCAAATTCACGTCCAAAATTTTGTTCACGAGCGTTTTGGCACGCCGTTGCCAACTGGCGGCCGACGAACCGCGGCGTGCAGACGGTGGGAGGAGAGGGGGCGGACTGGCAGAAGCCACATGGCCTCGCAGCGTCATGCTATGTTGCGGCGGCCTGATGCAATGCCGACAGCCAATCCCGAGCTCGCGTGGCTGAAGTCACGGCGCTGCACGCTGCGGCTGCGGCCGGTCGACTCGTCGGGTTTGGCGAAGGTAGTATTATTTATTTACAGAAACGCCAGTCATTATTACATTTTTTTACATATTCTTAGATATATATTATATATTATGATATTTTACATATTATTACATATTTTTTACATATTTGTTGTTGCACTTAATATATTTATGTTCAGAAACGCCAGGGCTTCGCAAACGCTCCATTGTCGACGGTAACGGCGGGTGTTGGCGCGCGCGGTTATGCTGACCAGAACTACTGAGAACCCATTGTTTTGTAAAATGGAAAGACGGCCGCAGAACGTTGCAATAGCATCCAAAAATGGTAACGCGCTGGTGGTCCTTTGTCGGCACGTTGGTTGTTGGTCTTGAGTGGGCTCATAACACCACAATCATTTGTGCTGTTTCGGCTTCAGCATTAGCGTGTTGAGTGTTCAGTGACACTGTGTAGCGTATTGTGTGGTCAGTGACACTGTATAGCGTATTGTGTGGTCAGTGACACTGTATAACGCATTGAGTGTTCAGTGACACTGCATAGCGTATTGTGTGTACAGTGCAGTGCTGTGACACAGCCGGGGCCGTAGCACGACGGCAGGTTCAGAAGAGCAGAGCGCTGCGAGAGTGCCAACGCTTCGGTCGCTCTGCATCTGATCGTCGTCGAACGTCGAGCTTAAGAACGTCTCAGGAAAGTGAGGGAGCAATGACGGTTGTTACTTGATCCCGTGTTGAAGTGGGCTTCATGTTGAACATCATCAGAAAGTGGGAGCGTCAGCTTCCTGGCCTCCCCTGTTCCAACACCAGTATTTTGGGCTGAACTGGTGCCTCTTACAGCACTTAGTGCTGTGCGTTCTCGAAAAATGGTGCAATTTTTAGTGTTTTATATATATATATATATATATATATATATATATATATGTGTGTGTGTGTGTGTGTGTGTGTGTGTGTGTGTGTGTGTGTGTGTGTGTGTGTGTGTGTGTGTGTGTGTGTGTGTGTGTGTGTGTGTGTGTGTGTGTGTGTGTGTGTGTGTGTGTGTGTGTGCGTGTGTGCGTGTGTGCGTGTGTGTGTGTGTGTGTGTGTGTGTGTGTGTGTGTGTGTGTGTGTGTGTGTGTGTGTGTGTGTGTGTGTGTGTGTGTGTGTGTGTGTGTGTGTGTGTGTGTGTGTGTGTGTGTGCAAATACTACAGTTGAGAATTTGTAGCATTTGGGGTCCCGAACTTTTGGGCAGATGGAGTTGGATTCGAGGCTAGAGTCGATTTGAATCCATTCGTACCTTTGCATCGAAATCCCGAACCATCTCGATTGCATTGAAATCCCGAGCCAGTACGATTGCATCGAAATACCGAACCATCACGATATGGCAAATAAGGAGAACGGGTGACTCAGTCCAATGCAGAGCCGGCATGTACGTGTTAAACATAGTTTTTTAAAGAAATTGAACCATATGGTATTTGGCCCTGCAACCTACAGGGGTATCGCGGGAACCAAAAGCTCGTTAAAAAATATTTACAACATTTCGGACTTTACGTAATTGCTAGATGTGTTGTGAAAGCCTATCTAAATGTGGCAAGTCTATAAAAGTAATACCTGACGGTCACGGTTCATGATCTATGAATTCTGTCTCAAGGTTATGCTAATGACATTTTGCCTTAAAATATAAGACGCTTGTTTCCTGCGACACATGCATTTAAAAGAGCGTTCCTCATATTACCTTTCTTAATTCCACCACTTTGAAGCACATTACAATTGCTATGGCTCTTTTGCAACATCAAATTATCCGAATTCAAGCTAGGCTAAACATTAACCTTTTTTAAAAAGATTCTTGTCAAGCTTTTTTTTAAACAGGCCCAAACTTCGTGATCAGATTCGAAATTTTGAACGTCTTGCAATTCATCCCTTAATGGCCTTAAGCATACACTTCTATATGGGATATATATGACATTGATATCCTTCTTCCATTGGCGTGGCGTCATTACGGGTGAAACCATTGTATAGACTACCGTCTGCATCCCGCGTGTTAGTAGCCACACAGGGATTTGACCAGTTAATGTTCAAAGTCGTCGTCAGGTGATGTGAATTTCTGAGAATGAATCATTCCATCTGTCACACACCCTATCTGTCCTTTTCAGGGCTCAGCCGGGGCCGCTTTCCGGACTCGGCATGCCTCACGTCCCACAGAGAATGAACTGGCCAAAATGTTGTGAGCATACCAACTTACCAGACGAGGATGATAGCCCGAACAATTAGTCCAGCCGTGACACTAATACCTCATCGCCGTCATTCAATGAAACTACACGACTTGCTTAGTTTGTGACCTTCGCCCTACTAAGGCGCGAGATTGGTGCCAACGCTCCAAAGTTTTTCAGAAAGCCTGCGTCATGTCGCGTAATTACACTCGAATAATTAATGCTGCGTAATTTTTATTTGGCTTACGTGGCGTTCGTTGCGCGTGTTTTGACACCAAAAACTGTTTCCAGCATTTCTCGCCCTTGAGAAGCAATGGTTCTTTAGAGACAATGCACGGCTATCCACGGCCGACGCGGCGGGGGGGGGGGGGGGGGGGGCACGGCCGACGAATTCACCGGTCGTGCGAGGGGTCGAAACTTTTATACTAGCGGAACCCTTGGATGTATCCTCAAAACACAAAAACTACGTACCAATTTGCTTAGGATGAAACAGCGGACGCGCCTCAGTCACTGGGTATGGTTTTGTAAATACTGACATATAAAGCTGGAATAGCGCAATTTTCAGCGAAAATGTGGCATTTGACCAGTCATCAGGGATAAGTTATCCACCATGCGATATACAAGTCAATGCCTGTCACGGGGTCTGCTTGAGGCCAGTCCACTATTGTCTTTCGCGAGGCTCTTTTTTCTAGTCTCGAGACGGCGGAGAGGGGAGGGACGGACATCCCCAATCAGCGAAAAGGGTGAATCAGGACAAGGGCCAATATAGACGGACGGCCCATCGCGCCAACAGCCTTCGCTGAGTTGACCTGAAATGACGTCACAGGTTTCAACTGTGTGAGTGTGGGACGGCGAGCAAGCTGGTCATGGAGTTCCCCCTCGCCAAACGAAACAAGATCATTTATTAGGCCGGGCGGGGCCTGAGAGGTGAATGCGGACCCGCCCGACGCCCCAGCCGATCGCCTGCATTGTTGACTGGATCTACGAGGAGGGCAGGGCGTGCCGCCCGGCCAGGTGGAGTAACCCACCGTTTCCCCCACGCCCCAGAACTACCGTGGCGATGGCCTCTTCTACCGAAGTGAACCGTCACGCCAATAATGGACACGAAAAGCCAGGTCGCCGGCGGAACGGTGGCGCGCAGGCACGTTTGTCTGACACCTTGACATCTTTGTCTGTGGGGACGTTTGCCGCTTCACTCCAAGAGCCCCGCCGCGCCGGTGTCGCCGTTACCCCAGCTGGCATCAGAAGCGCTAAGCCACGTGAGAACTGGGCCAGAGGAGCACGCTCAGGGTTCGTCTGAGGCGAGAGCAGGCGGGCCTTGCACCGTCGCCGGCGACGCCATCCCCGAGATCTGGCCCAGGGGCACGTTGGGGGCAGGACTCTGGAAGAAGATTAGGCTAGTCCGGCAACGCATTGAACAGAGGGGGGGGGGGGGGCGGCAGCAAAACCAGTGGACCACGCAAGAAACTCGGGCGGGCTGACCCAGTTGGAAGGATCTACTAGGAAAGCTACCAAAGGTCTCTCAGGAAGAGTCTCGGGGAGAGTCCCGAGGAGGCGCTGGAGAGGGAGGAGCGCCGGGGAGAAGTGGCGGCGACAGCCTGGCGGCGACAGTTGGCTCCGCGGACGACGGACGCCGATAACAACGCACACGGTGTGAGTCAGCAGGCTGTTGTACCCATCCTTACCGGGCCATGGACCGCACCCGTGTCCCTTGACTCCTCCCCAACGGGCGGGCGCGGGTCACGACCACCTATTCCCTCCCTAAAGTAAGGGTGGCGCTGGCCACGCAATGCTCCCGGCCAGGTAATGTGTCTCGCGCTCACCCCCAAAATTAAACAGAGGGGCGGGGAATGACGTGTCACGTGTTTCGTAATGTCCTAGTGATTGTTGTCAATGCAGGTGGCAGTTTGGGTTTTGGATGGTTTAGCGTGGAAGCGATGCTGGGAGTGATTCGGCTGGGCGGTGACAGGGCGCTCGGCCCGGCGTGGGTGGGCATGGTTTCCGACGCCCATGACGCGCGCTTCGGCGCGGCCGCTCGCTCGTTGGCCGGCGCCGAGGCTGTCTTGATTTTGTTGGAAGCGGCCACGTGGAGGCGCAGCGGCTCGTCATGATCCTCGTCCGTCCCGCGCCGCGGCCAGGCGCGGCGTACGGGCAACACCGTCATATCCATGTTGGTTTCCCTTTGCTGTGACGTCCGTCTGCTGGCTACCGGGACGGTTTGGCTTTTAACGTCCTTTTGATTTTTTCTCCGATTGCTCGGGCGGCCGGACCTTTGCCGAAGTCTGTCCAGCGTACTCGCACTGGTTTCATCAACGTGCGCTGTCTTCTCCCCCTACTTTACCGCTTGTCCGGCCCAAAGTATTAACTGACTGCATGGCATTCGTGCGCGCGTATTTTGTTCCTGTTTTTCTTCTGTTGTCGATCGCCTTGTTTAAGCGAATCATTTGCTTTGAAACCGACGGGGTCAACTCCCGTCGGACTGTCAGACTTTTGTCCGACACGCAACACGCCGTCCATCCCCGAAGATCGAGTCATAGGAGACCTTTACTGGAGGATAATGTGTTCCGAACGCGCCCGAACAGCACGACTGGACTTTGGCAGGGTTGAGGAGCCAGACGACCGCAGTGCAGCTTTTACGCGGATGTGCCTTTGTGTATAGCACGACTCGGAGGCACAGTTTCACGCTTTTTTGGACTAAGAGACGGTCGACTCGTCTTTGTTGACTCGCACGTGAACTCAGGCGTGACGACATAAAGACGCATAGGTCATCGTTTGGCCAAGGACCAGTGGGGACTGCCCGGGATGCCGGATTATGCACGGCGGTGGCTGGATCTATCCGTTGCTGTACCACACCTTGGGAGAGAACAGGACCCAGCCTGTTCTCTTCCGACGTGGTGGCCACGAGGCCTTATGAGCTCTTGATGGCAGGATGTCCGGGACGGATAGGGTTCTCACCATCAACGCTCATAAGAAAGGCGACAAGGGACCGGATCGTCGGACGGCCCGGTCGGGCCGAGTCTCCAGAGCGCGCCGGCCGAGGAGACCGTAAGGCGTGAACGCAGGTCAAGCCGGGCGCACGTCGTCTGCCGAGGGGCTCCACCGTCCCATCGGGCGCGCTGTCTCGGTGCCTTGCAAAGCTCAGTGCGGCAGGCGGGAGACGAGGGCGTAGAAGCGCCAGGGGCGACGTCTCCGTGCTGGAAGAGGCGCTGCCTAAGGCGCGAGTGCGGTGGCGGAAAGCTGCGAGCGGTGGGCGTGGCCGAATGAATGGTGGGCCGCTCACCGTAGACGGAACGCGGGAAGCGTCGTCCGAAGAAGGAGTTGTCACCCTGAGGGTCAGGCGAGAGAACGAGTCATCGTGCAGCTTCGGACACCTGATGTCGGCCCAGTATCTGCGTCGTTGCCAAGCTGAAAAATTAAAATGGCGTATGTTAAATAGGGCTTAAACGTGGCTTGACTGAATGCTTGAAATGTGATAAATGAACTTAACTTAGCTAACGAGCATTCACGCAGAGGACCCAATCATAATGCCAAGGCGCTGGATAAAGGGAGAGGTCCCATCCCTGCGCGAGTCGAGAATGACTGAGGTGACGTGGGCGCCAGCGGATGTGAATGCTTGCAACGAGTGTGGTGGGGCGCCGAATGCATGGAGTCCGCGTGGATTAGTTAAGGCCTAGGGGAGGGGGGGGGGGACTCCCAGGGTCGTCAGGCAGGGGGCTCTTGCCAATGTAATTGGTCAGTTGCGTGCGATCCCTGCCAGTTGGGCGTATTATCACTGCACCTGGTTTCGTTTTGCCCCAGTTGAATATCATTAGCTAAAAAGGTGGAGGTGGGATAGCGTGGTTAAGGACGCACAGTCATGTACGGGGAGACAGCCGTTCATGGCGCCTGACCGGACCTACCATCCCGCCAATCCCCCGGTTACCCGCTTCATCCTAGTTCTATGGCTCACATGAGCGCGTGCCTATGGCGGATGTACCGCACCCCGGTCACCCACTTCATCCTAGCTCTGTTGCTCGCATGAGTGCGTGCTGATGTCGGGTGTACCGGAGTCGCAACGTGCCGGGTCATGCGCTCGCATCATCTGGTTCGTGTGCTGACCAATGCTCTCCTCAGTATAAATTTGCCCTTTTGGGGAGGCGTGACAGCAGCAGTCGGCGGCACACAAGCATCCAGCGGTGGCCCGGTAGCAGCGCAGCGCACGCACCCCACCCAGGACCCCCCCCCCCCCCCCCCCCCACCCCAACCCCCACACACACTAATGTGAACGCTGTGACCTGTTTTGAGCTGTCAAAGGTCGGTCATCATTGTTCAAGTATTATCTATAATGGATTTATTGGCATATGTTGAGTGCAACTCATGGGGAGGGATAGGAGGACATCCCCCCCCCCCATTTCTAAACAATAGGAGTTTTCCCAACGTTTTCCCACACCATGTACGTTTTGAGCAGCTTCCCATTCAAATTTCTTAAATGTTGTTTTAGGGCTCATTAATCTCCAGCGTTCTAGTTTGACCCCCAATCGTAATTTGTCCCTCTTGATCTCAGCGGCGTGACGACAACTGCGCATTCATATGGTGGGTTTCAGGACTCGGAGTGGCTCTTAGTATTCTAGGGTTCGCAAGATTGCATTTCTTCGAATCTCGTGAATCCGGGCCCCAAGGCGAGCAACATCCACGTTCATCGTGCTTCGCATGGCTCACCCTCACCCGTGCCGATATCCGATCCTCTCTTCGCCCCCGCTCCGTTTCCAGCCGGCCGCCGGCCTACGCCCCACCCCCCGGAGTCTTCCGGGGTCCGATGCGCGTCGGACGGAACGTGGTGCAATCGCAACGACCAATCACCGGGCAGGTCCGTCACGTCACGCGCTGACGTCACCGCCCGGTATAAAGCGGCGCACGCCCGCGGCACCGATGGATAACTCCCCCAATTTTCACTTTGGCATCTGACTGTGTTTGCCCGGCTTCTCAAGGCCGGGCTTCGGCCCCCTCCGCTCCGCTAAAAATCCCGCCGTCGTCTCTTGTGGACGCCAGGGATGGGGCGGGTCAAAGGGGGCCCCGCCGGGGCCAGAGGTCACGTCCGGCGTTCGATTGAGGTCGGCGGGTCGGACTGGCTCCGGCGGGCAATCAAAGCACCGGCTGCGGTCAGAGGTCGAGGGGAAGCAGAACAGAGCAGCGCGGAGGACGAGCGCGAAGTGCAGCGTAAATAGCAAGTACATAAACTCGCCCCTGGTGAGTTTGTTCCTGCGGTCGGTCGGCCTTTTAACTGACCTGTCATTTCGCATTGTCTGATTACCGTCACCCAGCGAACCGCCAGTGATTTGCCGCCTCTCATTGAACGACTCATGCGACCTCAAGATCAATAATTAAACGTTCGGTGGCGATCACAGTTCTCTGTCCTCGGTTCCTCATGCGGCCCCTGGCATGCCCGCTGTGCGGGGCACGCTGCGCACTCCGAGGAATGGACTGCCCGGCTCGTACCTTTTGGCGTCTCTTCTCCCTCCCCTCCCCCCCCCCCCATGGCTCAGTAGCCGAGGAGGATCGAACGGCAATCAGTGACGAGCAGGTACACGCGTCAGCTGTGTTCGTCGACGTTAGGTTACCGCGACGCACATGAAACTACGTGGGACTTACATGGTTGTGAGTGCTAACAACCCCAGTGAGCTATCCCGATCCCTGACCTGCCACAGCCGTGATGAGAAACAGAACACAGCCGCAGACCCTGTGACGTCACAAACGTCACGGCTGTTCGAGGTTTGTGACGCCACGCCCCGATCATTGATCAATGGAAGCGATCGCTGCCGAGCCGTTCTGCACGTGTCGTGCGCTGAGCGCTATGAAGCTGCCATGGCGTGCACATGGCTGCCGAGCGCTGCTATGACGCTGCCATGGCGTGACATGAGTCGCTCCGCATGGCGTCAACTGACGTGTTATTTTGTCACTGGCGGCGAAATCCGGATATCTGCATGACTCCGAGGAATCCAACGAATATCTGGAAAGGGGGCGGTAGGAGCTGGGACAAGCAAATCTTTCCCACTTTGACTCGAACAGAAATGAAAGACATGTAGAACCGTCTTTTCATAAATGCGCGGGAGTGCGTACCCCGATGGTTGCATGTGAAACCCCATACTGACGAGAAGCACTTCGATGATATGGTGTAGCATAATGTGGTGATACAAAGTTGCCCTTCACTGAGAAAAAAGACGCCCCCCCCCCCCCCCCCCGGTGCAGAGCCAGCCGAATGGGGGTCCCGCACTGTGCCGTTTTAAGGAGTGGTGTCATATCCCTTTACAGGAGTATTTTGACGCAGTGGTGAGTATCCACTTGACCTCCTGATGATACCTTGTAATTCAAACACTCTGTAAATTGAGCCGCGTTTGTTTACCTCGCACTCTCTAAATACATGTGGCAAACTGACCGTCGCACCTGTACAGCTTGCGCTGCCTTTGATCCAATTCACGCTGTGAGCAAATCAGGATTCATTTTGACATTTAAAGCACCCAAAATGGGAGATAAGTCATAAGCTAACCCAAATGTCCAGCATCAGTTACCAAAACGCATGGACCAGACGGTCAAACCACCAAACAAGTCAGATTCTACACTTTTAACCTTTCAAACTAGGTCAGACGATGAATGGCCACGCTACCTCACTAAACTGCACGGTATCAGCAAACGAACCACGTCGACCACAGGGTCAGCCAGTCTTCACCACCACTGGAAACTTACTCTCCTTTAAAGGAGTGTAAGTTTCCAAATGTAGAACAATTCCCTTGAAGTGTTACATTCCCTTTAAAGGAAGTGTTCTACATTTGTATGGGGTTTTGAACCGCAGAAGCCATCTCGAAGATCATTCGGTGCAGCTCTCATCCCTTCCCTTGTTAAGATCTAATCCCCTAGTTTCTGAGCTACACGCCTGCGATTTTTACGAGACTTCTTCGGGCAGAGCACTTCAAGGTCACCTTGGCATTGGTAACGTCATGATAACGTCGGGAAAATCCTACCATTCCTTAAGCCAGGCGGCTATCAAGACCAAAAAAACGGATTTGTCAAGTCGTTTACATTTGGCGTTCGTGGGCACGATTTCCACACATAACGGCTGCAAATGTCTGGAAATATATATATATATATATATATATATATATATATATATATATATATATATATGTATATATATATTATACATACCTGGAAAAAACACTTGGATTAGCTGAATACTCAGAATAGGTGTGTAGTCGTCAGTGCCTTAGAAAATAAGGGTGTAAATGAATGGTTAGAATATGGCAACAGTGGGAGCGTACTTCTGATGCTAAGCGACTGAGGAAACCTTTCAAAACCGCTTTTTTACATGGTCATTCGGAGCAAAAGGTTAAATGGCCGTGGAGCCAAACGTTTGGGATATTATCAGGCCTATACCAGCTTAATGCCTCCAACGAGGCATCACCTATTCGGCATGGCCACGTCATGCCCTTCCACAATGCCTTTGTGAGAGGCCACTGCACGTGCTGATGGCAAGGTCACCAGGGGTCTGCTGGGGTGAAGGTAGTATGGACAGCTAATGGCTCGCCACGGTTGAGTGAGTCCCCTTAGTGCCGCGTGATGTGCCAGGAGCGGCGCTGAGAGTTGCCAGGCGAGTTTGATCGCGTGGCCAGGCGAGTTTGATCGCGTGGTAAACAAACACATGTTTACAGGTGGGCGTGAGAAGCGTGCATGTTCCCTTACCCACTGCAGCCATTTATGTCTTAAAATCCTTCGCGCGGCATACTTCAAAATCCTTCGTTCATGAAATGCTGAATGCCATTTGGAATAATGTGGTACCAGGACCCGTAGCGTCACATTGCCCAAGGGCATTCAAATGTTCGAAATGCAGCTTGGAGCACTGGATTGATTGATCTTTGCGCATTCATCGACGGGTCTCCATCATCGGCGTCCGCCCAGTTGGCCGCTGTCGGGAGAGACGCGTGACACGGCAGCGTGACGTAGCCATAGAATCTATCTTAACCAGCCTGACCGCATCCTGGATTACATCGAGAGACGGCAGTATCGTCTGTCACAGGGAGGCGCCCGGGAAACTCCGGCTGTTACCTCGGGCCGGGCCGGCGGGACCTGCACGAACGTGCCGAGCTCATCCATAATCTGAAGCGAACAGGTCCGCGAGTGGCGTGGCCAAAACCGGCCAGTCGCTGGCTGGCAGCCTCCGCGGTCGCGACGCGCTGCTCGCTCCTGCTGCGCTGTCGTCCGTGAGATCCGGCGAAGGTCAGGGCCTCGGCGTGGTGCGCGGTGGGAGAGCGCCTTACGTGGTGACCCGGCCGGCGCGGTTCGGTGCGGGAGCTGCGCGCCGACAGTCGAGCGCGTGCTGGGATGGACGTGGCAAGGTTGCGCGGTTGTGACGGCGCCAGTGGAAACCAGGGCAGCACCAGCGTGCCTCGGTCCCGGGCGGGCTCGTGGGCCGTGCCGATGGGGCGCTGACGCCGAGTGGGGCAGGTCTGGTGCAGCCTCGATAAGTGGGCGGTGCGACGTGGACATCGGCGGTATGAACGGTCCAGAAGAGCGGCGAGGCAAGGCCGAATGACAGAGAGCCAGAGCAGCGCAGTATGACGGCAGCGGGGATGAGGACAGAGCGAGAACAAAGCAGTGGAAGACAACTGCGAAACAAAACAACAGACTGCGTGGCTAAATTAGGGGAAATGAAGCGTGGCCGATCAATAGGAAGGCAAAACCGGTAGCAGCTAAAAGTAAAACGACAAAATAGCGAGGCAGTGCACCGAAGCATGGAAGCACTGCGGTAGATAGCGGTAATAAACCAAGAGGACCCAGCAGGGCAGCGGACGAAAAATCTGGCGTGCTTAAGGTGAAGTAAAATCGAGGAAGGTGCCACAATGCCAACCACCAGGAAACGTGAGCAGTGGGACTCGCAGTGCGACTTCATCCTCAGCTGCATCGGATACTCGGTGGGCGTGGGGAATATCTGGCGCTTCCCCTATCTGTGCTACAAGCACGGCGGCGGCACGTTCCTCATACCGTACCTCATCATGCTCCTGGCGGTGGGCATACCCATGTACGTGATGGAACTGACGCTGGGTCAGTACGCCAGCCTCGGTCCCAACAAGCTGTTCCAGAAGCTGTCGCCGCTGTTCTCGGGCCTCGGCTACGCCATGCTGCTGATGACGGCCTTCGTCTGCTTCACCTACAATATGGTGATCGCCTGGGTTGTCTTCTACGCGGCGGCGTCCTTCACGTCCGAGCTCGCGTGGTCGCGGTGCGGGCACGACTACAACACAAGGGACTGCTACACGATAGCCGACGATGACTTCTGTGTGAATAGCAGTGATAGAGCCAAGCTATTCTGGAACAACACGTGTTACCCGGTTAGCGAGTTCTGCATGCAGCACGACTTTTCACCGTACAATAATACGCACTGCATCAACAGCACCGCTGAACAAGCGATGCTAGCCGACATTTTCTGCCATGTCGGTCACCGAGTGCTGGCCAGCGAGGAGTACTACGTCAACAATGTTTTAGGTGTGAAAAACCATAGCTGGCAGAACTTTGGAAGCATGAAGTGGGACCTTTCACTTTGCTTGCTGGCTGCCTGGATTTTAGTGGGCTCCTGCATCTTCAGGGGCATCAAGTCTTTCGGTAAGATAATCTACTTTACCGTCTTCTTTCCGTATTTCGTTCTACTCATGCTGGTGCTCCCCACCACAGGACTAGACGGGGCCATTGAAGGCCTGCGGTTCCTCGCCATCCCGGATTACCACCAGCTGTTAGACATAACCGTTTGGATAGACGCTGCATCCCAGACTTTCTTTTCACTCGGCTGCAGTCACGGCGGACTAATCACCTTGGCCAGTTTCAGTCGCTTCAAAAATAATTGCATGAGGGACGCCATCCTCGTGGGAATCGTCAACACGATGACTTCTCTCCTGTCGGGCGTTATCGTGTTTTCGATGTTGGGTTTCACGGCCCTGCAAATGAACAAAAGACTGACGGAGGTGGTCAACACGGACCTGGGGCTGGCTTTCATTGTTTATCCGGAGACGCTGTCGCACATGCCGGTGGCGCCCCTCTGGAGTGCCCTCTTCTTCATCATGATGATCACGCTAGGTCTGGACTCTCAATTCACCATGATGGAGTCGCTGACCACCGCTGTGTTTGATGAATGGCCACGCGTAGGCGGGAGGAAGGGGACTGTGGTAATGATAACTTGTGCGATGTTCTTTGTGGCCTGCCTGAGCATGTGCTTCAATGGCGGCGTGCTGGTGTTCGCGCTGGTCGACCACTACTCCGTCTCCTACTCGATGTTCGCGATCGCGCTGGTGGAGGTGCTGGTCGTGGCCTGGGTGTTCGGCGCGGAGCGTCTGCTGAACTTGATGCAGAGCGACATGGGCATCATGATTCCGACGCCTCTGCGGCTCTACTGGCTGGTCGTGTGGAAATACGTCGCGCCGCTGGTGCTGGTCTGTATGTTGGTGCTCACTCTGGTGTTCCACGAACCCGTGTCGTACCGCTGCGGCGAAGACGTGCAGCACTTCCCAGCGCTGGCCGAGCACATCGCAATGGCACTGGCCGCCTCCCCAGCGTTCCTCCTCGTCGCTGTCGGTGTCGGCATGGTCTGTGTCCAGCTGTGGCGGGGCGGCAAACTGACGGCCCTCCTGCGCCCTACGGCCGACTGGGGACCGTCGGCGCCTGCCAACCGCGGTGTTGCCAACGAGGCCTTCGACGACGCCAGTTGGCGTAGGTGAAGGCCGTATGTGACGACGTATGGCGTATGACGTATGGCGTCACAGGATATATGACGTCGTATGACGTATGGCGTCATGTGACGTATGGCGTCACAGGACTAAAACCTCGGTGGGTGAGCAACAGACGTGCTGTGATTGCGAGCGCAATGATGCCAGCGTTTTTGTCAGATGCTGTTGTTGACGAATCGGTGTCATCGCATAGAATATGTGTAATTTCGCTAGCGAATACATGCGTGGTCATCGATAAGCATCGCTTGCGGTTCAGTACTTGCTAGCGTGTTTGGTCAGGCACCATTATTACTTATCTGAGCTGGCCTCGTGTTTGTTATATTATACCGAGCTATTTTACTGGTGGACTACGAATCACACATCGCGTAAAGCTGTGCATGGATTTTCTACTGGTTATAATTGCGAGCTGTGTGCGGTTAGTGGTTGGATGCACGCTGGGATGTTGCATGGTGAAATGTGACCCCGAATAAGGGGTCCCCGTAGTGCCTAACTCTATTGAATGCCAAATGGCTTGTTTAACGAGAGGTCCAAGCACTGAATCCATAATAAGCTGAAGAAATGAGTGACTGTGATCATAACATAGAACACTTTGATGTTCTTTTTAATGAAGACAGAAACCGCGACCGCAGCCCCGAAAGTCGCCTCAAAGAAGTTTACTAAAGCTCCGAGCTTATCTCCGAGCAAAAGCAAAAGCTCCGAAAGCTCACAGGTCATCACCAAACGCTGTTATAAACCTGTAAAAATGTATTTGGCACACCAAAATACCATTTTGACTCTCGTTCTGGTTCATCGTTTTTCACTTCGCATTTTGTTTCACGAATTTGTTACTTTCATGACTCCTTTCCTTTTTCATTTTGGTTCGTCATTTTCATTGCCCAAGGGCTAGGGGGTCAATGCAAACTCCTCAGATGCCGTTTCCTGAACTTATCATGATAGAGCCTCCCCCCCCCCCCAAACAAAAAGAACAGGGTATTGGTCTCAGCAGAGTTCACAGCCGCAGCGAGGTATATCATCAATATATGCACAAAACGTATGCAAATGGATGTCAATG
This sequence comes from Pollicipes pollicipes, assembly GCF_011947565.3. Lineage (NCBI taxonomy): Eukaryota > Metazoa > Arthropoda > Thecostraca > Pollicipedomorpha > Pollicipedidae > Pollicipes > Pollicipes pollicipes. The sequence continues at coordinate 34,702,231 of NW_023596448.1, forward strand.
CGCTCAGAATTAAAGGAGCAACACTTCTTTGCACTTCGCATGCAGCTACGTGACATAATGTTGTAAATGCCTGCATGTAAAGAAAATCGTCTGATTTGAAGGAAAATTTAAATTTTTACCTGGCGTAGTGTGGTCAATTATTGACCCAGCGTGACGTAAGATCATCAATAATGGGCGCGGGGGGGGGGGGAATTTAACGAACAATTTCACTGTGTTCTGGGAGACTATCTTTCTTAGTTTAGGCAACCGCAGGACGATCCGCCCCAACATTCTGCATTACAAAACCAGAGGTGAAAAACCTTTACCTGTCTCCCACGAATCATAAATGTCTTGATCTGTCTCCTTTACATGATTTGTAGCTAGAAAAAAATGAGGCCAGGTCTCAAGTGTGCAGCTTGTTGGCTTCTCCATCTAAGTGCATTCTACCTAGTATAACCTTTTGGGAAGTAAACTGCACTTTCTTTCTGTCAGCCAATAAGCTTATTTTAATACCAAAAAGGGGAATAGTTTAAAGGATTTCCTTTCATCTGTGTGACTTAAAGTGAACATGGCACACCTCTCCTCTCGCTTCATATAGGCAATACGCCAATACTTTGTTCGTACTTTATGCGCTAGGAATCCATATCTGCACAAAAAAAGCTTGTCAAATAATGCATTGCTTGCACGAATCAAGAGACCATGTGACCACACATGATATGGCTTGCTTTCATGGGATGCCAACTCAATCTGCCCAGTGCAGATTGCTTCATGAAACAATCAACCAGCCTTCAAGTCATGGCAAAGATGTTAGGAAGATGCTAAGCCCGAAGGCATACTAAATCTTGCATCAAATTAGGTAAGCGTTATGCCTATTTCCTGGCTCTGTTTTACCTAGCATGCTCCAGCAGGTGATCTTTCACCAAAGTTGGACCAACTGGCACACACCAAACAAATTTCCAAACCTTGAGCATAAAAACACTCCTGAAAGAAGCATCCTCAGTTCACTTGTCGGGACATTTTTCAACGGCTTTTTCAAATAGCTATGCTCGAAGGTATCACATATTAGATAATATACATCATTAACATGTTTAAAATATATATTACAATGACTTCAAGATATAATAAAATAATTAGACAATAACACATATTAGAACGCACTATAATTTTAAACAGCTCTAGGTTCTTGATACCAGCTTTTCCTAAATGGCCAAGCACGGCGAAAATGTCCATGGGATGTATCAGCCACAGCCAGCCTGGAACTTGCTCCTAAAGTAGCACTCGCTTGCTTCATTTAAGGCACTGCCTGTCAGGCGAGTGTAGTCTTAAATTAGAAATGTCACTGGACATCAAATACTTCCCCTTGATATGCTGAGGTTATGCCCAAAGGGTACATAAACAAATCCTTAACTGAAAATCCTGCTCAGGTGCTGTCCCAACAAGATGTGGTCAAATGTAGCCAATTTTCAGTGTCTGTCAAACATAAGATAAATGAATTTAACAATGATTTTGTCCCCATACTGAGGCCTGATGTTGGAATTATACTAACAGGTGCAAATTGCAGTGAAATTAACATCTTCATACGATAACAGAGCAAGAGCTCAGAGCCTAGATATGTTCAGTCTTATGCCCCTTTCACAGCCACACCCGCTACGCATAATGCTGGACAGTCACTTACGCAAAATTGGGTATGCCTTATCCATAAGCGTGATCAATGCCGTGTTGCTCAATACCCAGCAAGATATGTAGCCAGCTTCTGCTCCCACTCACACAGCTCACGCACCAAATGCTACATTCGGATGAACCACGAGTTCTTAGCTCCTTACAGTCCCTTCGGCTAACTCACGCTGGGGCATGAGCCAAGACGGTTGGCAATGGTCAATGCCGTGATGGCGCATTTTAAGGCAAACCGCGCCGCTCTGGCAATAATGAAGTTACGTACAACAGTGATAATGCCCTCATCAGTTTTTAAATAGCCATATCTGCAACATACTGATGTGTTGTAAATAACGAAGCTGTTTTAACACACGCTGGGGGGGGGGGTACATTGGCTTCCTGAAGTCAAACTTTCGGGCGTGAAATTAACCCTTTAAAGTTTTTTCCGGAATGATTTCCGAAAGGTGCGGCGCAGTCACGCAAAATTTTGCTTAGATGTAGAAAATTTAATAGCGGATCGATTAGTATTTACAATCTAGATGTACTTTGAAGGGTCACTGACCTACGGCAGGCCAAATTCATGCCATAGATTCTGCGGCCAACTTCTCGGCAATCGTCTAATCTGATGCAGCAACGGAGTGTTAGACGAGACCATACATCTCTGAGATACTTTCTGAGGCAACGCAACAATTGAATGTACAAATTCTGTTGACCTACGGTCAGTTTTAAAGGTCAAACCAACGTCAAAGTCTATCTGCTCTATTGTCTAGGGCTTGCCGTATGGGATAGTTTCTAGTGTTCATTTCGAATTTATAGATAATAGGAACCGCATTATACATCTTACATGCACTTCTCAAATGTCAGAAAAGGTCACTGACCTAAAATGACCCAGAACAACTTTATGTTTTTAGGAACATACTGTCCAGCGTAATCTTTGTTGCGTATTCAAATGCAAACTTCAAAACAGTCTTGTATGATTTTGGTCACCACGACCTTCCAAAGTTCAAACAAGGTCACTGATCTGCAATGATCATGTGACCTTTTACTTCGAACAGGTATCTAGGTTCAGGGGCCACTTTGTAGATTAACCTGGAGATCGACCTTGTTTGACCTTATTTGATCCAAAGGTCATGACCTAAAAGCCTAAAACTTTGACCTGAGTGGTTTCAGGTACAGACCAACACACCCTGTGAGTTTGGTGTTTCTAGTTATCTTAGTTCCCTAGATCACAGGGGGTCACATTGACCCCCCACCCGAGCGAAGGGTATGTAATCGGCCACCCGGGCGCGTGTTGAGTTATGAAAGGGAATTTATTCACTTGTTTCATTCCTTCGATAACAGAGCTGATGCAAAAACCCAAGTTATCAATATCATGACGTCATGTGGTTTTGATATGGTGAGTTTACACCTTCAGTGAGCGGTCAATTTTTTACGCTGAGGAGACAGGGTAGTAAGGACTTGGAGCATATTGAGAACTGATGTAAAATGACCATCCAACAAATTGGGGGACTCAGGGGCGTGCCCACACATTGCCCACAAGCTCTCTCCCCACACGGCGGTGCTGAAAAAGGTCTAGAACACAATTATATTTTCTATTTAAGTGTTAAAATACGCACAAGATCATAGCGCTCCACATTTTTTTTTTTTTGGAAAAAAGATGTTTGGAAGAACTCCGAACAACGAGAGCGTTCCGGCCTCCTTCCATGATGGCAGGTGTTGATATGAGTCTCTCACGCTCACGTTCGTGGGCGGGTGGACGCTTTTTTCGCTCTGGTGAAAACCTGTGAATCAGGACGATGATTCGATTATCAAGGGAATGGCTCACATTTGAGTAGATTGAGGCAAGCGTCATGTGCGGCGAAGATAGCTTATTTGTGACTACTGTTTTGCTATATTTACTAAAAAGTGAAATTGCGGTTTCTACAACACTTAAACACGTAAGCTGCAAAAAATGTTCTATCCGACACAATTTCAATACTTAACAGACACATCCCTCAATATGTAATCGCTTGATTGCGTCATGTAATGCTTTTATCACGGCAGTGTCTGCCAGACGGGTCTGAATCGCCATTGTACCGGACGGGCCGACTTACCGGTAGTGTTCAATGCGTATTTATTCCGTTAGGCATAAGACGCCAAGTCTGGCAAAAATGTGTTGCAAAGCTACCAAATTAGAGAAGTTGTATTGTCCTCACCGGCAACTACTGGTGTAAACATTGATAAGCATAATAAATACGCAATAAACACAGACGTATCATGGATGAAGACGTAGGTGCTTTAAGCATGTAAGCAAAACGGAACAGGGAAAGAACAAGTCAGGGAGCCACAAAATAAAAAAAAACAAGTAACAGGCACTGAACCTGGATAAGATAACGTACCGTGAGATAACTGTTGTCTCTCTTAAGAATGAACGTAGTCACGACTCTGAGACCGCGGGGGCAATCAGGGTTAAATGAGTGAGACTGGAATCTAGAGGTGACAGCCTGAACTGAACGTAACATATTGAACTGGAATATATAAAAACAAGCATCCACGGGCAAAATTGGGGGGTTGCGGGGGGCCGATCACGCACATGGTCATACATTATGCATAATGAACGGGCAAAAATCACGTTTTCCGTCGCCCATCTTCATAGAGGTTCCGCCATCAATGGGTATAACATGGCAGCCAGAAGGCAGGAGAGGGAGAATAAGTGGCAACACAAAAGGACAGAGCAAGACAGGTGAGCGTCCGGGGCAGGATGACAGAGGACCAGGGAGAACAAGACAGGGGAGAGGATAACAGCACAAGACAAGACATGACAGGGTAGACCAGCAGTCGTCATTGGGTGTTATGGACGTACTCAGCTGCTGAGGCTATGCAAGGAATCGAGCGCCGCACCTCTGGTTTCCCAGAAGTGAAGTAGTTTATCTGACGGGATCGCCACAGCGGGTGACAACCACCTGACATCTCAGAGAGGGACTTCCCCCGCCACCGCGCACGGCCGGTGGCGGACCTGTCTGATGACGTCACGTCCCGCATCCTGCTGCAGCGCGGGCTATCCGAGTGGTCCACGGGGGAGGGGATTCTGAAACCGCAGACAGGAGCCCCGCGACACGCTCCTCACTGCAGATGCGCTGCTTCAGCGCGCACGACCCTCGACTCGGCGGCACAGCCGAGCCCGGGATGGCGCGGGGAGCCCCGGCGCCGACCCGGGACTGCACACTGGCGCGAACGCCCCGCGCTAGGAAGCCACGTGTGGGCCCGCGCGCCCGCAACACGCGGGCTTAAAAGCCTGCGGGGTTTTGGCGGGTATTTGACGGGAAGTTGGCGGGTATTTGACGGGAAGTTGGCGGGTATTTGACGGGAAGTTGGCGGGTATTTGACGGGAAACGAAGAAAAGATCTCATCTGAGGCTCTGATCAGGTCAGGTCTGATGAGATCTGATCTGACCTGATCTGGTGATCTGAAAGAAGACCATATCTTCGTTTTGGTAGAGACATGTTACCGAAATATTCGGGTATCTTTGTCTCCTTTCTCCCGGCATTTTGATTAGGTACATCGCCATATCTACTGTGTTATCCACGTGCCGTTATTTGATCACCGAAAAGTGAACATTTTTGGCTGCTTTTTGCACTTGTTGGCGCGACCGATAGGAGATAGCTGTCATTGCAGAATAAAACCTGGTCCGTTGAGTACTGATTATTCCCTAGAATCAGAAAATGACCCAGCCGATAGTACAAAGAGGGACGTATTTAGTTTGAATCATTCACCCACACTACTGCTACCTTTCACCACCGCTATTCTACCGTTATGTGTATTGCACAACCCACTTTTTATCACTTGTCACGACAACGATGCCAGATCCCAGAAAACAGTTCTGGGTTATCTTAATCTTACGTCTATTGGCGGAACTAAAACCCTGAGGACAGATTGCTTATTTGCCTCATTTACCATTTGCACCTTGCTTTGTAAAACTGCTGGTGGGTTTGATTTTTTCTTGATAATTTGGACATGTTTTACCATTCTCGGATTGATGCCCAAACCGCCTGGGAGATAATTTGGTCAACCAGGTTATAGCGGCCACACCCTTTCCCAGGCTTGCTACGCGGCTAGAACCAGTTCCTGGCTCTGCGCGTAGATGTGTCGGTTCTAGCACTACGCAAAGCTGTATTCATGTATCATCGTGCCGGTTTCTGGATGATGAGATGAGTTTAGGGAACTAAATTGAAGCTGTCTGTCCGGAGCCTGCGTAGGTTGTAAATTGTTTCCCCATACATTCATATACGTGACGCGGATTAGTTAGTAACCAATGCAACCACTGTTTTGGTGTTACATGTAGCATTTCCCCTGCTTACAGCCATAAGCATTAATGTGAGCAGCATTTATGGGCAAAACCGTGTAAAATTTAGCCACAAAGTTTGCCTTGTCTGGCTGGTGCATACTCACTAAAGCTTGTGACCCGTGGCCACTCAATGCATGCGTGTGGTAATTATTTCCATTGTTCCACTGTTTGCTACCAGCAGTGACCTTAATGAGTTACCCACTTGAAGACCATTGACTGACGTGCCATTAGGTCGTGCTCTTTGTTCTGCAGGCTGTTCTCGCCTGTTTGAGAACAGAACATCCATGCCACCTACTTTGACTTTTTGAGAAAAGGTGGTCAAGTGTCTTAAAGCCCGGAAAATAACCCCAATTTCTGACCTCGATTTCCACGGTTCTGCTACGCTCATTTCCCTTCCCTCATGCTGTGTCACGTGGGTGGAACAACAGCCCAAGCGCTACCCAGGTCGCCACCCAGGTCGCTACCAAGAACGCTACCCAGGTCGCCACATTCCAGCACTTGCACGGGACGCAGCACGAGCAGGCTGGATCCCACACTCAGCCTGACATAGTCCCAGTCAGCGGGGTGCCGATGGCACGTGCGACACCGACAGCAACGAGGCGCTCGATGTACTGGATGATCGTGATTACCGACTGGGACCGTCCTTCGTGGTCGCCAATCCCGTCTGCTATATCGTCGTAGTCGTGCCCGAAGGACAGAGTAGGATGCGCCACCTGCCAAAAAGCACTGGCGAGTCGTCGGGAGTCGGACGACCCTACATCCGTATGCCACCGTCTGTGGCTGAAAATCGCGGCGAGCTGCGCTGCTGAATCTCTCACCAGGAGCTGTCAAGAGGTGGTCCCGATTGCTGAGGAGGAGCTCAGCCGCTACATCGTGCAGCTGGACGTGGCTTGCCATGCAGTGCCCAGCCGGCTGCTCTGGAGAGCGCGGTGGTGCGCATCGCATGGACACCGATGACTTGTCATATCTCAGCCGCCACCTCCTGAAAACCCAGTGCGGTTCGGAAAATCTCCACACCGAGCAGGTTAGGACGATGGCGGCCACCAAGCGACCGGTGTCTTGACATTATCAGGCGAGGCTGCACAACCTATGCCTGCAGAGGAACAGGATTTTCGGATTCACTCATGTCTCTTTAGGGTTGGCAGGAAAAAATGACTGCGGTGTGAGCAAGTGCTGATGGCTTTATTTCTCGTAGAATAAGCAGAAAAATGGAGAGATACCGTCTCATCTATATATGCAATGCTCCTCGCAAATGCACGTGCAGCCTACAACGAAATGAATGTTTTGATATACGATGTCATAGTATATAAATTTGTGTGCGACGCTTCATCAATGCTATGCACCAATTAACTCTGTAATTGTCGATAGTTTAGTTAAGCTTTCACTGTCAATACGCAGAAAAAGTGTGCGCGAGATCGAGACATTTTTCTTGGGTCACCTTTGTGGCGCCTCGCGACGACCCGGCCAGCAGCTTGCACGTACCTGCCAGCTGGTCAGGTGCCGCAAAGGGCATGTGGAGACTGCCTGTTGAAGGACAACAAATCTGCTACACGTACAATTTTTGGGACAATAATGAATATATTGGATCATGGAATACTGCGGCGTTATGAAATTGCTAGGGAACAAGCCCAATTGGCGCCTGGACAACGTTATTTTCCATGTTCTTGATGCATTTTCCATGTTCTTGATGTCCTGCTTCTTTGCTGCTTTACTCCACGCACATGCGGCAAATGCAAAATTGGCGCTATTTCAGTGTTTTGATACTTAGTTGGGGGTAGAGTTTATACTCACGGAGAAGAACCGTCGTTCTTTTCAACATCGCTTTCAGCAGTGTAGCGTGTTAAGGAGATACCTATCGGGTTTTCTTCTCATGGATCAAGTTCAATGTTAGCTTGAAATGTCAAATGATATTTTGGTTAGCTGTGGAAAGAGATTGCTGATGATCACCTGTCTGAATGTCCTCTCTAGCTAGAATTTTGTCGACTGATTTATGTACGGTGTGTGTATTTGTACCTCAATTTGCGTTATATTATTATTGAGCATTATTGTGCAACGCCATTTGCAGTGGAAAACAGTTGAGACAAGAAGATGGTAAAGATGACAGTAGATTCTTTAATATGGATGCCTGTCTTCTTCCAACCCATGTACAAAAACCGTTGCATATCGTTTAGGTGCTATGAATTATGGATCGCCCAAGTTTACCACACAGTACTATTTTCGCTGATCAAGCATTTTATGGATAGGTATAGTAGCACATTTTTGTTGTCTGCGCGTCATTTCAATTGCTTTGTAGGAATCTACATTAGCTTGAAGGCTATGCATGTGGCTTGCTCCAGCAAAAAACAAATTTCAGCAAAGAGCGTGCGAGACGGACGCGGGATTTCCAAACAAAGAGTGTCAGCACTACTACGCACCGGACAGCGGAGGCAAGGAGAACGCTCCACGGCGGAGGGCACCGCCACTTTGGCTGCGATGATGTGGTGACGTCACGTGAGGGCCTGTGCATTAGGTGGTCTGTTCGCATTATAGGCGGCCTGCCAGCCCCAGTGCGCCGGCTTAGATCGTCCAAGGAATGTTGCAGCAATAGCAAAAACACTGTAATTGCAACAGCAATAGCGCGGCAGAAACACTGTAAAGCATGTCCACATGTACGAAGACGTGGTCTCAGATTTATGACTGCTGTTTTCTCTACGCAGAAAAAACTTCAGACCGTTGACATGCCTTTGGGTCGATCTTGGTGCCTGAATTCGACCTTGGCTTGAGGCCTGCGATTGACACGACCGCCAACTTGGATCATCCGCATACCTAACGGACGACGGCTGGGTGCGGTGTCGATGCTGTCCCGGTACTCAGACGGGATTTCCTGCCGACTGGCTAACGCAGCGCACGGCCGACGGCCGCACCATGTGCTCGGTCAGGCGGGCCGTTGCAAAGATGTAAGATAGCTGGTGGCGGATGTAAATAACGGAGGATGGATGCGGACGCGTGGTGACGCAGGCGCAGGAAGTGGGTCGGGCTGAACAGGGTGTGAATTATTCATTATGTTGGCACCAGATATGGAGCTGGCAGCAAACAGCAAACAATGCCTCGCCCACTTAGCGTGAAGCTTCAACTTCATACTTAACATCGATTTTGCGACGTCGGTTGTAATGACTTTCTGACTGTTGGACAAAATTTCAACGCGCTTAGTATCGACACGCAAAATAATGTCACAGTGGTATGCGAAATATCGACACGTAAAAGACGACTCGACAAAAATTGACGACTTTAACATTTATTCCGCACAATCTTGACACCGCAAATTCAAGATCTGGACAGTTCGAGGCATGGCCGTTCATACATCTAACACAAATTGTTTAGATACGGTTGATAAAACGCTAGTGATTACTAGAGTTATCACCAGCGTTCATTACAACGGAGAGAAATCACACGCCAAGTTCATCAGACATAGCAAAATCAGTCCTGTCAAAGACAAGCCACTGGCCAGGTGACTAGTGGAGAACACATCGAACTCTTGGACTGCAAAATACAATGGCACAGTAGCAGGACAGGTCATGGGGCATGGTCACCAGTAGGGGAAAGTTTGAGCTCATAGCCCTGCACCACATGGCATTCCACCGTGCGGGGCCATTGGTTGGTGACAGTTTAAACTCAAGACACAGTGGCATAACAGGTCAGAGGGTCAGGCTACCATTGGCAGATGGTGACACTCATGAACCACATCACGAGACAGACAACATGGTAAGGTTATTGGTGGAGGCCTCATCAACATGGCATAACTAACATAGCAGTGGCCAAACATTCCAAGGGCTAGATCCAAGGGCAGGGATGCGTTTGAGTTATGGATATCATTGAGGTGTGCAGATATCATACCTATGTATCTCTGGAAAAAGCCGTACCGGTCAGAGATTCTGTGCTCATTACGTGCGAAGATTAAACGGCAACTGTGGGCAAAATCTATAGTCAATCTGATGAGTCCCCTGAATATTGAATATGAACCTGAGTCAAGGCAGCCAAGATGCAGTAAGCGCCGCACCGTCACCACAACCATAAAATTAGGAGCGCTATTACATTTCTGATATAGCGAACCGGTCCAAGATTTTGTGTTGATCATAATCAGGTCGTTATCTACCAGCACGGATGGAAAACACAGGGATTTTGGATATAGTTTAAGCAGTCCACTTTTCATCGTTATCTTTTATATTGCTTTATCTCTGGTAAAAGGGCGTACAGGTCCGACATTTCGTGTTCATTGTGTTCAAAAGATTAAACTGCGTCGTATTCAAAGTTTCAAGCGAATCTGAGGAGTCCGATGAATCCCGAATATGCTCCCGAATGTGATTATGAATCTCATGCGAGCTTGACCAACGCGACAAATATGACTCTAGTGGCTCACTTCCAACGCTGCACTGCTTCGCGCAAGGCGCCCCGCGCTGTTATTCGATGCCAAATGTTTGGTAACTAGTAATTTGTTGTAAACGAGGTAGATAGAGGACGCGCGTGAATTGCGGAAGCAAGAATATTCCAGGATGCCGAAACAGGGTGGGCTGATGGGATCTGTCGATTGTGGGATTTGTTTCTAAAATTGTGTACACAGTGTGCATGACGTAACTCAAAATGAAATTATTTTTACGTGGTTCCCTTGAGAAAATAATGCGGTAGCTTGATGTGATGGCATGGTAGTGGTGCAAATGTAGATGGGTCATGTAGAATTCTTTTTGCCTTCGGTATATTTAGACGTAGGGTCTTTGCATGCTTAACTGTAGATCATTGTTGCACCTGCTGGGTGGTACCTTTCAACATACAAGTTCTGTGGACCTATATTAGAACAGTTTGTGTTGTGCATGAATTTATGACATACTTACCAAAGCCAGAATAACTAAATGCCTATAAGATTCAGTGGCAGCATGAAAGGCATTACTTGTAATGAAGCACATGTAATTACAGCCAAGCTGATCAACAGTCTTCCCATCAGCAGTCAATTGCATCACCAGGTTTTGTCTGACCCATTTTCACTCCAGATCGCATGCTCTTGGTCAGTTGCTTGCAGTGCAAGTCAGATCCAATAAAATGGTGCATATATATTTATTTTCAACTCTGCAATGATTTAATATGTCATAGGCATCTAGCATATATTAGATAATGAACTTAGCTGTGTGTGCAGTCAAATCTTGTAACACAGGAAGAAGAGCACATGTCATTGACTTTATTTTGCACTACTTTTTGATCTTTGACAATTAAAATTGCTATTCTAAGTAATTGTTATGATTTCCATAAAGTTCTTAGCAGTCTATTTGCACTTGGTGACTCCCATCTCCTGATAGACAGTCACTGGATTCAGACATTCAGTGAACATTCAGTTGAAGTCTCATGTTATGATGAGGTGGTTAGAGTTTTGCTGAAGAGCTGTTGCTGCCTCAGACATTTGGGCACTTTAAAAAAAAATAACTGCAGTGGGAGATCAAGTTCAAATGCCTGACAACTCAGTATTTTAAGAACCATAGGATTCCAGGTGACTCACATGGTTATTTCCCTGCCAGTGGAGCCTGGCATGACTAATCAATGGTATGGATCAGGGGTGACCTTGTCATGTGTAAACAGACAAGCTTTTCATTGTATGTTAGCCAGGTGTGGTGTGCACACAGATAAGAAAAGAGGCACCAAGGTGTTGCGGCGAGCAATGTTTTGCCGAATATGATGTCATATCACTAGGATGTAAATGTTTGTTGTAAGTTGTGGTTTTCAGTGCCTTGAGTTTGTGGTAGCCATATTGGTATGCTCATGATGCTTACTGGATGATATAGAAATAGTGCTACCTGCATATCCACTTTGTGGAACCTGCCACTGCTTCATCTAATTATATATTTTGCAACCACCTTTACAGTTTGTCCATGAGATATCATGTTAATCAGACATGAAATCATTTCAAGCTTTTTACTTCAAACCTGTTTGAGACATTGCCTTCAGTTACTCTGTACATACAACCTGCAGCATTATGCCCATAAAGGTGGCTACGGTCATCAGCGTCAACAATCTTTGGAAGAGACTGTCAGTATTTGTGCATGCTTTGTACTCATTCCCCATGATTTCTGCTACCCCTGAATCCGCTCATCATAACACACTTGGGTGCATTAGTGTCAGTCATCCATTTTTTTGTTTTATGCCATGATTACACTGCAATGTGGTTGTTTGATGTGAAAATGACTCAGTTTCATATGCAATCAGTGATGATCATTCTTAATTTTATCTCTGGTTTCCAGGAATGTGAACAATGTCTGCATGGCTCTTGGCCCTGAGGGGTCCATTTTACAGAAAAGACCCAGCCTCGTTGCTGATTTTGTCTGGAACCAAGTGCTCTGTTCATCACTATGTTAGGCTGTTCAGCCATGAAGGAAAACACACTAAGGTCAGTTTGTGCCTTGTGGGCTTAACAGAACTAGAACCTTTATGTTTGTGTTTGTCTTTATCATGTGTTTGTTTTGAGTAGCTTGGAGCATTGTGCCATTGTGTAATGTCTCCAGTTGGTGATTTGTGTATAGCTTATCTGGAGCCAGACTGTCAGGTTATCTTTCAGTGCCCATATCAAACAGGCAATATGTCATGTCTACTGTATGCTTCCTTTATATTTATATATCCAACATCATTGGCATTGTCATTGGATCCTTAGCTACCTTGTCACTCCAATGCGCATTGTTTCAAGTTTGTTATTAATGAAAGAAACAAAGTAGCTCTGAAGTGGCTCTTGATTATGCTTTATGTGAGAAAAGTGTGAGATTATGTCTTTGGCTGGTGGCTTTTAGCAAAACTGCATGCATGCTTAATTGCAGTTTATTACCTTAGATGGCGCTAATTAGACATGTGCACCTTTCTACAGATTATCTTCTGATGCATCCATATACAGCTTCTTGTTCTCCAATCCACTGAAACCACAAGTAGCATGCTATCAATGGCCTCTGACTGCTCTCCGCCCTCCGCCACCAGGCGCTACTCCTGTTGCCTTCGCACGCGGCCCGGGCCGCCGCTGGCGCCGGACGGATGGCCCGAGTCACGACCTTTGCCCCGCTGGCGGCGCCCGAGGGCAAGGGTCGGCCTGTCGCCGACATGGTCAAGGGAAGCGACATGGAGTGGCGCAGCACAGCACTGGACTGGCGCCGGCTGCCGCGCTGGTATATGGAGCTCTCCAAGGTCCGGCTGACCGGTGAGTGGCGCGCCATCTGTGGCCGGCCAGGCGGTGCGCCGGTGACTGGCGCGCCATCTGTCGGCCGGCCGGGCGGTGCGCCGGTGACTGGCGCGCCATCTGTCGGCCGGCCGAGCGGTGCGCCGGTGAGTGGCGCGCCATCTGTCTGTCTGCCGGCCGGGCGGTGCGCCGGTGAGTGGCGCGCCATCTGTCTGCCGGCCGGGTGATGCGCCGGTGAGTGGCGCGCCATCTGTCGGCCGGCCGGGCGGTGCGCCGGTGCTTGCGCCGGCCGGCCGGGTGTTGTGAAGCTTCTTGCGCTCGGTGGGTGGATCTCTGCCTCTGAGATGACTGTGACTGCTCTCCGGGTGCCGAGAGGTGACGTCCTTGGTCCGTCCGTTTCGGACCTGTCAAGGGTGGTGGAGCTCCGGCTTTGTGGACACGGATCGTACCCAGATTTAGACGTACCAGGACTGGTGGTGGTCATTAGGTTTGCCGACCCGTACCCACTTTTCTGTGAATACGGGCCGGTGTTTTCTTTTTTGTTTTTGTTTTTACGCGTCAGTGTTTTCTAACTGCAGTTCTGGTGAAACCCTAAGGCTGCATTATGTGCTCTGTCACTGTTTGTGTTGCCAGACGTGATGGTGGTTGCTGGCTGCGCTGTTCACGAATGGGGGTGGAATTCCGCGCTTTTTTGGACGGGCCTCGGCCCTTATGCTCCCCAGTCCTTGTTTGGGTCTGTATATGCAAAACCCAAATCACAGAAAAATAATTTGAGACATCCAACAAAACCCTGTGGCGAGAGATGTTGCATTCCGCCCCCCCCCCCCCCCCTCTTTTTCCGCTCCCTCAGTGCATTCAGTGAAGTGTTGCTTGTAGTGTTCACCATCCACAACCTACCAACAGCATGACGCTGGCCGGCTGATCAGAACATCCCTGTGTCATCATTGGTTCAATCAATGTCCAATCATCCTGCTTCTTGTCCTGGAGTGCAGTGGCCGTGTGACCCTGCTGACTGCCTCCCCCCCCCCCTCCCTCCCTCCCCGTGTTGCAGGGCTGGTGGTGGTGACATCCATGGCTGGCTACGCCATGGCTCCGGGCGTCTTCTCGGGCGCCACCCTGGCGCTGGTGACCGGAGGCACCCTGCTCACCTCGGCGGCCGCCAACGCCGTCAACCAGTGGCTGGAGGTGCCGTACGACAGCCAGATGGCGCGAACGGCCGCACGGCCCCTGGTCCGCCGCCACGTCAGGTGAGGGCGCGCGCAGGTCACGGCCAGGTCAGGTCAAGTCAGGGTCAGGCTAGGGTCAGTGTGGAGGTGGCACGGCCGGTGCCTGGAGCAAACCAGGTCATTGTTGAGTTAGATCATGCTCTTGACATACCAGGTCATGTCATGCCCTGTCGGATCAGGTCATTTCATGTCATGTCTTGTCAGGGCAGTTGGTCCACTAGTGCTATCTGTGTTGTTCGACCAGCCTCATCACTTACCATCCATCTGCCATGTAAAGGTAAAACTCAACATGTTGATTCTCAGCCATTTTGTGCTTTTGATGTCCCCTGATTTGTGTGCTCATGCTGCATTTGGTCATTAAAACCATCAGTTCAAATTTTCACCAGCTTTTAGTCCATTCTTTTAGCTAAAAACATGTGCAAATTTGAGCCATTGGCTTAGGTATCTGAATTCAGCATGAGGAAATGAATCAGGTGACATAAAAAACGTAAAATGGTCAGAAATGAACAAATGTGGTTCTACCTTTGGATGGCAGATATGCAACCAGCCCGACCCATGGCAGTTTGTCTTGAGTGTGCTATTTTTCACGTGACCAGCCTACCATTTGTTGTTTGACCAATATAATCTATGTCATCTCACCAGCCAACCATGTGTTGTCTAACCAGTCTGCCCCATGTCAGCTGGCCAGTCTGTCCCATGTCAGCTGGTCAGTCTGTCTCATCAGCTGACTAGTCTGTCCTGCACCACCTGACCAGCCTCTTATGTGTCAGCTGACCAACCTGCCCCATGTCAGCTGACCAACCTGTCCCATGTCAGCTGAATGAACTGTCCAATGTCAGCTGGCTGGTCTCCCATGTCAGCTGACAGGTCTGTGCTGTGTCAGCTGACTAGTCTGCCCCATGTCAGTTGACTGGTCTGTCCTGTGTCAGCTGACCAGTCTGTCCTGTGTCAGCTGACCAGCACGTGTCCCCCGGCAGTCCGCTGCACGCGGTCACGTTCGCCGGCGCGTGCGTCAGCTCCGGCGTGGGCCTGCTGTACCTGGCCAGCCCGCTGGCGGCCGCGCTCGGCGCTGCCAACTTCCTGCTGTACACAGCCGTCTACACGCCGCTCAAACGGGTCACCATCGCCAACACTTGGGTCGGCGCCGTCGGTGAGGGATGGCCTGGTGCAGGCGGTGTATGGTTTGGAGTTGCGCTGGAGGGGACGACTGCAGGCCGTGGTGAGGGACTTGGTGCTCGGGTTGATCGCGTGGTGTCCGTTGCGAGGTGCGGGGAATCTGTGGCTGGGTCTGTTTAGTCATGGTTATTTGTTGGGTGATTGTTGCCGCACTAGCGAGACCGAAGTCGTCCGCACGTCGCACGTGGTCACTATTGACACGACTGACACTCTTCTTCGTGACACTGACAAGACACACTCGTCGCCACGACTGACGCTCTTCTTCGTGACACTGTCACCCTTGATCGCCTTTGGTGCTATTACGTTTGACACATGTACTGTTAACGCCGTCGCTCAAGACACTGATGAAATCTGTGTAATCTCGCCCTATGGCACCGTTAGCAATCAGCCGCTGTCGGCCTCGGTGCCACTCCCCGCGCGACGCCACCCACAAGGCAGCGCTGTGTGACGGTGGGGGTCTGCGCCTGCGGCAGTGGGTGGTGTGCCGCCCCTCATGGGCTGGGCCGCCGCCACCGGCACCCTCGCGCCCGGCGCCTGGCTACTGGCGGCGCTCCTCTACGCCTGGCAGTTCCCGCACTTCAACGCCCTCTCGTGGAACCTGCGCAAGGACTACGCGCGCGCCGGCTACCGCATCATGGCGGTCACTCACCCAGGTCAGAGGGCATTGGGGTCACGAGGGGTCACGGTGGTCATGGTGCGCGCAGGATGGGGTCACTGTGTGGGTGAGAGGATAAGGGTGAGATGGTGTAGTGAGGTCACAGAATAAGGCGTATGAGCTGGTGTGTATGATGCAATACTAGTTGGTCGTCGTGGGGAATGAGTGGTCCGCGTTGAGAAAGCTATCTTGCGAGGACAGGCTTTCGAGTTGTGTTGGCTTGGGGGGGGGGGGGGGTAGGGGTACGGATGAGGACTTGTGCACAATATGTAAGGTCCACCACTCATGTAGGGCTTCTCTGAGGTAGGCACTGAGCTGTAGAGCTGATCCGCCACATGTTGGATGGCAGGCCTTCTGCTACACTTTGTGCACTATCTTAACACACATTAGAAACTATTCACACTGGATTTGCTGAAGGCATGTACTTTATCGATATTAAACACCGTTGGGTTTCAAGTTCTACAATTTTGGGGGATGCAAGGCTGTTGTTTCAAGGCTATTGTGACTGCCTTTGTGAGTCAAGGGCGCCTGTTGACGCAGATGCAGAATGCAGTGAGTGCGTCAGTGTTTCTCGGGTTTGAATCTTGGCCAGGCAAACCAATGGGCAGCTGTTAACCATCGGCGGGCTCAGGTCCAGCACACGTCGGTCTAAGCTGGCGCTTAGGATATTACAATGCATCTCGACTTTGGCTGTGTACATCTGGAATCCCCATCTCCGTCGGCAGCGACCACCATGCAACCCCATGGCTGTGATGAGGGCAGCACTGTATAGCGCGGTGTGGTGTGGTACTTCTGTTTCAGATTTGACCCGCCGCGTGGCGCTGCGGTACAGCCTGGCTCTGGCCGCCCTGCCGATAGTGACGTCAGCCTGTGACGTCACCACGTGGATGTACGCCATCGACTCACTGCCAGTGAATGCTTACCTGGTGTATCTTTGTGAGTATGTTGGCCGGGGTCTCACCAAAATGTTCTATTATCAATCATACCTTCCTCTTGGATCAACTGCTGTCATTATGCCAACCAGAATACCAGGCATAGTCGGGGAGGGGGAGGGGGCTGTTTAGCTTTGTATTGGTCATTATTGACGGTGGTTTGGATACAGATAGCACGTTGCTGTGCTAATAACCCGCAGTACTCTGGCACGTGGCCCACATGAGTGCAGTCATGTGTGCCCAATATATGAATTATGTGCTGTTCCATCATGGGCTTTGGGACAAAAGCGCGCAGGTGTGAGGTGTAAACTTTGTCTGGCAGAAGAAAATACGCAAAAACATGCACGCGTAAGTTTGCAAGGAAATAGTCGTGTGGTATAAAGTGCGCGCGGGAAAGCGTTCGTATTGAAACAAGTCAGCTGGCGTCAGTGACGCGCTCAGGGGGGTCAGGCGAGGTCCTCAACAGGGGCGTCGTCAGGGTGATTGATAATGGGAGAGCACAACAAACTCGGCCGGTGATTTACAGTGGACATGTTTTTTTTTTTAACCCCAGTTCCCTCCATCACAGGGTCACCCCGCACAACCCCAGTTGATTCGAGTTCATATGCGTGACGTCTCTGGGCGTTCAGTTCATGTTGTAGAGAGTTATGTTAGTCATAATACCTGACCCGACCTGTGCCATTACCAGCGTCCACCGCCACTTCCTACCCGATCCTCTCCGCAGTCGACGAGTTGTGGCGCCCCCCCCCCCCCCCCCCCCCGAAGTGGCCGTTCATCCGGTACCTGGCACCAAGAGTGAATTTATGCGTTCCGACACCAATCATGGATTTATGCATCCCAACGTTCAGTACGCATCTCCGTACGAAGTTTTCAATGCCTACTGTCGTAAAACGAACTTTATCCCTGACCGACATGTTTGTACAAACTTTGCGTACTTACATCGGATATGGAAATACGAACGTTTGCTTACGTTCTTTTGTGTGAGACGAACGTTATCTGTGAGTAAAAATATCGCCCGAACATTCGGGTACGCATAATTACCATGTGTCTTTGTCCCTAGGCACTTTTGTCAATACGAATTTTTGCCTTGACGAGCTTAATGCTCTACGTTCCTTATCTTACGAACATAAGGCATACGTACTTTATCCTACGAACAATTGCCACGTGTGCTTTTCCTATACGTACTTTTGTCCGCACCCCCCTCCCCCCCCCCCCCCATCATGATGCCCGGCCGAAAATGGCTCAGGGTTGATTTATCCATGGCCTCCCAAATTTCTTCGCCTGTCGAGACAGTGTTTCATGTCCCCTCGCCGATGTCAAAACACCGCTGCACCGCACCGCAACACCCTGCACCTCTCCACCGCCTTCTACCGTTCGCCGCCCTGTCACGGCGTCCGCCTCGCCGGCAGCGTGGCGCTTCTACCGGAACCAGGAGAGCGCGTCGGCGCGGCGTCTGACGCGCTTCAGCTACGTCCAGCTCACGGCCGGCATCATCCTCATGCTGCTGGCCAAGGCGCACTACCAGAGCGAGCCGGCTCCGGCTCCTGCGGCGGCGCCGGAACCGGAGCCGGCGCATCGCTCTCTCCGGGACTGGTGCATCGGCGAGCCGCTGCTGGAGCGCGGCTGGCACCTCGGCCGACTGCTGGCCGTGGCCGAGCGGAACGCAGAGGCGGCGTCGGACGCTCCGGCAGCGGGGCGCGACGCCGCCGCGCCGGCTGGCGGGGAGGGCACCGTCTCCGAGCTTGCTGGCGGAGAGGACGGCGTCCCCGAGCCGGCTGGCGGAGAGGACAGCGTCTCCGCGCCGGCCCCAGTCCCCGCCGGCGCGTGAGGGCGTCCGGCGCCCGAGCCTAGTCCGAGTTAGCCCGGTGCGGTGCGGTGCCTCTGATGACGACCGCGACGGGTCGATGTGTGGGAGGCTCCGAGTGTGGTGTCGCGCCGCCTCGCCGCCGTTGGGGCGGTGCCAGCCGAGGCACGTTGCGATGTTGTCCGGGCGTCCGTGGGTCACCTGGAACGGCGGACGTCCCGCGGTTTGTGCAGCACCGCCCCTGTTAGAAGGTGGTCCTCGTAGGAGTCGCCCGCGCCTTCGCCTTGATTTGGGTGTATGCATAATATGCGAGTGGTTCTGTATGAAACGAGCATGGCCCTTTGGATTGACTTGACTTGCATTCGGTCACGCATGTTTAGACATGGACATTGCCAGTATCGTGTCATTGACCTGAGAGAACCTAGCGGAGTGTGAATCGGTCCTGAGACGTCTCGTCAGTTTCTGCTCGCTGCTGTAAACAGTAGCAGTTGTTTGGCATGTGCCATGTTTCACGTAACAGGATCCTCTGCGTACGGTGATTCTGTTGGAAATTCTGTTGCGAGTTATCAAAACCCAGGCGCGAAACCGCTGAGTTCTGACGCGGTATGCTGGCCTTCTTTATCAGATTTTGGTATCAGTTGTGTGGTTTGGCGAATGTACTCACTGCAACTGTAAAAACGAAACTGTGAATGTAAAGACTCGCTGAAACCCAGTGGTATGCTACGGTCAGGTGCGAGTCGATTTCGGCGCGACCTGCGTGGTGCATACATTCAAATGACAAGACGCCAGATCGAGCAGGTGAATGGCGCGCTTGCTGTGCCCATTCTTGCTCAGATTGGCATCGGTAATAGGGTGGTACTTACAATAATGTCAACCGTTGATTTGATCGTGTACATGAAACGGTAGCGCTCCGTTTGATGCCGTGCTATCATCAACGACCTTGTACAGGGAGCAGCTCCTGCTGGGCTGCCTTAGTGCTGCAGTGCGCGAAACTGCATATGATTTGGATGGTGCAGTGCGAACAGGCCAAAGGATGTGGAAGGTGTACCTGTATGTAGTTTGACAAGGAGTCTGTCTTTCTGCGTGCGTGACGCATGCAATGTAGTTTTGGGCTGACGGGCAGATCAAGGCGTGTGCATTCAGCATCAGTGACGTTCCGACGGGCGGCGATGCTTGATTTGAATAGATGTCTACAAACCGCGTCTTTTTTCTTCACGCTCGTTTTGTTCTGAGCCATTGAAGGACCAGCTCGGTTCGCGAAGCAAGTTTCGCCAGCGGAAAACGAACCGTGAGGCGCTCAGCGTACCTGCGACCTGGCAGCTGTTGCCAGCGGCTGATTGAGTTGTTCCCCGGGTCGACAGCTCGCGGGAGCTGCTGAACCGCGTCTGGGCATGTCTGCAGGCTCATCGAAGCCCTTTAGGGCGGCAGTCAATAGAGTAAAGATGAAACGAGCCGTGGGGTACTTTAACGGAACTCTGTAATGTCCAGTTGTTTCGCATTCTGGCCACCGTCACGTTCTACCCCCGTCGTCACCTTCAGTGGATGAGCTCTAAGGCGTTCACTTTTGAAAACCCACATGCTAAACGTACGAAGCCATAGCCAGCGCTTACTCCAGCATGACTTTTGAAAAAGCTAACTTCTGTGCATTAATATGCAATGTACGGCGGTTGTGGTTTTAGGACATAAGTACAACTGGAAATGCACGCGTGCATAGAGTGCGTAATTTATAAGTTTTGCATGGAAGAAATACGCACGCGAAAGCTCATAAGCGAATGTACCCATGCCATAAGGTACGTATGTACCACGTTCGTATGCACAAAAACCCGTATGCACAAAGCTTGTGTGCATAAAGTACGTCCACAATTCTCCGTTAGCAACAACAATTGTTCGTGAGCAATTGCCCGTAGCGGATAAAGCTGGTTTGACAAAAATACGTGCGCAAAGATTGTTGAGGAGCATAAGCGGGAAGCCGTGATTATACTCCACTTTGCAGAAATTTTGATCATTGAACCAATCGTTTTCCCCATAGCGAAACATGGAGAAAATGGACTTCCGGGTGTTGAGTGGGAAATCCGATTTACATTTAATCCCAAATCGCGTATCGGATGTCACTGGCGAGTCTACCTGCGGCGTTCCACAAAGGGGCATACTCGCCGCGTCCGTCAGCTGGCGTCAGTGACGCGCTCAAGGACGTCAGGCGAAGTCGTCTACAGAGGCGTCGTCAGGGTAAGGGATATTGGGAGAGCACAACACTCCATCCTAGGGTCATCTCGGAAAGCCCCAATCAATTCGAGTTCATTTGCTGGTCGTCTCATGGCGTTAAATTCATGTCATAAAGAGTTATGTTAGTTATGATACCTGACATGATTTATGCGACTGCCTGCGTCCTCCGCCACCCCTCACCCCTCCTTCTCCAGTCCCGTCCAGAGGCCCCCCCCCCCCCCCCCAGTTTCTGGAGTCTATGGGCCCCACAAGAGCCCACAGGTACAGGGATGGCCCATAAGTTAGCAGTCGAACGGTCGCTGCTTTTGTTAACGCAAAACGCGACAAAGTTGGACATCGTTGGGTCTCCAGACGACCGAGAACGGCGAGCGAAACTGGAGGGCCCATGATCAGACAACAAAAGCTGTCCTCTGATTAAGGGGGTGGTGACTGGGAGTTTTCGAGGCTCAGTACGCTGCCCAGGAACTCTATGCTGTTGCTGTGGACCCTATATTCCCACTTGCGGAGTCAATGCGGTCGTGAATAATCCGTTCATATCTCCCGTCATTAGTTCCAGTCTCTCGGAGGACCGTACACTGTTGTTAGGGCCCTATATGGCAGCCTGCCGGGCACTTTTGATCAAAAGCCCTTCACAGGTCCTTCCCATTTGTCCGAAAGGCTCTTTACGCTATTGCCGGGTGCCCATATGTTGACCCCTCCGTAACACTTTTGGCTACTCAGGGACCCTTCACAACTTCCCCGCTTTTTTTACTTAATCGGAGGCCCTGCGCTGCTACTGGGGCCCATACAGCCTGACCCACCGAGACGTTCGATGCTCAGGGTCCTTCTACAAGAAGTCAGAAATCAGAAGGACCTTACTCTGTTGACGAAAACCCCACATGTGCTCGCAAGCGGCAGCACTCTTGTCACTCATGGTGCTTCGCCTGCCCGCGTATACCGACCTAGCTAAATTAACTCGTACACAAGTCCGAGATGTACGCGATGACGACTTTCCGGTGCGCGTCGGCCGCAGAGAACAGACGCCCGGTGTGTTTCATTGTATTTTTGCGTGCAATTGCCTCAGGTATTTTTCCACGCCGCCGACAACCTACTTGTCACTTCCGTTGGCTATTTAAGTTGACACCCAGTATACTTGTGCGTTGCGTTCTTAACACATTTCGAAAGCCAGGATGTTTTATAATTTTCCATTACAGTAGACACAGAAATACGCATCAGTCGTGGTAGTCATCAGCGATCACCGCGACTCTACAGTTTGCCGCTGGAAACTGGCTGTCCGTAACCAGCCTTGGAATAGAGTGCTGTGCTTGGTTTTGATGGTATTTTGTAGACAATTTAAACGAATTTTGGTGCAAATTCTCTGAAATGCTTAGCCTCAGAATGACTGGATCCATCATGACCTAGAGAAAATGAACGCGTTCCATGCATGTATATATACGTACTTCACCTAGTTTTCTACAGTTGTGCACTGCAAGATGGGCTCCCTTATACAAGACAAGACACACAAGAGTCTTGTAAGTAGTCGAGATATTAAGTAGTCGAGATGCAACCATTTTTACGGACTCCCAAAATGCTAGATCCGCCACTGGCGCTGACTAATGTCGGCGCTCGAAAATTTTGTTACAAAAGATTACTTACGATTTTATACGTGCAAACTTTTGCTCGGACTAACATTTCCGCTATTCAGAAGCCTTTCCTGAGGAGCATTTTACCAAACGATCTTTATCCATACCGTAGATTGTTCACCGCGGACTTTTACCCACACGGATATCATGATGTCGTATTTAATCCTGACTACCGTAAGCAAACGTGCGTCTCCCTACAAATAATTGTCCGGCGCATTTTTTCTATATGTGTTTCATTCCGCAGCCCGTCGGTCATACTCTACATTAATGGTGAATGACATCAATGATTAATAAATATTTTGCGATCGCGTTACACCAAGGGGTCCATCGCCACGGCCTGAGAAATTGGCCGGGCGGGCAGCTCGTTAAACTTGGGCGATGACGCCACAAAGTCCCGCGGGTCTTCGCGGCGTCGTTACATGGCAACGTTGACTGCACCGCTTGGAGGGCAGAAGTCAAGCAGAAATGCTGTGGTTGGTCTTGTGTATTGTCGTGCAGCATAGCATTAAGTTTGCGTCGTAATATGGTCTCGGTGCGTTTTTTTACGCCGCGGATAGAAGAAATTCGAAGTGGTGTGTGAGCGTTGAGCCAGAGTCAGCAACGGAGGCCGTTTTTGGCAGCAAGATACCATCCTTGCTGTGGCCCCATGTAATAAATTTAAACGGCACAAGAAAGGCATTTCATTTTTCACGTTTCCGAAAAGGACCCAACCGTCCTGAAAACATGGGCGCATCGTCACCCTAGGTCTGACGCTATAGACGTGGAAAATGTGGTGAACTGCTCTAACCGTTTTCAAGGCAATGACTATGATCTTAGCTACCTAGTTAGGGCCAGTTTTGTGCCCGATATAAGGTCACGCCTGCGACCAGGTGCAGTTCCTTCGGTACTACTGGACATCACCGGCACACCGAAGTTAGCATGCATGTGCTTAAAAGGTAAATTTTCGTCCGTTTTATTACAAAATCTTTTTGAACCAAGTTCACCGTCACATATGCATGCAGAATCTATACCGCTCAGTGCTGTTTCAGGGCTTTCATGCAGGGTTTAAATGACATTTTCCAACCATAACCTGAGTTGCAAAGTGGGCCTGATTTCCACGCAGATGGCAGAACTATATACTGCTGCTAGTGATGAGGGGGTTCAGGGGCACATCCAGGATTTGCAACGGGTAGAGAGTTGCCATAGTGGCGATAGAAGGGGGGGATTTTTACGATTGCGCGGGATGTATCAATGACCTGTCTATGTTGGCTTGCCCTGGTATTTCAAACACTCTTTTTCAGCTGTTTACTGTACGTGTTCACTCGGCTATACGCGAGCGTTGTTACTTAATAACTGTTGTTGGGCTCTTCATGTTACTGTCCATTGTAGTGTCTGAGACCTCAAACCAAATTAGTCTCCCTGGTCACCCAATTCCGGACTTACAGACATCAATGCCTTGGTAAAAAAAACTGTGCCAACTGTGCCTAAAAACTAGGCCTTGACCAAACGGGCAGGAGAAGGGTCAAGGGAGACTCCATGGGCCTGGGAGGGCCGTGCTGTTTTTTTCGTGTATATTTTGGTGTGTATTTTTTGTATTTAATTTTTTAAAGGTGTATTTTTGCGTCGCAAAACAACGGTGGTGGTGTCAGCCCCCTGGGATGGACCTTGCACTGAAAAGGGACCATGAAGAGGGTCCATCCAGACAGAGTCATGATTATGGCCAGGAGTGCAACTAAGAGGGTGTGGGGGGAGGGGGTTCAGGCCAGGCGAGATGTTCTTCTCCCTGTCACCACAGAGAGCTCCGCTCGGAATGTTAAACACCGGTACGATTTGATCTCACCCAGGTCCTCTCCCTGTATTAAAAGTCCCCTTCTCAGATATCCGTGTTCTTGGCGGCACCAACAGGGCGCCTGATGCGGTGGAGGCGTGTCGGGGGATGCGGGTGCTGCTGGTGATGCCATCTCCGATGGTGCTTACCAGCAGGCAAGGCCGCGCCGTTCGACTGAAGCCTGACACAGCTGACTGACTGAAGCCTCAGCACAGGCCAGCGTCTGGATCAGCCAGACAATCCGACGAACGAAACCCTGCCTGCAGGGCCTCCAGATCCATGTAGTGTACGAACCATGCCCTGGATTACCACTGGTTTCCGATGATGATGAAAATGACGATGAATTCTAGTAATAGTTTGAAATACCTCAGGAACGCGGCTCACTGCGCAGAACACGGAAAGTCTGTTAAGACACTGTGAGGATATCCATGGTAATTTGGGTATGATTGCTTGTGTCCCCCCCCCCTCTCCTCCCCCAAATGGCCCAGTCTGAGCGGCCCATATACGACGCATGTCATGAACAAAACGCAAGTGCTAGATATTTGTATGGTGCACGCGGCGCAGTACTCGCGGGGCGTTCAACGCCCCTCTTAGCTGTGCTGATTACGTCAAGCTAGACCCCCAAAAAGCGTGGATGCATTTAAAAACAAGGATGAGCACATCTAGGTACAAGCCGCTTTGCTGTCGCCAGGACAAACAAAACTGCTGACGTAATAGAGTCTGAATAGTGCGCCCGTTAGGTACGTCGAAATAGCTGTGTTTCGCTGCGCCGCAGATCTTAGCTCCAACTGTCGTGGGAGCGGTAGCGGATGCGGACGATGAGGACACCGCCCTCCAGCCAGCAGCAACGATGTCTTCAGTGCCCGTCCTAAACAAAGTCGACGAGGACGACGCGGTCAACGAGTTGGACGAGGACAAGCTCCGTGTCTATGGCGGTGAGAGGAACGAAAATGTCCTCTGCTGCGGCGACGAGGTGGACAAGGTCAAAGGGAATGCTCCACATTTAAATAAATTGCAGTAAGCATCGGATATGATGAAGTAAGCTCACTCATAATTATTGGTATACTTTAAAGTGGTAGAGGCTGCTCTAGACAACGCAATTTCTCTTTTTAGTAAATGTGCCCCCTCCCCCCCAATACGCCATTGTTTGATTGCGTCATCGTACCTTGCACAGCCTTGATTGGGAGCCAGTTGATGACCGTTATATGCGGGAATTATGCTCACGAACACCAGATATGAACGACTGGATAATTATATGATATCAGCCTATAGCGATTTGACCAATGCGATATCAGGATTTGAATGACACTATTATGGCGTCATGGCTGCCGCGGTGAAATGCACCGAATGTTCTTCAAGATGAATATTTCAGTTCAAAACCCCGTACAAAAGTAAAACACTCCCTTTAGCATCCAGCACAGTGCGCTGGCCCTTGTAGCCGGGTTCGTGGCGGCCAAGAGCAAACACCTCTGCCCAAGCACGGGACTGTCGACCCGAGAGATGCCATCCAGCTGTGTGCCAGACAGCTGGATACACATGCCCAGTAGGGGTGGTCTGATTGGGCTGTCACCGGTCTGCATATGCGTTGTTGATACCTCTGAGGTCGTGTTCCAGCTAGTGATGGGCCGCGGCATGGACCGAGACACTGGTGCTGTCGACCGCCTCACGAAGCTGGTGCCGGAAAAATATTCTGAGCTGAACAAGCGGATCGCACGGGAGCTAGTGACGACGCGCCTCCATTTGCGCCTCAGATGGCTTAATCAGGCCAGGATTGAGCGGCTGCCGCCAGGCGTGCAGCTAAACAGGTGCGACTGCACGTGCGCGGTGCAAAGTGAATATCGTTGTACCTTTTTTGGTTTTACATGCACATGCGTCTGTCTGAGGCCTAGACAGTTCCCTTTCATAGAAACGTTTGGGCTATTTTAGACGGATAGCCATGTCGCATAACTAAAATGTTTAGCTAAAAAGTCTATGGTTGTGTTCCCCGTCCCTCACACCCACTCCTGTTTTACTTGTGACCTTGCCGAGTGTGCACAACGTAGTGTATGATGTGCGCAAGAATGTTTTTTTAGTAAACTAAGGTGGATTACGAGTCATACATGGGTTTGATGAATTGGCAAGATGGCGTGACGGATCTGATATTGGTTAACGCCATGCGTCGTGGCCTTCGAAGGCTTCGTGGCATAGTTGACGCAATATGAAATACGGCAATGTCCACATGCTCTCTTACCAGACATGAGACAGTACACCACCTCCGTCGTCCCAAACTACTTCAATCGCACGCCAGTGCGGCCCGGCGTGCTACTATGCACAGTGCTGAGGTTCAGCGCGACAATCCAGATGATGACCCTGGTGTCACCCAGCTCCTCCTTTGGCAACAGCCCGACCTCGGGCTGGTCCGCCAAGTTGGATCTGGGCGCCTGCAGGCCGGACAACTTCGATGCATCGCAATAGACTCAATAGTTGCTATTCTAAGAAAGTGTGGTGCCGTAGACCAAGGGGTCCCGGTTCCCATGCCTATGTTCGCTGTTGTGACCCAATATGGGAAAAAAACCCTTTCCATATTTCTTAAGTTTTCTTGAAGTATCCTCCGGCGCGCATCAGATGCGCATGTTCGTAAGTATACCGGTTGCCAGACGCAACGGCAATGCAGGCGGTATGGCGATACCAGGCTGCGACTTTATGACGTCACTGTGGTAATGAAGGGGAAGTGCCGGAAAACCCCGGATGATCATGCCCCATTACGCGGCCTTGGTTGCACCCTCTTTTGCCGATAATTGGTGCGCCCTTGGACAAATCACGTTCAAGTACTTAAAGTATGTCACCACATTATTGGCTATAATCATACATAACATATATCATTGATTTTTTTAAGACTATGAGACGAAATAAAATGCCGGAACATCAAACAATTGACAATGAAATGGTCCTGCTTACATGCATAATTAAAGTACCAAATAGTGAACAGGGATCGCAATATGGTCAACCACCTCTATCAGCGTTGAGGCATACTTGACGTGCAAGTAGCCAATCCGGCTGCATCTGTCACTGTGAGTGATGGCACGCAGGAGGAAGGCTGTGCCCGTTGGGGGGCCGTCATCCACGGCATATCTACTAAAATACAAGTATTTAGTGATTGTTGTGGTGTTTTTGCTATTTGTGCAGGCATATTTAGCATTCTCGTTTTTTAGTACGGATATCCACCCGGAGGAGACGTACGAGGATGGTAGTTCATCTCACGAGTCCGGAGCTTGGCAGGTTAGTGACCAGTATAAGCCGGCATTGGCGGTATTTCTCGTATTACGGTGGTGTAAATGTTGTCCCAACTTTTCACTCACCTTATTTAAGATAGACTGCTGTGAGTAGCGTTTAGCCCAGGAAATCTTGTATGCATTATTGTACTCTAACTTCTAATCCTAGTCTGCATATGTTAGTTTTGGGTACAGTTGGTGGCTTGTGGCTGGATTCAACTTCAGTCACTTTTCACTTGTATCTTTGCCTTTAGCTGTGTCTGTTTAATGAGCGACAGTCAGCATGCCACTCATCATGTTTTACTGTATGCTGCATGCTCACATTTCTGGATGTGTAGGTAATTATGGTCATTCCACAATTATTGATGACCTTAGTTGTAATAATGCTGAAATATGGTAATGACTGCTCTCACAGTGCTGTTATGCATGCCCATGCTGGCTTTTCACACTTACAACTATTCTCTGACTCTTGATAGAGACATAACCTATACAAACCTGGCATCTGAAGCCAAAAGTCACCTCTATGCTATGGTATTCTGTAATGAAACACGGTTTCTGTTTGGAAGCAGATCCATAGAATATCAAGAGCAACTTTTTTAATGTTACACAAAGGGGGCCATTTTATGGCCATTTGGAGTTTTCTTCAATGGAAAACTAGCTTTGTGTGCTACACTGAGGCATGACTTCCTCAGCTGCTCAGTAATCCCACATGTGCATCCATTTTGGTTGAACAACTTAAATGGTTTCATGTTTGGGTAAAGTGGGATGGCATACATGCTTTGTGCAGGGGCAGGCCACATATTCTGGTAGGGGGATAAGGTTGTAAAATCATTGCAAGAACACTTGAATAAAAAAACAGGTGAGAAATCATGTGTTTAATAACTGGTGTTTTTGTGAATGATCATCACTATGCAACTGCCCACTTGGCTTGTGCTGCACCACCATGAGACTTGGGGGCATGGTGACTGGGATTGGGGCAGGGTTGTCACATTCTGATACTGCATTCAGATGTGGCCAAACTGGGTGGCAGGGTCATGAGAAGACTATCAAGTTTGACGAGTTCAGGGATGGGTTCCCACACATTATACTGCACAGCAGAAAACATGCTCTGGTAAGTGAGGGTGGGGGCTGATATGATTCCCTCCTTGACAAATGGCAAGGCTGGTTCCTACTTCTCTGGTGGCATGGCCCCTGACCGCCTCTCCAGGCTGGTATACACAGCTTCTATGCAACCAGGAACAGGAATGCTCCAAGCTGGAAAGAGGGAAAATGAATGAAAGGGGTCCCTTCAGGTTACATGAGTGGCATATCGCAACGCTATTGAGTTGAAAAATCTTAGGTCAGGCCCGACACTCAGTTGAAACAGCGCCTGCCTCCCGATCCACTCGCTCGCGACGGGATGGAAGTTGGATGGGTTCGAGTTGCTTCAGGTGCTGGTTAGTTGTCCTTGCCGGGTATGGTCTGCGGTCGGTGGCAGCGGCCGCGCTAAAGGTCAGTTGACGGCAGAGGTAAAGTTTCTTAATTTTTTTTGCTTTCATGGTGACCTCTGAAAAGCCCGTGCCCGACTGGTGGGGCATTAAAGACCACCCGTGCCCGACTGGTGGGGCATTAAAGACCACCTGTGCCCGACTGGTGGGGCATTAAAGACCACCCGTGCCCGACTGGTGGGGCATTAAAGACCACCCGTGCCCGACTGGTGGGGCATTAAAGACCAGCCGTGCCCGACTGGTGGGGCATTAAAGACCACCCGTGCCCGACTGGTGGGGCATTAAAGACCACCCGTGCCCGACTGGTGGGGCATTAAAGACCCTCTGACAATTTTCCAGCTTGCCGTAGAAATAAAACGACGTAATGCCCGCAAAACTTTCAGTACCATGTCTTCAGGCATGTAGCCAAAAGACTCCTCACGGGGGCCAGATATCAAATTTCCTCCGAATTCCTGCGAACTTGGACCAAAGGCCTGCGAAATCGCCCATTACCTTGCGGAAGCCCGTTGTCTACAGTGATCATGTTTTCCCCCAATACCATCTTCGTGCTCGTCCCAGAAAATCCCTCTATGTTTGTGCGTATGTTTTCGGCCACTTAAAACGATATCGTTTGCTAAGGCTATTGACATAGACTAGGTAAAGTACTACTATTTCAGAAAGCAATGACGTATTGCTTTTCATAGTAAACTTAGTATACATGGTAAACATAGTAAACTGATAAGTCAAAATTTATTTGACTTAATTTCCTTACCTCGCGCTTGGGTGGGGGTCAAATTGCCCCCCGATGTTTTTTCGGAATAGTTTCCGAACGGCGCAGCGTAGCCGCGCAAAGTTTTGCATAGCTGTGGACAATTGAATAGCGAATCGCATGGTAACAAAAAATTGCATGTACCACGTAAGGTCACTGACCTACGGCAGGTCAAAGTCGTGCCACGCATTCAGCGGAGTCAGTTTCTAGGGAATCGTTCAGTCTGATGGAAGAACGAAGTATTTGGCAAAGCCATACATCTCTAAGATGCTTCTTTAGGCAACACAACAGTTGAAGGACCATATCCCATTAACCAAGGGTCGGGCATGAAGGTCAGACCAAGGTCAAAACCAACCTCTTTTATTACTCTAGGGTTTGCAGTATAGGGTAGTTGCTGGCGTTCGTTTCGAATTTATTGATGACAGGAAATGCATTAGACATCTTTCATGGGCTTCTTAAAGGTCAGAATAGATCACTGGCATAAAATGACCCAGAACAACATATTGTTCTTACGAACATACTGTCTAGCGTAATCTTTGCCGCTTATTTAAATGCAAAACTCGAAGTTGTCTTCCGTGATTTTGGTCACTGTAGCCTTCAAAAGGTCAAAAAGGTCAATGACCTTAAGTGAGCATATTAATTTTTGCTTAGAACCGGTATCTAGGTTCTGGAGACACTTGAGACCAACTTTGAGTTTCACCTTGTTTGACCTTACTTGACCCGAAAGTCATGACCTAGGATCTCCAAAATTTGACATAAGTGAGTTTACGTACAGGCAAGCATATGTTGTGAGTTTGGTGTCTCCAGCCCCTTAGATCTTGAGATCTCAGGGGTTCAAATTGACCCCCCTCCGAGCGAAGGGTATCTGACCGGCCACTCGGGCGCGTGTTAAATTCGTTAACGTATATATAAGACCGTACTAATAGCCTTATTTCTC
>NW_023596448.1:34734014-34765790 GCF_011947565.3 Pollicipes pollicipes
CGCCGGCGGCGCTGCCCTGCCCCCGTCGTAATCTCACGGGCCGATCGCAGCGGGTCAGGCGCGGGCTGGCGTCGCACGGTCGAGGCATGAGGTGCGGAGGTCTGCGGCAGGGGCGGGGCGGGCTCCACAAGGTGCCGTGCGTCACAGGGCGCCGGCAGCGGACGCCGCCGCAGACTTGAATCGAGCCGAATTGGACCGGATCCGGCCCGACAGCATGAAATGGAAAACTCTGGCCAAGTTGTCTCAAAGTTGGCTGACAGCCACCTGCCCCCCCCCCCCCTCTCCCTCTCCCGGCGCTCCAGCTGCCTTTCGGCCTCCTACTGGTCGCAGGTCACCACAGCCGATCCCGCGCTGTTATGCATGACATAACCGGACCCGGTCGCCGCCCGGCTGCCGCCACCTAGCGGCGACACACTGCGATCGCAGCCCGAGACGCCGGGCCGTGGCGACGCGTCGCGGCCGCGGCCGCCGGTGCGGCGGGTCCAGGGACGCGAGAGTCCGGGCGCCGCCGAGTCCCGATGCTGACAATTGCCGGGCGGTGAACACGACCTCCAGCCCTAATGATCCCAGAGGGCTCACCGGAACACGGAGGGAGCTGTTCAGAATGGGCCTGCTCGGGCGCCATGGGAGGCCATCTAACGCCGTGTGGCGTACACGGAACGTGGTCATCTAGGCAGGCCATAGTCTAGGCGTGTGTTTATGGTTGGCAGCTCGTCCTGCAGTGTCATGCCCCGTTGCGAAACTGCAGTGAAAGAAGGTTTGCAAAAACAAAAAATATCGCGCCTAAAGGAACATCGTAATGTATTGTATTATGTTGTACAATCACAGCATAAATAAGTCTATTCCCGCTCCAATGCACCTTATTTCTCAAAGGCAAATCTTGAAAACTTAAGACTGATCGCCGGTCCATTGGTTCGACGGCGTGGTGTGACGCATGACCGGAATGGAAGTGAGCTAAAGAGGCTGCTGTGCGGTCCGCTTTGTTTGCATATCAGGCGTTTGGGTGTTAGAATTCAGAATATTCAGATGCATCCATCTCCACCCGGTTCTAATTCGGGAAGATATAAGAATAAAACCACGGAATCGGTTGCGATATTCTATTTTTAGTTTTAAAAAATCGGCGAAAACTTTTTGC
Organism: Pollicipes pollicipes; assembly: GCF_011947565.3. Taxonomy (NCBI): domain Eukaryota; kingdom Metazoa; phylum Arthropoda; class Thecostraca; order Pollicipedomorpha; family Pollicipedidae; genus Pollicipes; species Pollicipes pollicipes. The sequence continues at coordinate 34,735,150 of NW_023596448.1, forward strand.
TAAATCATAGATTTAGATAGATTAATTGATGCGGTCGACGCCGACGCCAAGCGTTGCTTGCTGCAGGAAGCCAGACACCGCTTTTCGATCGTGGCACCCCGGATCAACGGTGGAATGGCACGGCAAAACCTTAACGTGCCGCAACACTCGGCACCGCGCACCCTAACCGAGTGTAAAACCCTCTGACGTCACCTGACATTTACGGCACCCGCTGCTACCGGTCGCAGTCTATGCCAGGCAGAGCCAAATAATGAGCAAATAAAGCGATTCGAACCGTCCACACCACATTACGCTAATTAGAATGCAGGCGCTCTAACCGAATGAGCTACTGGAACGGCCTACGAAGGGAAGAGAAATATCAATTATTTTCGCGGACAAGCTCGGAGAAAAACATTGACGAAACCACATGTTTGGGATGAGGAAACAGGAACCATAGCAAAATCTGATCACCAATTTTTATAGAATTGTGCCTGGTTTCCGTGTGGGAAAGGCGAATGGACCATGGATATGAAATCTTTGCATGAAGCTGTTCTTTATAAGAAAACCTCAGTAGCATGGAATCCTATGCTGGCACGGCCAGTCGTGTATTGTAGTTGGCTGGAGCCAAAGTTGCATATACATCGGACATTTTGACTCAGTGATGTACGTCAATGATGTTTTCCATGCCTTAATTTAGACCACATGGTTCTGCAAGAGGTGTCGCGCCTCGCCAAACTCGGTTCATTATATCAAAAAACTGCGTTGAGATGTGGTCACCATTTCTAAACGGAAGCTAGGCACAGTCATCTGCATAAAAACGGGTAATATGCTTGCGTTATGCTTCGTTGTTTTTCATTTTTATTATGTTGTTTTGTTACTTCGGAGGCGCCAATTTTTTCCTCAAATGCTGAAGCTTGTCTGCAAAATAACAACTGAATTACCCTTCCCTCCACTCTGCAGCCCGTCCAAATATCTGAGTTGGTTAGAGCTCCTGCATTCCGATTTACCTACTGGTGGCGTGGAGAGTTCTACTAGCTTTATGAGCTCGTGTTTTGGTCCTGCCCGGCATGTACTGCGGCCGATATCATCGGGTGCCGTAAAAGTCAGGGATGACGTCAGAGGCTCTAGAACCCAGGGCATAACGTGCGGTGCCAGGCGCCGCGGCGCGTTAAAGGGAGTGATCCACCTTTGTTTGGGGTTTTTTAACTGTAAAAGCCATCTGGAATATCATTCGGTGCAGCTCATGGCTCTGCCATTCTTAAGGCTTGAGCCCCCCACCCCCAGCCCCTAGTTTTTAAGTTACACGCCCGTGAAGATGTGCAGACTTTTTGGAGACTATTTCAAGGTCACCCAGGCATCTACGACTTTTAATATATAGACAGCAAAAATACGTGGGTTGTCCTGTGTGACTTGCCTGACTTCGTAGCTGAGAACCATGAGAATAAGTAACCATGAGTCCTGCACTGGTAAAAAAAATCAGTGACAACCCAACCTCCAAGGTCCAGTGTTCTTAAAACAACCGGTGCAAACCAGGAATCAGGCCCATGACCTGATAAAAAAACTTGTGGGAACCAGGACCTAGGGCTTGGTTTTTCAAAGGAACCAGTGGGAGCCAGGATCAAGGTTTTTATCGAAAAAAACAACAAGAAAATAATCATGGATCGTGGTTTGTAGAAAGCCCCAGGATCCTTGCTTGTCACAAGATCCAGCACGAACCCGGATCCGGGGCCTTGTCGAAGCAACCAGTGGGCACCAGGATTCAGAGTTTTCCTTTGTCGAAAGGACCAATAAGAACCAAGATCCTGGATATTAGTGTGTCTAAAGATACAGCAGGAACAAGGATCCAAGCTTTTGCTCTGCCAAAGAAACCAGAAGGAACCAGGAACCAAAAATGGGAACCAGGACCACGCCTAGTCTGCAGGCAAGCAATTAATGTGTCAACTATTATTAAGCGGTTACAGTGCGCGTCAATTATAAATAATAGCGTGACAAAAGTCCACGCGTGACAAAAAATGAAAACCTTTGTTGAACTGAATTTTAATTGAATTTTGTTAACAAAAATTTCAAATGAGAAAACTTAAAAAAATTAAAAATTACAATTTACTTCAAAAAACTATTAATAAAAATATGCGATTTCGCAACACGTGTCACGACTAACCAGCCGGCGGACGGACGCTGGCACAAATACCGTCGCCTTTCCGCTGCATACTGCCGGCACGAGACGAGGAAATGCTCTACACACAGCCGGTCCCCACACATATCGCGCTAAGGTGGGGCCTGGCGCGTCAGGGAGAGAGAGTGCGTTGCATACGTATGACCCAAGCGAAGTCCACAAGCGCGACTTCCTGGACTTTTGCGGAGAACGGACCCCCAGTTACTAGGCTCGGGCTTGATTTCCCTGAATGAGTGAAGATGCTGCTCAAATATTCTCAGCCACGCGTCGCGGACGCAAGTAGATATGCCCGAGTTGGGATCTCAGCAGGTACGTAGCCTAACAGTAACCTCATCTCACGCAGCAACCTCCGCTGCAGCGTGCGCTTTCTCATTGCCCAGAATTCCGACGTGACACATACATCCACATATGGGGATCCACGTAAACGTGGATCCCGATATGACGGATCCACATTTATGTGATTAGGGTGTTGGTGCTGGTTAGCCGTTCCCGTTCGTCCAAATCGATCGAAAAATATGAGTGAGGTGGAGACGTAGAGAGTGATCCCCGCAGACAAGCGCACATCCAGCTCCTGTCGGGCCCTTGGATGCATCAGCACACCTTGGTAATGAGTCATGACACTGTAAGATCCGTTCCATCGCGTGCCTGAAACAAATCTTGCGGGGTTGCGCTTCCTTTACAGCACCGGAAAAGCTTCAAATCGTAATTTGGAGCCGCGCGTCGCCAAGGAGATGGAAGCTGAAGAATAAGTGGGTCGATCTTATTGGGCTTAATATCGGCTTCATCCCGCCAGTTCCGCACGCACAAATGGCACACTAGTTTAAGGGGGGGGGGGGGTGTTTTAGTGTTTCCACATCTATATGGGGTTTTGAAATGAAATTGCCATCCTGAATACCTTTTGGTGCTGTTCACGATCCTACCCTTCTTAAGACATTAGTCCATCTAGTGTCTGAGCTACACGCCCGCCAAAATGGGAAAAGGTGTATCGGGGAGAGCATTTCAAAGTCACCTCGGGATTCATGACGCCTTAATATCACTCAAATCCTGCTATTCCATAAGCCATGCGACGAGCAAGGCAAAGACAAAAATATAATTGTCGAGGCGTTCATGTCTGGCGTTCGTGAGCGCGATTTACAGATACCACGACTGTCGATTAGTTCTCAATCAATGCTGTGCAAGGTACGATGTCGTAATCAAACTATGACGCATTGAAGAGCTTATTTATCAAATAGAGAACTGCACTGTCTAGAGGAGCCTTTTCTACTTAAAAGTACATTATCAGTTATAAGTGAGCTCGTTTCATCACATCTGACTTGCTTCACTATCTTCAAATGTGAAACATTCCTTTATCGCAGGGAAAGTTCCGCCGCACCGACACACTGCACTCCCAATATTTCTTCACGCTAAAAGTTTCGTCTTTATGCTGTAATGTTTGGAGTAGTTTCGGGTTTACGACGGACAGGACGGAAGGCGACAACCACGTAGTGCACTTTCAATGCGGCAGTTTTTCTCCACAGCGCTACAGCCGAAGGCAAAGGAAAAGGGGAAATACTTCAGTTGCCCCAGACCTCCATACACCACATGTTCAAGAACTACTACAGCAGGACTCTTCAACTAGCACCGCACTGTGGGTCCCGTACCATACCGTCAATACCTCCCCGGCGCAGTCGACTGGAGTCCCGTTCGTAACCTCTCCCATCCCCGTAAGTTGTTCGACAGTTTCGAATGGAGTGCCGTATGGCGCTTGGCTTGACCGTGACAGCCCAACATCGAAACAGGTCAACAACCCACCCAAGGTGCCACTGTTGTTATATCATGTCATTTAACCTCGTTTGTAACATCCCTTGGCATTTCCGCCATCCGAATTTGTAAATAAAAGAAGAGCAAGTCATGTAGACATCATAACCGCTATTCAGGTCACACCAATGAATGGCTTATCATATTATACCACACACTGGTGTCAGGGGGTATCTAAGCCATTTTGTCATAAGAACTGCCTGTGAATACAGTTTGAGGCGTGTGTGTCTCAGGCATGACAAACGCCATCAGCTGTCAGGACAGGGGGAGACAAAAGCCAGGCAAGCAATGCTGAGATAATGTAAAAGGTTTCTTCCAGGCAAGGTATGTCACTGATCTTTGCCAGAAGCCATAACATAACAATACGAGTATCTTTTGGCACTTTGAGCTGCTAAAAGTCACGCCATTCCTAACTTAACCTAACATCCTTAACTTAACATTCCTAACCTAACCTCAACCTAAACGCCATTCCTAACCTAGCACTGCATAATGGCCTCAATTCTTGACGACCTAATTTTTTCGCTTATATAAATATGCAAGCATTGAGCCCTATTTCAATATAGCACGCAAACATTGCATTCAGCCCGGGAGGCACCACCAGGAGGACAGGAGAGGGGGGAGGTTGCGGACCCCCTCCATCATCGGATAGGAGGGGATCGTCTGTCCCTTTCCTAACAACATTCTTGCAGGAAAAAATATTTCTGCACATTTTTATCGGGAGGCCCGATTCCCAATTTTTACCATAATGAGGCTCCTTTTCATGGATAGCATTGCGTTGCCACCAGTGCGAGCACGATGCCACCGCTTTGGTCCAAGCAGGTCACAGCGTTCGCCGAGGTCGGTATGACGACAAAATCCCACAGCTAGAACTCCGGTAGCTTGTTCCGGTATGGCTAGATTTGCCAAATATTCAGCAGTGTCCCGTGATGCGCTGGCATGTACAATCGCATTTACTGGTTTGGTTTCATCTTCAAGCATTCCATGACCTTATAGCTTGTAGTGGAATAGCTTTCAGCAAACCCTCCGATCAAGCCTGGCCGGCCCGACAAGGAACCAGTTTTAGAGCCTCTGCCAGGCTCTGCGCAACTGGGCCGTCTTTTCTGGATCAGTGCCAATGAAACACATTCGTAATGCGCTTTATATCTTTCCATTCCAAATTTCTTTAAAATAATACGTTTAAAAAATTGCTTCGGCCGCTACGTGCATTTGCGAGGAACATTATGCACGTGGATGAGACAGTGCTAACATCCTTATTCCTCTTAGAATGACCAGGAGATAGAGGGATCCATATTTCGGGTGGGATCTTTATCAAACCAATACCCTTAATGACGCTAATACCTACTGATAATCCTTTCAATAAAGGCATGCGGCCGAAGTATCAATTCATCTATATCTCCATTCTCCTCGTTATTCTACGAGAAATAAGGCTATTAGTACGGTCTTATATATACGTTAACGAATTTAACACGCGCCCGAGTGGCCGGTCAGATACCCTTCGCTCGGAGGGGGGTCAATTTGAACCCCTGAGATCTCAAGATCTAAGGGGCTGGAGACACCAAACTCACAACATATGCTTGCCTGTACGTAAACTCACTTATGTCAAATTTTGGAGATCCTAGGTCATGACTTTCGGGTCAAGTAAGGTCAAACAAGGTGAAACTCAAAGTTGGTCTCAAGTGTCTCCAGAACCTAGATACCGGTTCTAAGCAAAAATTAATATGCTCACTTAAGGTCATTGACCTTTTTGACCTTTTGAAGGCTACAGTGACCAAAATCATGGAAGACAACTTCGAGTTTTGCATTTAAATAAGCGGCAAAGATTACGCTAGACAGTATGTTCGTAAGAACAATATGTTGTTCTGGGTCATTTTATGCCAGTGATCTATTCTGACCTTTAAGAAGCCCATGAAAGATGTCTAATGCATTTCCTGTCATCAATAAATTCGAAACGAACGCCAGCAACTACCCTATACTGCAAACCCTAGAGTAATAAAAGAGGTTGGTTTTGACCTTGGTCTGACCTTCATGCCCGACCCTTGGTTAATGGAATATGGTCCTTCAACTGTTGTGTTGCCTAAAGAAGCATCTTAGAGATGTATGGCTTTGCCAAATACTTCGTTCTTCCATCAGACTGAACGATTCCCTAGAAACTGACTCCGCTGAATGCGTGGCACGACTTTGACCTGCCGTAGGTCAGTGACCTTACGTGGTACACGCAATTTTTTGTTACCATGCGATTCGCTATTCAATTGTCTACAGCTATGCAAAACTTTGCGCGGCTACGCTGCGCCGTTCGGAAACTATTCCGAAAAAACATCGGGGGGCAATTTGACCCCCACCCAAGCGCGAGGTAAGGAAATTAAGTCAAATAAATTTTGACTTATCAGTTTACTATGTTTACCATGTATACTAAGTTTACTATGAAAAGCAATACGTCATTGCTTTCTGAAATAGTAGTACTTTACCTAGTCTATGTCAATAGCCTTAGCAAACGATATCGTTTTAAGTGGCCGAAAACATACGCACAAACATAGGGGGATTTTCTGGGACGCGCACGAAGATGGTATTGGGGGAAAACATGATCACTGTAGACAACGGGCTTCCGCAAGGTAATGGGCGATTTCGCAGGCCTTTGGTCCAAGTTCGCAGGAATTCGGAGGAAATTTGATATCTGGCCCCCGTGAGGAATCTTTTGGCTACATGCCTGAAGACATGGTACTGAAAGTTTTGCGGGCATTACGTCGTTTTATTTCTACGGCAAGCTGGAAAATTGTCAGAGGGTCTTTAATGCCCCACCAGTCGGGCACGGGTGGTCTTTAATGCCCCACCAGTCGGGCACGGGTGGTCTTTAATGCCCCACCAGTCGGGCACGGGCTTTTCAGAGGTCACCATGAAAGCAAAAAAAATTAAGAAACTTTACCTCTGCCGTCAACTGACCTTTAGCGCGGCCGCTGCCACCGACCGCAGACCATACCCGGCAAGGACAACTAACCAGCACCTGAAGCAACTCGAACCCATCCAACTTCCATCCCGTCGCGAGCGAGTGGATTGGAAGGCAGGCGCTGTTTCAACTGAGTGTCGGGCCTGACCTAAGATTTTTCAACTCAATAGCGTTGCGATATGCCACTCATGTAACCTGAAGGGACCCCTTTCATTCATTTTCCCTCTTTCCAGCTTGGAGCATTCCTGTTCCTGGTTGCATAGAAGCTGTGTATACCAGCCTGGAGAGGCGGTCAGGGGCCATGCCACCAGAGAAGTAGGAACCAGCCTTGCCATTTGTCAAGGAGGGAATCATATCAGCCCCCACCCTCACTTACCGGAGCATGTTTTCTGCTGTGCTGTATAATGTGTGGGAACCCATCCCTGAACTTGTCAAACTTGATAGTCTTCTCATGACCCTGCCACCCAGTTTGGCCACATCTGAATGCAGTATCAGAATGTGACAACCCTGCCCCAATCCCAGTCACCGTGCCCCCAAGTCTCATGGTGGTGCAGCACAAGCCAAGTGGGCAGTTGCATAGTGATGATCATTCACAAAAACACCAGTTATTAAACACATGATTTCTCACCTGTTTTTTTATTCAAGTGTTCTTGCAATGATTTTACAACCTATCCCCCTACCAGAATATGTGGCCTGCCCCTGCACAAAGCATGTATGCCATCCCACTTCACCCAAACATGAACCATTTAAGTTGTTCAACCAAAATGGATGCACATGTGGGATTACTGAGCAGTGAGGAAGTCATGCCTCAGTGTAGCACACAAAGCTAGTTTTCCATTGAAGAAAACTCCAAATAGCCATAAAATGGCCCCCTTTGTGTAACATTAAAAAAGTTGCTCTTGATATTCTATGGATCTGCTTCCAAACAGAAACCGTGTTTCATTACAGAATACCATAGCATAGAGGTGACTTTTGGCTTCAGATGCCAGGTTTGTATAGGTTATGTCTCTATCAAGAGTCAGAGAATAGTTGTAAGTGTGAAAAGCCAGCATGGGCATGCATAACAGCACTGTGAGAGCAGTCATTACCATATTTCAGCATTATTACAACTAAGGTCATCAATAATTGTGGAATGACCATAATTACCTACACATCCAGAAATGTGAGCATGCAGCATACAGTAAAACATGATGAGTGGCATGCTGACTGTCGCTCATTAAACAGACACAGCTAAAGGCAAAGATACAAGTGAAAAGTGACTGAAGTTGAATCCAGCCACAAGCCACCAACTGTACCCAAAACTAACATATGCAGACTAGGATTAGAAGTTAGAGTACAATAATGCATACAAGATTTCCTGGGCTAAACGCTACTCACAGCAGTCTATCTTAAATAAGGTGAGTGAAAAGTTGGGACAACATTTACACCACCGTAATACGAGAAATACCGCCAATGCCGGCTTATACTGGTCACTAACCTGCCAAGCTCCGGACTCGTGAGATGAACTACCATCCTCGTACGTCTCCTCCGGGTGGATATCCGTACTAAAAAACGAGAATGCTAAATATGCCTGCACAAATAGCAAAAACACCACAACAATCACTAAATACTTGTATTTTAGTAGATATGCCGTGGATGACGGCCCCCCAACGGGCACAGCCTTCCTCCTGCGTGCCATCACTCACAGTGACAGATGCAGCCGGATTGGCTACTTGCACGTCAAGTATGCCTCAACGCTGATAGAGGTGGTTGACCATATTGCGATCCCTGTTCACTATTTGGTACTTTAATTATGCATGTAAGCAGGACCATTTCATTGTCAATTGTTTGATGTTCCGGCATTTTATTTCGTCTCATAGTCTTAAAAAAATCAATGATATATGTTATGTATGATTATAGCCAATAATGTGGTGACATACTTTAAGTACTTGAACGTGATTTGTCCAAGGGCGCCCCAATTATCGGCAAAAGAGGGTGCAACCAAGGCCGCGTAATGGGGCATGATCATCCGGGGTTTTCCGGCACTTCCCCTTCATTACCACAGTGACGTCATAAAGTCGCAGCCTGGTATCGCCATACCGCCTGCATTGCCGTTGCGTCTGCCAACCGGTATACTTACGAACATGCGCATCTGATGCGCGCCGGAGGATACTTCAAGAAAACTTAAGAAATATGGAAAGGGTTTTTTTCCCATATTGGGTCACAACAGCGAACATAGGCATGGGAACCGGGACCCCTTGGTCTACGGCACCACACTTTCTTAGAATAGCAACTATTGAGTCTATTGCGATGCATCGAAGTTGTCCGGCCTGCAGGCGCCCAGATCCAACTTGGCGGACCAGCCCGAGGTCGGGCTGTTGCCAAAGGAGGAGCTGGGTGACACCAGGGTCATCATCTGGATTGTCGCGCTGAACCTCAGCACTGTGCATAGTAGCACGCCGGGCCGCACTGGCGTGCGATTGAAGTAGTTTGGGACGACGGAGGTGGTGTACTGTCTCATGTCTGGTAAGAGAGCATGTGGACATTGCCGTATTTCATATTGCGTCAACTATGCCACGAAGCCTTCGAAGGCCACGACGCATGGCGTTAACCAATATCAGATCCGTCACGCCATCTTGCCAATTCATCAAACCCATGTATGACTCGTAATCCACCTTAGTTTACTAAAAAAACATTCTTGCGCACATCATACACTACGTTGTGCACACTCGGCAAGGTCACAAGTAAAACAGGAGTGGGTGTGAGGGACGGGGAACACAACCATAGACTTTTTAGCTAAACATTTTAGTTATGCGACATGGCTATCCGTCTAAAATAGCCCAAACGTTTCTATGAAAGGGAACTGTCTAGGCCTCAGACAGACGCATGTGCATGTAAAACCAAAAAAGGTACAACGATATTCACTTTGCACCGCGCACGTGCAGTCGCACCTGTTTAGCTGCACGCCTGGCGGCAGCCGCTCAATCCTGGCCTGATTAAGCCATCTGAGGCGCAAATGGAGGCGCGTCGTCACTAGCTCCCGTGCGATCCGCTTGTTCAGCTCAGAATATTTTTCCGGCACCAGCTTCGTGAGGCGGTCGACAGCACCAGTGTCTCGGTCCATGCCGCGGCCCATCACTAGCTGGAACACGACCTCAGAGGTATCAACAACGCATATGCAGACCGGTGACAGCCCAATCAGACCACCCCTACTGGGCATGTGTATCCAGCTGTCTGGCACACAGCTGGATGGCATCTCTCGGGTCGACAGTCCCGTGCTTGGGCAGAGGTGTTTGCTCTTGGCCGCCACGAACCCGGCTACAAGGGCCAGCGCACTGTGCTGGATGCTAAAGGGAGTGTTTTACTTTTGTACGGGGTTTTGAACTGAAATATTCATCTTGAAGAACATTCGGTGCATTTCACCGCGGCAGCCATGACGCCATAATAGTGTCATTCAAATCCTGATATCGCATTGGTCAAATCGCTATAGGCTGATATCATATAATTATCCAGTCGTTCATATCTGGTGTTCGTGAGCATAATTCCCGCATATAACGGTCATCAACTGGCTCCCAATCAAGGCTGTGCAAGGTACGATGACGCAATCAAACAATGGCGTATTGGGGGGGAGGGGGCACATTTACTAAAAAGAGAAATTGCGTTGTCTAGAGCAGCCTCTACCACTTTAAAGTATACCAATAATTATGAGTGAGCTTACTTCATCATATCCGATGCTTACTGCAATTTATTTAAATGTGGAGCATTCCCTTTGACCTTGTCCACCTCGTCGCCGCAGCAGAGGACATTTTCGTTCCTCTCACCGCCATAGACACGGAGCTTGTCCTCGTCCAACTCGTTGACCGCGTCGTCCTCGTCGACTTTGTTTAGGACGGGCACTGAAGACATCGTTGCTGCTGGCTGGAGGGCGGTGTCCTCATCGTCCGCATCCGCTACCGCTCCCACGACAGTTGGAGCTAAGATCTGCGGCGCAGCGAAACACAGCTATTTCGACGTACCTAACGGGCGCACTATTCAGACTCTATTACGTCAGCAGTTTTGTTTGTCCTGGCGACAGCAAAGCGGCTTGTACCTAGATGTGCTCATCCTTGTTTTTAAATGCATCCACGCTTTTTGGGGGTCTAGCTTGACGTAATCAGCACAGCTAAGAGGGGCGTTGAACGCCCCGCGAGTACTGCGCCGCGTGCACCATACAAATATCTAGCACTTGCGTTTTGTTCATGACATGCGTCGTATATGGGCCGCTCAGACTGGGCCATTTGGGGGAGGAGAGGGGGGGGGGACACAAGCAATCATACCCAAATTACCATGGATATCCTCACAGTGTCTTAACAGACTTTCCGTGTTCTGCGCAGTGAGCCGCGTTCCTGAGGTATTTCAAACTATTACTAGAATTCATCGTCATTTTCATCATCATCGGAAACCAGTGGTAATCCAGGGCATGGTTCGTACACTACATGGATCTGGAGGCCCTGCAGGCAGGGTTTCGTTCGTCGGATTGTCTGGCTGATCCAGACGCTGGCCTGTGCTGAGGCTTCAGTCAGTCAGCTGTGTCAGGCTTCAGTCGAACGGCGCGGCCTTGCCTGCTGGTAAGCACCATCGGAGATGGCATCACCAGCAGCACCCGCATCCCCCGACACGCCTCCACCGCATCAGGCGCCCTGTTGGTGCCGCCAAGAACACGGATATCTGAGAAGGGGACTTTTAATACAGGGAGAGGACCTGGGTGAGATCAAATCGTACCGGTGTTTAACATTCCGAGCGGAGCTCTCTGTGGTGACAGGGAGAAGAACATCTCGCCTGGCCTGAACCCCCTCCCCCCACGCCCTCTTAGTTGCACTCCTGGCCATAATCATGACTCTGTCTGGATGGACCCTCTTCATGGTCCCTTTTCAGTGCAAGGTCCATCCCAGGGGGCTGACATCACCACCGTTGTTTTGCGACGCAAAAATACACCTTAAAAAATTAAATACAAAAAATACACACCAAAATATACACGCAAAAAACAGCACGGCCCTCCCAGGCCCATGGAGTCTCTCTTGACCCTTCTCCTGCCCGTTCGTCAAGGCCTAGTTTTTAGGCACAGTTGGCACAGTTTTTTTACCAAGGCATTGATGTCTGTAAGTCCGGAATTGGGTGACCAGGGAGACTAATTTGGTTTGAGGTCTCAGACACTACAATGGACAGTAACATGAAGAGCCCAACAACAGTTATTAAGTAACAACGCTCGCGTATAGCCGAGTGAACACGTACGGTAAACAGCTGAAAAAGAGTGTTTGAAATACCAGGGCAAGCCAACATAGACAGGTCATTGATACATCCCGCACAATCGTAAAAATCCCCCCCCCCCCCCTTCTATCGCCACTATGGCAACTCTCTACCCGTTGCAAATCCTGGATGTGCCCCTGAACCCCCTCATCACAGCAGCATATATAGTTCTGCCATCTGCGAGGAAATCAGGCCCACTTTGCAACTCAGGTTATGGTTGGAAAATGTCATTTAAACCCTGCATGAAAGCCCTGAAACAGCACTGAGCGGTATAGATTCTGCATGCATATGTGACGGTGGACTTGGTTCAAAAAGATTTTGTAATAAAACGGACGAAAATTTACCTTTTAAGCACATGCATGCTAACTTCGGTGTGCCGGTGATGTCCAGTACTACCAAAGGAACTGCACCTGGTCGCAGGCGTGACCTTATATCGGGCACAAAACTGGCCCTAACTAGGTAGCTAAGATCATAGTCATTGCCTTGAAAACGGTTAGAGCAGTTCACCACATTTTCCACGTCTATAGCGTCAGACCTAGGGTGACGATGCGCCCATGTTTTCAGGACGGTTGGGTCCTTTTCGGAAACGTGAAAAATGAAATGCCTTTCTTGTGCCGTTTAAATTTATTACATGGGGCCACAGCAAGGATGGTATCTTGCTGCCAAAAACGGCCTCCGTTGCTGACTCTGGCTCAACGCTCACACACCACTTCGAATTTCTTCCATCCGCGGCGTAAAAAAACGCACCGAGACCATTTTACGACGCAAACTTAATGCTATACCGCACGACAATACACAAGACCAACCACAGCATTTCTGCTTGACTTCTGCCCTCCAAGCGGTGCAGTCAACGTTGCCATGTAACGACGCCGCGAAGACCCGCGGGACTTTGTGGCGTCATCGCCCAAGTTTAACGAGCTGCCCCGCCCGGCCAATTTCTCAGGCCGTGGCGATGGACCCCTTGGTGTAACGCGATCGCAAAATATTTATTAATCATTGATGTCATTCACCATTAATGTAGAGTATGACCGACGGGCTGCGGAATGAAACACATATAGAAAAAATGCGCCGGACAATTATTTGTAGGGAGACGCCCGTTTGCTTACGGTAGTCAGGATTAAATACGACATCATGATATCCGTGTGGGTAAAAGTCCGCGGTGAACAATCTACGGTATGGATAAAGATCGTTTGGTAAAATGCTCCTCAGGAAAGGCTTTTGAATAGCGGAAATGTTAGTCCGAGCAAAAGTTTGCACGTATAAAATCGTAAGTAATCTTTTGTAACAAAATTTTCGAGCGCCGACATTAGTCAGCGCCAGTGGCGGATCTAGCATTTTGGGAGTCCGTAAAAATGGTTGCATCTCGACTACTTAATATCTCGACTACTTACAAGACTCTTGTGTGTCTTGTCTTGTATAAGGGAGCCCATCTTGCAGTGCACAACTGTAGAAAACTAGGTGAAGTACGTATATATACATGCATGGAACGCGTTCATTTTCTCTAGGTCATGATGGATCCAGTCATTTTGAGGCTAAGCATTTCAGAGAATTTGCACCAAAATTCGTTTAAATTGTCTACAAAATACCATCAAAACCAAGCACAGCACTCTATTCCAAGGCTGGTTACGGACAGCCAGTTTCCAGCGGCAAACTGTAGAGTCGCGGTGATCGCTGATGACTACCACGACTGATGCGTATTTCTGTGTCTACTGTAATGGAAAATTATAAAACATCCTAGCTTTCGAAATGTGTTAAGAACGCAACGCACAAGTATACTGGGTGTCAACTTAAATAGCCAACGGAAGTGACAAGTAGGTTGTCGGCGGCGTGGAAAAATACCTGAGGCAATTGCACGCAAAAATACAATGAAACACACCGGGCGTCTGTTCTCTGCGGCCGACGCGCACCGGAAAGTCGTCATCGCGTACATCTCGGACTTGTGTACGAGTTAATTTAGCTAGGTCGGTAAACGCGGGCAGGCGAAGCACCATGAGTGACAAGAGTGCTGCCGCTTACGAGCACATGTGGGGTTTTCGTCAACAGAGTAAGGTCCTTCTGATTTCTGACTTCTTGTAGAGGGACCCTGAGCATCGAACGTCTCGGTGGGTCAGGCTGTATGGGCCCCAGTAGCAGCGCAGGGCCTCCGATTAAGTGGAAAAAGCGGGAAAGTTGTGAAGGGTCCCTGAGTAGCCAAAAGTGTTACGGAGGGGTCAACATATGGGCACCCGGCAATGGCGTAAAGAGCCTTTCGGACAAATGGGAAGGACCTGTGAAGGGCTTCTGATCAAAAGTGCCCGGCAGGCTGCCATATAGGGCCCTAACAACAGTGTACGGTCCTCCGAGAGACTGGAACTAATGACGGGAGATATGAACGGATTATTCACGACCGCATTGACTCCGCAAGTGGGAATATGGGGTCCACGGCAACAGCATAGAGTTCCTGGGCAGCGTACTGAGCCTCGAAAACTCCCAGTCACCACCCTCTTAATCAGAGGACAGCTTTTGTTGTCTGATCATGGGCCCTCCAGTTTCGCTCGCCGTTCTCGGTCGTCTGGAGACCCAACGATGTCCAACTTTGTCGCGTTTTGCGTTAACAAAAGCAGCGACCGTTCGGCTGCTAACTTATGGGCCATCCCTGTACCTGTGGGCTCTTGTGGGGCCCAAAGACTCCAGAAACTGGGGGGGGGGGCCTCTGGACGGGACTGGGGGAGGAGGGGTAAGGGGTGGCGGAGGACGCAGGCAGTCGCATAGATCATGTCAGGTATCATAACTAACATAACTTTTTATGACATGAATTTAACGCAATGAGACGACCAGCAAATGAACTCGAATTGATTGGGGCTTTCCGAGATGACCCCAGGATGGAGTGTTGTGCTCTCCCAATATCCCTTACCCTGACGACGCCTCTGTAGACGACTTCGCCTGACGTCCTTGAGCGCGTCACTGACGCCAGCTGACGGACGCGGCGAGTATGCTCCTTTGTGGAACGCCGCAGGTAGACTCGCCAGTGACATCCGATACGCGATTTGGGATTAAATGTAAATCGGATTTCCCACTCAACACCCGGAAGTCCATTTTCTCCATGTTTCGCTATGGGGAAAACGATTGGTTCAATGATCAAAATTTCTGCAAAGTGGAGTATACTCACGGCTTCCCGCTTATGCTCCTCAACAATCTTCGCGCACGTATTTTTGTCAAACCAGCTTTATCCGCTACGGGCAATTGCTCACGAACAATTGCTGTTGCTAACGAAGAATTGTGGACGTACTTTATGCACACAAGCCTTGTGCATACGGGTTTTTGTGCATACGAACGTGGTACATACGTACCTTATGTCATGGGTACATTCGCTTATGAGCTTTCGCGTGCGTATTTCTTCCATGCAAAACTTGTAAATTACGCACTCTATGCACGCGTGCATTTCCAGATGTACTTATGTCCTAAAACCACAACCGCCGTACATTGCATATTAATGCACAGAAGTTAGCTTTTTCAGGTCATGCTGGAGTAAGCGCTGGCTTTGGCTTCGTACGTTTAGCATGTGGGTTGTCAAAAGTGAACGCCTTAGAGCCCATCCACTGAAGGTGACGACGGGGGTAGAACGTGACGGTGGCCAGAATGCGAAACAACTGGACATTACAGAGTTCCGTTAAAGTATCCCACGGCTCGTTTCATCTTTACTCTATTGACTGCCGCCCTAAAGGGCTTCGATGAGCCTGCAGACATGCCCAGACGCGGTTCAGCAGCTCCCGCGAGCTGTCGATCCGGGGAACAACTCAATCAGCCGCTGGCAACAGCTGCCGGGTCGCAGGTACGCTGAGCGCCTCACGGTTCGTTTTCCGCTGGCGAAACTTGCTTCGCGAACCGAGCTGGTCCTTCAATGGCTCAGAACAAAACGAGCGTGAAGAAAAAAGACGCGGTTTGTAGACATCTATTCAAATCAAGCATCGCCGCCCGTCGGAACGTCACTGATGCTGAATGCACACGCCTTGATCTGCCCGTCAGCCCAAAACTACATTGCATGCGTCACGCACGCAGAAAGACAGACTCCTTGTCAAACTACATACAGGTACACCTTCCACATCCTTTGGCCTGTTCGCACTGCACCATCCAAATCATATGCAGTTTCGCGCACTGCAGCACTAAGGCAGCTCAGCAGGAGCTGCTCCCTGTACAAGGTCGTTGATGATAGCACGGCATCAAACGGAGCGCTACCGTTTCATGTACACAATCAAATCAACGGTTGACATTATTGTAAGTACCACCCTATTACCGATGCCAATCTGAGCAAGAATGGGCACAGCAAGCGCACCATTCACTTGCTCGATCTGGCGTCTTGTCATTTGAATGTATGCACCACGCAGGTCGCGCCGAAATCGACTCGCACCTGACCGTAGCATACCACTGGGTCTCAGCGAGTCTTCACATTCACAGTTTCGTTTTTACAGTTGCAGTGAGTACATTCGCCAAACCACACAACTGATACCAAAATCTGATAAAGAAGGCCAGCATACCGCGTCAGAACCCAGCGGTTTCGCGCCTGGGTTTTGATAACTCGCAACAGAATTTCCAACAGAATCACCGTACGCAGAGGATCCTGTTACGTGAAACATGGCACATGCCAAACAACTGCTACTGTTTACAGCAGCGAGCAGAAACTGACGAGACGTCTCAGGACCGATTCACACTCCGCTAGGTTCTCTCAGGTCAATGACACGATACTGGCAATGTCCATGTCTAAACATGCGTGACCGAACGCAAGTCAAGTTAATCCAAAGGGCCATGCTCGTTTCATACAGAACCACTCGCATATTATGCATACACCCAAATCAAGGCGACGGCGCGGGCGATTCCTACCAGGACCACCTTCTAACAGGGGCGGTGCTACACAACCCGCGGGACGTCCGCCGCCCAGGTGACCCACGGACGCCGGACAACATCGCAACGTACCTCGGCTGGCACCGCCCCGACGGCGGCGAGGCGGCGCGATACCACACTCGGAGCCTCCCACACAGCGACCCGTCGCGGTCGTCGTCAGAGGCACCGCACCGCACCGGGCTAACTCGGACTAGGCTCGGGCGCCGGACGCCCTCACGCGCCGGCGGGGACTGGGGCCGGCGCGGAGACGCCGTCCTCTCCACCAGCCGGCGCGGGGACGCCGTCTTCTCCGCCAGCCGGCGCGAAGACGCCGTCCTCTCCGCCAGCCGGCTCGGCGGCAACCCGCCCCGCTGCCGGAGCGTCCGACGCCGCCTCTGCGTTCCGCTCGGCCACGGCCAGCAGTCGGCCGAGGTGCCAGCCGCGCTCCAACAGCGGCTCGCCGATGCACCAGTCCCGGAGAGAGCGATGCGCCGGCTCCGGTTCCGGCGCCGCCGCAGGAGCCGGAGCCGGCTCGCTCTGGTAGTGCGCCTTGGCCAGCAGCATGAGGATGATGCCGGCCGTGAGCTGGACGTAGCTGAAGCGCGTCAGACGCCGCGCCGACGCGCTCTCCTGGTTCCGGTAGAAGCGCCACGCTGCCGGCGAGGCGGACGCCGTGACAGGGCGGCGAACGGTAGAAGACGGTGGAGAGGTGCAGGGTGTTGCGGTGCGGTGCAGCGGTGTTTTGACATCGGCGAGGGGACATGAAACACTGTCTCGACAGGCGAAGATATTTGGGAGGCCATGGATAAATCAACCCTGAGCCATTTTCGGCCGGGCATCATGATGGGGGGGGGGGAGGGGGTTGCGGACAAAAGTACGTATAGGAAAAGCACACGTGGCAATTGTTCGTAGGATAAAGTACGTATGCCTTATGTTTGTAAGATAAGGAACGTAGAGCATTAAGTTCGTCAAGGCAAAAATTCGTATTGACAAAAGTGCCTAGGGACAAAGACACATGGTAATTATGCGTGCCCGAATGTTCGGGCGACATTTTTACTCACAGATAACGTTCGTCTCACACAAAAGAACGTAAGCAAACGTTCGTATTTCCATATCCGATGTAAGTACGCAAAGTTTGTACAAACATGTCGGTCAGGGATAAAGTTCGTTTTACGACAGTAGGCATTGAAAACTTCGTACGGAGATGCGTACTGAGCGTTGGGATGCATAAATCCACGATTGGTGTCGGAACGCATAAATTCACTCTTGGTGCCAGGTACCGGATGAACGGCCACTTCGGGGGGGGGGGGGGGGGGCGCCACATCTCGTCGACTGCGGAGAGGATCGGGTAGGAAGTGGCGGCGGACGCTGGTAATGGCACAGGTCGGGTCAGGTATTATGACTAACATAACTCTCTACAACATGAACTGAACGCCCAGAGACGTCACGCATATGAACTCGAATCAACTGGGGTTGTGCGGGGTGACCCTGTGATGGAGGAAACTGGGGTTGAAAAAAACATGTCCACTGTAAATCACCGGCCGAGTTTGTTGTGCTCTCCCATTATCCATCACCCTGACGACGCCCCTGTTGAGGACCTCGCCTGACCCCCCTGAGCGCGTCACTGACGCCAGCTGACTTGTTTCAATACGAACGCTTTCCCGCGCGCACTTTATACCACACGACTATTTGCTTGCAAATTTACGCGTGCATGTTTTTGCGTATTTTCTTCTGCCAGACAAAGTTTACACCTCACACCTGCGCGCTTTTGTCCCAAAGCCCATGATGGAACAGCACATAATTCATATATTGGGCACACATGACTGCACTCATGTGGGCCACGTGCCAGGGTACTGCGGGTTATTAGCACAGCAACGTGCTATCTGTATCCAAACCACCGTCAATAATGACCAATACAAAGCTAAACAGCCCCCTCCCCCTCCCCGACTATGCCTGGTATTCTGGTTGGCATAATGACAGAGGTTGATCCAAGAGGAAGGTATGATTGATAATAGAACATTTTGGTGAGACCCCAGCCAACATACTCACAAAGATACACCAGGTAAGCATTCACTGGCAGTGAGTCGATGGCGTACATCCACGTGGTGACGTCACAGGCTGACGTCACTATCGGCAGGGCGGCCAGAGCCAGGCTGTACCGCAGCGCCACGCGGCGGGTCAAATCTGAAACAGAAGTACCACACCACACCGCGCTATACAGTGCAGCCCTCATCACAGCCATGGGGTTGCATGGTGGTCGCTGCCGACGGAGATGGGGATTCCAGATGTACACAGCCAGAGTCGAGATACATTGTAATATCCTAAGCGCCAGCTTAGACCGACGTGTGCTGGACTTGAGCCCGCCGATGGTTAACAGCTGCCCATTGGTTTGCCTGGCCAAGATTCAAACCCGAGAAACACTGACGCACTCACTGCATTCTGCATCTGCGTCAACAGGCGCCCTTGACTCACAGAGGCAGTCACAATAGCCTTGAAACAACAGCCTTGCATCCCCCAAAATTGTAGAGCTTGAAACCCAACGGTGTTTAATATCGATAAAGTACATGCCTTCAGCAAATCCAGTGTGAATAGTTTCTAATGTGTGTTAAGATAGTGCACAAAGTGTAGCAGAAGGCCTGCCATCCAACATGTGGCGGATCAGCTCTACAGCTCAGTGCCTACCTCAGATAAGCTCTACATGAGTGGTGGACCTTACATATTGTGCACGAGTTCTCATCCGTACCCCTACCCCCCCCCCCCCCCAAGCCAACACAACTCGAAAGCCTGTCCTCGCAAGATAGCTTTCTCAACGCGGACCACTCATTCCCCAAGACGACCAACTAGTATTGCATCATACACACCAGCTCATACGCCTTATTCTGTGACCTCACTACACCATCTCACCCTTATCCTCTCACCCACACAGTGACCCCATCCTGCGCGCACCATGACCACCGTGACCCCTCGTGACCCCAATGCCCTCTGACCTGGGTGAGTGACCGCCATGATGCGGTAGCCGGCGCGCGCGTAGTCCTTGCGCAGGTTCCACGAGAGGGCGTTGAAGTGCGGGAACTGCCAGGCGTAGAGGAGCGCCGCCAGTAGCCAGGCGCCGGGCGCGAGGGTGCCGGTGGCGGCGGCCCAGCCCATGAGGGGCGGCACACCACCCCACTGCCGCAGGCGCAGACCCCCACCGTCACACAGCGCTGCCTTGTGGGTGGCGTCGCGCGGGGAGTGGCAACCGAGGCCGACAGCGGCTGATTGCTAACGGTGCCATAGGGCGAGATTACACAGATTTCATCAGTGTCTTGAGCGACGGCGTTAACAGTACATGTGTCAAACGTAATAGCACCAAAGGCGATCAAGGGTGACCGTGTCACGAAGAAGAGCGTCAGTCGTGGCGACGAGTGTGTCTTGTCAGTGTCACGAAGAAGAGTGTCAGTCGTGTCAATAGTGACCACGTGCGACGTGCGGACGACTTCGGTCTCGCTAGTGCGGCGGCAATCACCCAACAAATAACCATGACTAAACAGCCCAACCACAGATTCCCCGCACCTCGCGACGGACACCACGCGATCAACCCGAGCACCAAGTCCCTCACCACGGCCTGCAGTCGCCCCCTCCAGCGCAACTCCAAACCATACACCGCCTGCACCAGGCCATCCCTCACCGACGGCGCCGACCCAAGTGTTGGCGATGGTGACCCGTTTGAGCGGCGTGTAGACGGCTGTGTACAGCAGGAAGTTGGCGGCGCCGAGCGCGGCCGCCAGCGGGCTGGCCAGGTACAGCAGGCCCACGCCGGAGCTGACGCACGCGCCGGCGAACGTGACCGCGTGCAGCGGACTGCCGGGGGACACGTGCTGGTCAGCTGACACAGGACAGACCGGTCAGCTGGCACAGGACAGACTGGTCAGCTGACACAGGACAGACTGGTCAGCTGACATGGAACAGCCTGGTTAGCTGACACAGGACAGACTGGTCAGCTGACATGGGACAGACTGGTCAGCTGACACAGGACAGACTGGTCAGCTGACACAGGACAGACTGGTCAGCTGGCACAGGACAGACTGGTCAGCTGACACAGGACAGACTAGTCAGCTGACACAGCACAGACCTGTCAGCTGACATGGGAGACCAGTCAGCTGACATTGGACAGTTCACTCAGCTGACATGGGACAGGTTGGTCAGCTGACACATATGAGGCTGGTCAGGTGCCACAGGACAGGCTAGTCAGCTGATATGAGACAGACTGACCAGCTGACATGGGACAGACTGGCCAGCTGACATGGGGCAGACTGGTTAGACAACACATGGTTGGCTGGTGAGATGACATAGGTTATATTGGTCAAACAACAAATGGTAGGCTGGTCACATGAAAAATAGCACACTCAAGACAAACTGCCATGGATCAGGCTGGTTACATATCTGCCATCCAAAGGTAAAACCACATTTCTTCATTTCTGACCATTTTACGTTTTTTATTTCACCTGATTCATTTCCTCATGCTGAATTCAGATACCTAAGCCAATGGTTCAAATTTGCAGATGTTTTTAGCTAAAAGAAAGGACTAAAAGCTTGTGAAAATTTGAACTGATGGTTTTAACGACCAAATTCAGCATGAGCAGACAAATCAGGGGACATCAAAAGCACAAAATGGCTGAGAATCAACATGTTGAGTTTTACCTTTAGATGGCAGATGGATGGTAAGTGATGAGGCTGGTCGAACAACACAGATAACACTAGTGGACCAACTGCCCTGACAAGACATGACATGAAATGACCTGATCTGACAGGGCATGACATAACCTGGTATGTCAAGAGCATGATCTAACTCAACAATGACCTGGTTTGCTCCAGGCACCGGCCGTGCCACCTCCACACTGACCCTAGCCTGACCCTGACTTGACCTGACCTGGCCGTGACCTGCGCGCGCCCTCACCTGACGTGGCGGCGGACCAGGGGCCGTGCGGCCGTTCGCGCCATCTGGCTGTCGTACGGCACCTCCAGCCACTGGTTGACGGCGTTGGCGGCCGCCGAGGTGAGCAGGGTGCCCCCGGTCACCAGCGTCAGGGTGGCGCCCGAGAAGACGCCCGGAGCCATGGCGTAGCCAGCCATGGATGTCACCACCACCAGCCCTGCAACATGGGGAGGGAGGGAGGGGGGGGGGGCGGCAGTCAGCAGGGTCACACGGCCGCTGAACTCCAGGACAAGAAGCAGGATGATTGGACACTGATTGAACCAATGATGACACAGGGATGTTCTGATCAGCCGGCCAGCGTCATGCTGTTGGTAGGTTGCGGATGGTGAACACTACAAGCAACACTTCACTGAATGCACTGAGGGAGCGGAAAAAGAGGGGGGGGGGGGGCGGAATGCAACATCTCTTGACACAGGGTTTTGTTGGATGTCTCAAATTATTTTTCTGTGATTTGGGTTTTGCATATACAGACCCAAACAAGGACTGGGGAGCATAAGGGCCGAGGCCCGTCCAAAAAAGCACGGAATTCCACCCCCATTCGTGAACAGCGCAGCCAGCAACCACCATCACGTCTGGTAACACAAACAGTGACAGAGCACATAATGCAGCCTTAGGGTTTCACCAGAACTGCAGTTAGAAAACACTGACGCGTAAAAACAAAAACAAAAAAGAAAACACCGGCCCGTATTCACAGAAAAGTGGATACGGGTCGGCAAACCTAATGACCACCACCAGTCCTGGTACCTCTAAATCTGGGTAAGATCCGTGTCCACAAAGCCGGAGCTCCACCACTCTTGACAGGTCCGAAACGGACGGACCAAGGACGTCACCTCTCGGCACCCGGAGAGCAGTCACAGTCATCTCAGAGGCAGAGATTCACCCAGCGAGCGCAAGAAGCTTCACAACACCCGGCCGGCCGGCGCAAGCACCGGCGCACCGCCCGGCCGGCCGACAGATGGCGCGCCACTCACCGGCGCATCACCCGGCCGGCAGACAGATGGCGCGCCACTCACCGGCGCACCGCCCAGCCGGCAGACAGATGGCGCGCCACTCACCGGCGCACCGCTCGGCCGGCCGACAGATGGCGCGCCAGTCACCGGCGCACCGCCCGGCCGGCCGACAGATGGCGCGCCAGTCACCGGCGCACCGCCTGGCCGGCCACAGATGGCGCGCCACTCACCGGTCAGCCGGACCTTGGAGAGCTCCATATACCAGCGCGGCAGCCGGCGCCAGTCCAGTGCTGTGCTGCGCCACTCCATGTCGCTTCCCTTGACCATGTCGGCGACAGGCCGACCCTTGCCCTCGGGCGCCGCCAGCGGGGCAAAGGTCGTGACTCGGGCCATCCGTCCGGCGCCAGCGGCGGCCCGGGCCGCGTGCGAAGGCCACAGGAGTAGCGCCTGGTGGCGGAGGGCGGAGAGCAGTCAGAGGCCATTGATAGCATGCTACTTGTGGTTTCAGTGGATTGGAGAACAAGAAGCTATATATGGATGCATCAGAAGATAATCTGTAGAAAGGTGCACGTGTCTAATTAGCGCCATCTAAGGTAATAAACTACAATTAAGCATGCATGCGGTTTTGCTAAAAGCCACCAGCCAAAGACATAATCTCACACTTTTCTCACATAAAGCATAATCAAGAGCCACTTCAGAGCTACTTTGTCTCTTTCATTAATAACAAACTTGAAACAATGTGCATTGGAGTGACAAGGTAGCTAAGGATCCAATGACAATGCCAATGATGTTGGATATATAAATATAAAGGAAGCATACAGTAGACATGACATATTGCCTGTTTGATATGGGCACTGAAAGATAACCTGACAGTCTGGCTCCAGATAAGCTATACACAAATCACCAACTGGAGACATTACACAATGGCACAATGCTCCAAGCTACTCAAAACAAACACATGATAAAGACAAACACAAACATAAAGGTTCTAGTTCTGCTAAGCCCACAAGGCACAAACTGACCTTAGTGTGTTTTCCTTCATGGCTGAACAGCCTAACATAGTGATGAACAGAGCACTTGGTTCCAGACAAAATCAGCAACGAGGCTGGGTCTTTTCTGTAAAATGGACCCCTCAGGGCCAAGAGCCATGCAGACATTGTTCACATTCCTGGAAACCAGATATAAAATTAAGAATGATCATCACTGATTGCATATGAAACTGAGTCATTTTCACATCAAACAACCACATTGCAGTGTAATCATGGCATAAAACAAAAAAATGGATGACTGACACTAATGCACCCAAGTGTGTTATGATGAGCAGATTCAGGGGTAGCAGAAATCATGGGGAATGAGTACAAAGCATGCACAAATACTGACAGTCTCTTCCAAAGATTGTTGATGCTGATGGCCGTAGCCACCTTTATGGGCATAATGCTGTGGGTTGTATGTACAGAGCAACTGAAGGCAATGTCTCAAACAGGTTTGAAGTAAAAAGCTTAAAATGATTTCATGTCTGATTAACATGATATCTCATGAACAAACTGTAAAGGTGGTTGCAAAATATATAATTAGATGAAGCAGTGGCAGGTTCCACAAAGTGGATATGCAGGTAGCACTATTTCTATATCATCCAGTAAGCATAATGAGCATACCAATATGGCTACCACAAACTCAAGGCACTGAAAACCACAACTTACAACAAACATTTACATCCTAGTGATATGACATCATATTCGGCACAACATTGCTCGCCGCAACACCTTGGTGCCTCTTTTCTTATCTGTGTGCACACCACACCTGGCTAACATACAATGAAAAGCTTGTCTGTTTACACATGACAAGGTCACCCCTGATCCATACCATTGATTAGTCACGCCAGGCTCCACTGGCAGGGAAATAACCATGTGAGTCACCTGGAATCCTATGGTTCTTAAAATACTGAGTTGTCAGGCATTTGAACTTGATCTCCCACTGCAGTTATTTTTTTTTTAAAGTACCCAAATATCTGAGGCAGCAACAGCAAAACTCTAACCACCTCATTAAAACTCTAACCAACCAGGTTCAAAACTCTAACCATCTAACCACCTCACTTCAGCAAAACTCTAACCACCTCATCATAACATGAGACTTCGACTGAACGTTCACTGAATGTCTGAATCCAGTGATTGTCTATCAGGAGATGGGAGTCACCAAGTGCAAATAGACTGCTAAGAACTTTATGGAAATCATAACAATTACTTAGAATAGCAATTGTAATTGTCAAAGATCAAAAAGTAGCGCAAAATAAAGTCAATGACATGTGCTCTTCTTCCTGTGTTACAAGATTTGACTGCACACACAGCTAAGTTCATTATCTAATATATGCTAGATGCCTATGACATATTAAATCACTGCACAGTTGAAAATAAATATATATGCACCATTTTATTGGATCTGACTTGCACTGCAAGCAACTGACCAAGAGCATGTGATCTGGAGTGAAAATGGGTCAGACAAAACCTGGTGATGCAATTGACTGCTGATGGGAAGACTGTTGATTAGCTTGGCTGTAATTACATGTGCTTCATTACAAGTAATGCCTTTCATGCTGCTACTGAATCTTATAGGCATTTAGTTATTCTGGCTTTGGTAAGTATGTGATAAATTCATGCACAACACAAACTGTTCTAATAAAGGTTCACAGAACTTGTATGTTGAAAGGTACCACCCAGCAGGTGCAACAATGATCTACAGTTAAGCATGCAAAGATCCTACGTCTGAATATACCGAAGGCAAAAAGAATTCTACATGACCCATCTACATTTGCACCACTACCATGCCATCGCATCAAGCTACCGCATTATTTTCTCAAGGGAACCACGTAAAAATAATTTCATTTTGAGTTACGTCATGCACACTGTGTACACAATTTTAGAAACAAATCACACAATCGACAGATCCCATCAGTCCACCCTGTTTCGGCATCCTGGAATATCCTTGCTTCCGCAATTCACGCGCGTCCTCTATCTACCTCGTTTACAACAAATTACTGGTTACCAAACATTTCGCATCGAAAACAGCGCGAGGCGCCTTGCGCGAGGCAGTGCAGCGTTGGAAGTGAGCCACCAGAGTCATATTTGTCGCGTTGGTCAAGCTCGCATGAGATTCATAATCACATTCGGGAGCATATTCGGGATTCATCGGACTCCTCAGATTCGCTTGAAACTTTGAATACGATGCAGTTTAATCTTTTGAACACAATGAACACGAAATGTCGGACCTGTACGCCCTTTTACCAGAGATAAAGCAATATGAAAGATAACGATAAAAAGTGGACTGCTTAAACTATATCCAAAATCCCTGTGTTTTCCATCCGTGCCGGTAGATAACGACCTGATTATGATCAACACAAAATCTTGGACCGGTTCGCTATATCAGAAATGTAATAGTGCTCCTAATTTTATGGTTGTGGTGACGGTGCGGCGCTTACTGCATCTTGGCTGCCTTGACTCAGGTTCATATTCAATATTCAGGGGACTCATCAGATTGACTATAGATTTTGCCCACAGTTGCCGTTTAATCTTCGCACGTAATGAGCACAGAATCTCTGACCGGTACGACTTTTTCCAGAGATACATAGGTATGATATCTGCACACCTCAATGATATCCATAACTCAAACGTATCCCTGCCCTTGGATCTAGCCCTTGGAATGTTTGGCCACTGCTATGTTAGTTATGCCATGTTGATGAGGCCTCCACCAATAACCTTACCATGTCGTCTGTCTCGTGATGTGGTTCATGAGTGTCACCATCTGCCAATGGTAGCCTGACCCTCTGACCTGTTATGCCACTGTGTCTTGAGTTTCAACTGTCACCAACCAATGGCCCCGCACGGTGGAATGCCATGCGGTGCAGGGCTCTGAGCTCAAACTTTCCCCTACTGGTGACCATGCCCCGTGACCTGTCCTGTTACTGTGCCATTGTATTTTGCAGTCCAAGAGTTCGATGTGTTCTCCACTAGTCACCTGGCCAGTGGCTTGTCTTTGACAGGACTGATTTTGCTATGTGTGATGAACTTGGCGTGTGATTTCTCTCTGTTGTAATCAACGCTGGTGATAACTCTAGTAATCACTAGCGTTTTATCAACCGGATCTAAACAATTTGTGTTAGATGTATGAACGGCCATGCCTCGAACTGCCCAGATCTTGAATTTGCGGTGTCAAGATTGTGCGGAATAAATGTTAAAGTCGTCAATTTTTGTCGAGTCGTCTTTTACGTGTCGATATTTCGCATACCACTGTGACATTATTTTGCGTGTCGATACTAAGCGCGTTGAAATTTTGTCCAACAGTCAGAAAGTCATTACAACCGACGTCGCAAAATCGATGTTAAGTATGAAGCTGAAGCTTCACGCTAAGTGGGCGAGACATTGTTTGCTGTTTGCTGCCAGCTCCATATCTGGTGCCAACATAATGAATAATTCACACCCTGTTCAGCCCGACCCACTTCCTGTGCCTTGCGTCACCACGCGTCCGCATCCATCCTCCGTTATTTACATCCACCACCAGCTATCTTACATCTTTGCAACGGCCCGCCTAACCGAGCACATGGTGCGGCCGTCGGCCGTGCGCTGCGTTAGCCAGTCGGCAGGAAATCCCGTCTGAGTACCGGGACAGCATCGACACCGCACCCAGCCGTCGTCCGTTAGGTATGCGGATGATCCAAGTTGGCGGTCGTGTCAATCGCAGGCCTTAAGCCAAGGTCGAATTCAGGCACCAAGATCGACCCAAAGGCATGTCAACGGTCTGAAGTTTTTTCTGCGTAGAGAAAACAGCAGTCATAAATCTGAGACCACGTCTTCGTACATGTGGACATGCTTTACAGTGTTTCTGCCGCGCTATTGCTGTTGCAATTAGTGTTTTTGCTATTGCTGCAACATTCCTTGGACGATCTAAGCCGGCGCACTGGAGCTGGCAGGCCGCCTATAATGCGAACAGACCACCTAATGCACAGGCCCTCACGTGACGTCACCATATCATCGCAGCCAAAGTGGCGGCGCCCTCCGCCGTGGAGCGTTCTCCTTGCCTCCGCTGTCCGGTGCGTAGTAGTGCTGACACTCTTTGTTTGGAAATCCCGCGTCCGTCTCGCACGCTCTTTGCTGAAATTTGTTTTTTGCTGGAGCAAGCCACATGCATAGCCTTCAAGCTAATGTAGATTCCTACAAAGCAATTGAAATGACGCGCAGACAACAAAAATGTGCTACTATACCTATCCATAAAATGCTTGATCAGCGAAAATAGTACTGTGTGGTAAACTTGGGCGATCCATAATTCATAGCACCTAAACGATATGCAACGGTTTTTGTACATGGGTTGGAAGAAGACAGGCATCCATATTAAAGAATCTACTGTCATCTTTACCATCTTCTTGTCTCAACTGTTTTCCACTGCAAATGGCGTTGCACAATAATGCTCAATAATAATATAACGCAAATTGAGGTACAAATACACACACCGTACATAAATCAGTCGACAAAATTCTAGCTAGAGAGGACATTCAAACAGGTGATCATCAGCAATCTCTTTCCACAGCTAACCAAAATATCATTTGACATTTCAAGCTAACATTGAACTTGATCCATGAGAAAGAAACCCGATAGGTATCTCCTTAACACGCTACACTGCTGAAAGCGATGTTGAAAAGAACGACGGTTCTTCTCCGTGAGTATAAACTCTACCCCCAACTAAGTATCAAAACACTGAAAAAGCGCCAATTTTGCATTTGCCGCATGTGCGTGGAGTAAAGCAGCAAAGAAGCAGGACATCAAGAACGTGGAAAATGCATCAAGAACATGGAAAATAACGTTGTCCAGGCGCCAATTGGGCTTGTTCCCTAGCAATTTCATAACGCCGCAGTATTCCATGATCCAATATATTCATTATTGTCCCAAAAATTGTACGTGTAGCAGATTTGTTTGTCCTTCAACAGGCAGTCTCCACATGCCCTTTGCGACACCTGACCAGCTGGCAGGTACGTGCAAGCTGCTGGCCGGGTCGTCGCGAGGTGCCACAAAGGTGACCCAAGAAAAATGTCTCGATCTCGCGCACACTTTTTCTGCGTATTGACAGTGAAAGCTTAACTAAACTATCGACAATTACAGAGTTAATTGGTGCATAGCATTGATGAAGCGTCGCACACAAATTTATATACTATGACATCGTATATCAAACATTCATTTCGTTGTAGGCTGCACGTGCATTGCGAGGAACATTGCATATATAGATGAGACGGTAATCTCTTCCATTTTTCTGCTTATTCTACGAGAAATAAGCCATCAGCTCTTGCTCACACCCGCAGTCATTTTTCCTGCCAACCCTAAAGAGACATGAGTGAATCCGAAAGTCCTGTTCCTCTGCAGGCATAGGTTGTGCAGCCTCGCCTGATAATGTCAAGACACCGGTCGCTCGGTGGCCGTCCATCATCCTAACCAGCTCGGTGTGGATATTTTCCGAACCGCACTGGGTTTTCAGGAGGTGGCGGCTGAGATATGACAAGTCATCGGTGTCCATGCGATGCGCACCACCGCGCTCTCCAGAGCAGCCGGCAGGGCACTGCTGGCAAGCCACGTCCAGCTGCGCGATGTAGCGGCTGAGCTCCTCCTCAGCAATCGGGACCACCTCTTGACAGCTCCTGGTGAGAGATTCAGCAGCGCGCTCGCCGCGATTTTCAGCCACAGACGGTGGCATGCGGATGTAGGGTCGTCCGACTCCCGACGACTCGCCAGTGCTTTTTGGCAGGTGGCGCATCCTACTCTGTCCTTCGGGCACGACTACGACGATATAGCAGACGGGATTGGCGACCACGAAGGACGGTCCCAGTCGGTAATCACGATCATCCAGTACATCGAGCGCCTCGTTGCTGTCGGTGTCGCACGTGCCATCGGCACCCCGCTGACTGGGACTATGTCAGGCTGAGTGTGGGATCCAGCCTGCTCGTGCTGCGTCCCGTGCAAGTGCTGGAATGTGGCGACCTGGGTAGCGTTCTTGGTAGCGACCTGGGTGGCGACCTGGGTAGCGCTTGGGCTGTTGTTCCACCCACGTGACACAGCATGAGGGAAGGGAAATGAGCGTAGCAGAACCGTGGAAATCGAGGTCGAAATTGGGGTTATTTTCCGGGCTTTAAGACACTTGACCACCTTTTCTCAAAAAGTCAAAGTAGGTGGCATGGATGTTCTGTTCTCAAACAGGCGAGAACAGCCTGCAGAACAAAGAGCACGACCTAATGGCACGTCAGTCAATGGTCTTCAAGTGGGTAACTCATTAAGGTCACTGCTGGTAGCAAACAGTGGAACAATGGAAATAATTACCACACGCATGCATTGAGTGGCCACGGGTCACAAGCTTTAGTGAGTATGCACCAGCCAGACAAGGCAAACTTTGTGGCTAAATTTTACACGGTTTTGCCCATAAATGCTGCTCACATTAATGCTTATGGCTGTAAGCAGGGGAAATGCTACATGTAACACCAAAACAGTGGTTGCATTGGTTACTAACTAATCCGCGTCACGTATATGAATGTATAGGGAAACAATTTACAACCTACGCAGGCTCCGGACAGACAGCTTCAATTTAGTTCCCTAAACTCATCTCATCATCCAGAAACCGGCACGATGATACATGAATACAGCTTTGCGTAGTGCTAGAACCGACACATCTACACGC
>NW_023596448.1:34765800-34805992 GCF_011947565.3 Pollicipes pollicipes
GCCTTCAAAAGGTCAAAAAGGTCAATGACCTTAAGTGAGCATATTAATTTTTGCTTAGAACCGGTATCTAGGTTCTGGAGACACTTGAGACCAACTTTGAGTTTCACCTTGTTTGACCTTACTTGACCCGAAAGTCATGACCTAGGATCTCCAAAATTTGACATAAGTGAGTTTACGTACAGGCAAGCATATGTTGTGAGTTTGGTGTCTCCAGCCCCTTAGATCTTGAGATCTCAGGGGTTCAAATTGACCCCCCTCCGAGCGAAGGGTATCTGACCGGCCACTCGGGCGCGTGTTAAATTCGTTAACGTATATATAAGACCGTACTAATAGCCTTATTTCTCGTAGAATAACGAGGAGAATGGAGATATAGATGAATTGATACTTCGGCCGCATGCCTTTATTGAAAGGATTATCAGTAGGTATTAGCGTCATTAAGGGTATTCGTTTGATAAAGATACCACCCGAAATATGGATCCCTCTATCTCCTGGTCATTCTAAGAGGAATAAGGATGTTAGCACTGTCTCATCTACGTGCATAATGTTCCTCGCAAATGCACGTAGCGGCCGAAGCAATTTTTTAAACGTATTATTTTAAAGAAATTTGGAGTGGAAAGATATAAAGCGCATTACGAATGTGTTTCATTGGCACTGATCCAGAAAAGACGGCCCAGTTGCGCAGAGCCTGGCAGAGGCTCTAAAACTGGTTCCTTGTCGGGCCGGCCAGGCTTGATCGGAGGGTTTGCTGAAAGCTATTCCACTACAAGCTATAAGGTCATGGAATGCTTGAAGATGAAACCAAACCAGTAAATGCGATTGTACATGCCAGCGCATCACGGGACACTGCTGAATATTCGGCAAATCTAGCCATACCGGAACAAGCTATCGGAGTTCTAGTTGTGGGATTTTGTCGTCATACCGACCTCGGCGAACGCTGTGACCTGCTTGGACCAAAGCGGTAGCATCGTGCTCGCACTGGTGGCAACGCAATGCTATCCATGAAAAGGAGCCTCATTATGGTAAAAATTGGGAATCGGGCCTCCCGATAAAAATGTGCAGAAATATTTTTTCCTGCAAGAATGTTGTTAGGAAAGGGACAGGCGATCCCCTCCTATCCGATGATGGAGGGGGTCCGCAACCTCCCCCCTCTCCTGTCCTCCTGGTGGTACCTCCCGGGCTGAATGCAATGTTTGCGTGCTATATTGAAATAGGGCTCAATGCTTGCATATTTATATAAGCGAAAAAATTAGGTCGTCAAGAATTGAGGCCATTATGCAGTGCTAGGTTAGGAATGGCGTTTAGGTTGAGGTTAGGTTAGGAATGTTAAGTTAAGGATGTTAGGTTAAGTTAGGAATGGCGTGACTTTTAGCAGCTCAAAGTGCCAAAAGATACTCGTATTGTTATGTTATGGCTTCTGGCAAAGATCAGTGACATACCTTGCCTGGAAGAAACCTTTTACATTATCTCAGCATTGCTTGCCTGGCTTTTGTCTCCCCCTGTCCTGACAGCTGATGGCGTTTGTCATGCCTGAGACATACACGCCTCAAACTATATTCACGGGCAGTTCTTATGACAAAATGGCTTAGATACCCCCTGACACCAGTGTGTGGTATAATATGATAAGCCATTCATTGGTGTGATCTGAATAGCGGTTATGATGTCTACACGACTTGCTCTTCTTTTATTTACAAATTCGGATGGTGGAAATGCCAAGGGATGTTACAAACGAGGTTAAATGACATGATATAACAACAGTGGCACCTTGGGTGGGTTGTTGACCTGTTTCGATGTTGGGCTGTCACGGTCAAGCCAAGCGCCATACGGTACTCCATTCGAAACTGTCGAACAACTTACGGGGATGGGAGAGGTTACGAACGGGACTCCAGTCGACTGCGCCGGGGAGGTATTGACGGTATGGTACGGGACCCACAGTGCGGTGCTAGTTGAAGAGTCCTGCTGTAGTAGTGCTTGAACATGTGGTGTATGGAGGTCTGGGGCAACTGAAGTATTTCCCCTTTTCCTTTGCCTTCGGCTGTAACGCTGTGGAGAAAAACTGCCGCATTGAAAGTGCACTACGTGGTTGTCGCCTTCCGTCCTGTCCGTCGTAAACCCGAAACTACTCCAAACATTACAGCATAAAGACGAAACTTTTAGCGTGAAGAAATATTGGGAGTGCAGTGTGTCGGTGCGGCGGAACTTTCCCTGCGATAAAGGAATGTTTCACATTTGAAGATAGTGAAGCAAGTATCAGATGTGATGAAACGAGCTCACTTATAACTGATAATGTACTTTTAAGTAGAAAAGGCTCCTCTAGACAGTGCAGTTCTCTATTTGATAAATAAGCTCTTCAATGCGTCATAGTTTGATTACGACATCGTACCTTGCACAGCATTGATTGAGAACTAATCGACAGTCGTGGTATCTGTAAATCGCGCTCACGAACGCCAGACATGAACGCCTCGACAATTATATTTTTGTCTTTGCCTTGCTCGTCGCATGGCTTATGGAATAGCAGGATTTGAGTGATATTAAGGCGTCATGAATCCCGAGGTGACTTTGAAATGCTCTCCCCGATACACCTTTTCCCATTTTGGCGGGCGTGTAGCTCAGACACTAGATGGACTAATGTCTTAAGAAGGGTAGGATCGTGAACAGCACCAAAAGGTATTCAGGATGGCAATTTCATTTCAAAACCCCATATAGATGTGGAAACACTAAAACACCCCCCCCCCCCCTTAAACCAGTGTGCCATTTGTGCGTGCGGAACTGGCGGGATGAAGCCGATATTAAGCCCAATAAGATCGACCCACTTATTCTTCAGCTTCCATCTCCTTGGCGACGCGCGGCTCCAAATTACGATTTGAAGCTTTTCCGGTGCTGTAAAGGAAGCGCAACCCCGCAAGATTTGTTTCAGGCACGCGATGGAACGGATCTTACAGTGTCATGACTCATTACCAAGGTGTGCTGATGCATCCAAGGGCCCGACAGGAGCTGGATGTGCGCTTGTCTGCGGGGATCACTCTCTACGTCTCCACCTCACTCATATTTTTCGATCGATTTGGACGAACGGGAACGGCTAACCAGCACCAACACCCTAATCACATAAATGTGGATCCGTCATATCGGGATCCACGTTTACGTGGATCCCCATATGTGGATGTATGTGTCACGCCGGAATTCTGGGCAATGAGAAAGCGCACGCTGCAGCGGAGGTTGCTGCTTGTGAGATGAGGTTACTGTTAGGCTACGTACCTGCTGAGATCCCAACTCGGGCATATCTACTTGCGTCCGCGACGCGTGGCTGAGAATATTTGAGCAGCATCTTCACTCATTCAGGGAAATCAAGCCCGAGCCTAGTAACTGGGGGTCCGTTCTCCGCAAAAGTCCAGGAAGTCGCGCTTGTGGACTTCGCTTGGGTCATACGTATGCAACGCACTCTCTCTCCCTGACGCGCCAGGCCCCACCTTAGCGCGATATGTGTGGGGACCGGCTGTGTGTAGAGCATTTCCTCGTCTCGTGCCGGCAGTATGCAGCGGAAAGGCGACGGTATTTGTGCCAGCGTCCGTCCGCCGGCTGGTTAGTCGTGACACGTGTTGCGAAATCGCATATTTTTATTAATAGTTTTTTGAAGTAAATTGTAATTTTTAAATTTTTTTAAGTTTTCTCATTTGAAATTTTTGTTAACAAAATTCAATTAAAATTCAGTTCAACAAAGGTTTTCATTTTTTGTCACGCGTGGAC
This sequence comes from Pollicipes pollicipes, assembly GCF_011947565.3. Taxonomy (NCBI): domain Eukaryota; kingdom Metazoa; phylum Arthropoda; class Thecostraca; order Pollicipedomorpha; family Pollicipedidae; genus Pollicipes; species Pollicipes pollicipes. The sequence goes on from NW_023596448.1 coordinate 34,769,542, forward strand.
TTTTGTCACGCTATTATTTATAATTGACGCGCACTGTAACCGCTTAATAATAGTTGACACATTAATTGCTTGCCTGCAGACTAGGCGTGGTCCTGGTTCCCATTTTTGGTTCCTGGTTCCTTCTGGTTTCTTTGGCAGAGCAAAAGCTTGGATCCTTGTTCCTGCTGTATCTTTAGACACACTAATATCCAGGATCTTGGTTCTTATTGGTCCTTTCGACAAAGGAAAACTCTGAATCCTGGTGCCCACTTGTTGCTTCGACAAGGCCCTGGATCCGGGTTCGTGCTGGATCTTGTGACAAGCAAGGATCCTGGGGCTTTCTACAAACCACGATCCATGATTATATTTCTTGTTGTTTTTTTCGATAACAAACCTTGATCCTGGCTCCCACTGGTTCCTTTGAAAAACCAAGCCCTAGGTCCTGGTTCCCACAAGTTTTTTATATCAGGTCATGGGCCTGATTCCTGGTTTGCACCGGTTGTTTTAAGAACACTGGACCTTGGAGGTTGGGTTGTCACTGATTTTTTTACCAGTGCAGGACTCATGGTTACTTATTCTCATGGTTCTCAGCTACGAAGTCAGGCAAGTCACACAGGACATCCACGTATTTTTGCTGTCTTATATATTAAAAGTCGTAGATGCCTGGGTGACCTTGAAATAGTCTCCAAAAAGTCTGCACATCTTCACGGGCGTGTAACTTAAAAACTAGGGGCTGGGGGTGGGGGGCTCAAGCCTTAAGAATGGCAGAGCCATGAGCTGCACCGAATGATATTCCAGATGGCTTTTACAGTTAAAAAAACCCCAAACAAAGGTGGATCACTCCCTTTAACGCGCCGCGGCGCCTGGCACCGCACGTTATGCCCTGGGTTCTAGAGCCTCTGACGTCATCCCTGACTTTTACGGCACCCGATGATATCGGCCGCAGTACATGCCGGGCAGGACCAAAACACGAGCTCATAAAGCTAGTAGAGCTCTCCACGCCACCAGTAGGTAAATCGGAATGCAGGAGCTCTAACCAACTCAGATATTTGGACGGGCTGCAGAGTGGAGGGAAGGGTAATTCAGTTGTTATTTTGCGGACAAGCTTCAGCATTTGAGGAAAAAATTGGCGCCTCCGAAGTAACAAAACAACATAATAAAAATGAAAAACAACGAAGCATAACGCAAGCATATTACCCGTTTTTATGCAGATGACTGTGCCTAGCTTCCGTTTAGAAATGGTGACCACATCTCAACGCAGTTTTTTGATATAATGAACCGAGTTTGGCGAGGCGCGACACCTCTTGCAGAACCATGTGGTCTAAATTAAGGCATGGAAAACATCATCGACGTACATCACTGAGTCAAAATGTCCGATGTATATGCAACTTTGGCTCCAGCCAACTACAATACACGACTGGCCGTGCCAGCATAGGATTCCATGCTACTGAGGTTTTCTTATAAAGAACAGCTTCATGCAAAGATTTCATATCCATGGTCCATTCGCCTTTCCCACACGGAAACCAGGCACAATTCTATAAAAATTGGTGATCAGATTTTGCTATGGTTCCTGTTTCCTCATCCCAAACATGTGGTTTCGTCAATGTTTTTCTCCGAGCTTGTCCGCGAAAATAATTGATATTTCTCTTCCCCTTCGTAGGCCGTTCCAGTAGCTCATTCGGTTAGAGCGCCTGCATTCTAATTAGCGGAATGTGGTGTGGACGGTTCGAATCGCTTTATTTGCTCATTATTTGGCTCTGCCTGGCATAGACTGCGACCGGTAGCAGCGGGTGCCGTAAATGTCAGGTGACGTCAGAGGGTTTTACACTCGGTTAGGGTGCGCGGTGCCGAGTGTTGCGGCACGTTAAGGTTTTGCCGTGCCATTCCACCGTTGATCCGGGGTGCCACGATCGAAAAGCGGTGTCTGGCTTCCTGCAGCAAGCAACGCTTGGCGTCGGCGTCGACCGCATCAATTAATCTATCTAAATCTATGATTTAGCAAAAAGTTTTCGCAGATTTTTTAAAACTAAAAATAGAATATCGCAACCGATTCCGTGGTTTTATTCTTATATCTTCCCGAATTAGAACCGGGTGGAGATGGATGCATCTGAATATTCTGAATTTTGACACCCAAACGCCTGATATGCAAACAAAGCGGACCGCACAGCAGCCTCTTTAGCTCACTTCCATTCCGGTCATGCGTCACACCACGCCGTCGAACCAATGGACCGGCGATCAGTCTTAAGTTTTCAAGATTTGCCTTTGAGAAATAAGGTGCATTGGAGCGGGAATAGACTTATTTATGCTGTGATTGTACAACATAATACAATACATTACGATGTTCCTTTAGGCGCGATATTTTTTGTTTTTGCAAACCTTCTTTCACTGCAGTTTCGCAACGGGGCATGACACTGCAGGACGAGCTGCCAACCACAAACACACGCCTAGACTATGGCCTGCCTAGATGACCACGTTCCGTGTGCGCCACACGGCGTTAGATGGCCTCCCATTGGCGCCCGAGCAGGCCCATTCTGAACAGCTCCCTCCGTGTTCCGGTGAGCCCTCTGGGATCATTAGGGCTGGAGGTCGTGTTCACCGCCCGGCAATTGTCAGCATCGGGACTCGGCGGCGCCCGGACTCTCGCGTCCCTGGACCCGCCGCACCGGCGGCCGCGGCCGCGACGCGTCGCCACGGCCCGGCGTCTCGGGCTGCGATCGCAGTGTGTCGCCGCTAGGTGGCGGCAGCCGGGCGGCGACCGGGTCCGGTTATGTCATGCATAACAGCGCGGGATCGGCTGTGGTGACCTGCGACCAGTAGGAGGCCGAAAGGCAGCTGGAGCGCCGGGAGAGGGAGAGGGGGGGGGGGGGGGCAGGTGGCTGTCAGCCAACTTTGAGACAACTTGGCCAGAGTTTTCCATTTCATGCTGTCGGGCCGGATCCGGTCCAATTCGGCTCGATTCAAGTCTGCGGCGGCGTCCGCTGCCGGCGCCCTGTGACGCACGGCACCTTGTGGAGCCCGCCCCGCGCCTGTCGGAGACCTCCGTACCTCATGCCTTGGCTGCCCGCGCCCTGTGACACACGGCACCTTGTGGAGCCCGCCCCGCGCCTGTCGGAGACCTCCGTACCTCGTGCCTCGGCTGCCGGCGCCCTGTGACGCACGGCACCTTGTGGAGCCCGCCCCGCCCCTGCCGCAGACCTCCGCACCTCATGCCTCGACCGTGCGACGCCAGCCCGCGCCTGACCCGCTGCGATCGGCCCGTGAGATTACGACGGGGGCAGGGCAGCGCCGCCGGCGCGGCCGCCAGCTGACGCGTACGGAGCACGCGCGGCATGCGTGCCTCGCCTCTCGCGCGGCTCCCTCGGCCGTCGTGACTTGCAGTTGGGCGCGCGCCGGCCGCGCCGGCCGCGCCGGACCGTTAGCGGCGGCCGAGTCCGCGCGCCCGGTGACGGCCGGTACACCTCGGCTGCTGCGGCCCCGCCGGCGGTGCCGTTCTCACGCGCTGTCGGTGCTCCTGCAGCACGGCAGCGCCGTCAGCCGGTCTGTCGCGTGCGGAGCTGTCGCCCGGCCCGCCTGGTGGCCCGGTCAGCGCGGGTCGCGCTGGGCCGCCGGACGGATCGCCCGGTTGATCTATCCGGACCAGGGCGCATTTCCGGACGGGTCGGCGTCCGGATCCATATGGAGCTCGTTGCGGATCTGCCCAGGGGCCCGACCGGATATCCGCACGGATCTTGGGGATCGCTGGTGCAGTCTAGGCGGGCGTACTTATGAGCTCAAGCAGAAAAACAGCTGCACGGATGGGATCGGTACCGGGTCGCCGAGCACTTACGCGAATATGTGTTGAAAAGACGCGACGGCACTGACCTTGACCGTCACACGAACGCCGGGTCATCAGACGATCATGACAGATGTCTGCACAAGCCTTCACACGTCTGTTTTGTCGTCGGACGACTCAGTGAGGTCCGCGCGTCGCGTGGTGCTGCGACCGCGACGGGCCAGGCCGCCGCCTGACAGCCGCCACGTCCCTGCTGAGCCGTCGTGCTACGTCGGCGAGATAACCGCGGTCCGCCTCGGACCGGACCGCCGACCCGGGCGACCGGTGGCAGTCGTCGCGGTCAACCTCATGACGCCGTAAGCTGGGCGTGACGTCGGTACGTGTCGCCCGCTGGACCGGGTCCTGCCTCGGGGGGAGGGGAGGCCGATCTCACCGGTCCGCAGCCGGCGGGGAGAGGGGGGGGGGGGGGGGGCGGGCTCGTGCACCGGCGATGACTGACCGGACCGGACCGGACGAGGAGGTACTGGAGACGCGGCCGGCGGGCGGCAGATCTGACGTACGTCAGCGCCTTCTGAGGGAGCGGGACCAATACCGCGGGCGGGCGCGACCGTTGCTGGCGGAAGTGGCTCACAGGTTTTTGTGTGTGGTTGTGGAGCGGAGACGGTTTGGGCGCGCGGATGATGACAGAGCAGCGGATGCAACTGTGCGTGGTTAGAGACGGAGACGTTACCTGACAGTGAGGGGCCGCATTCCCCGCAGCTCCCTTATATTTTGAAATCCTTGAAAGTAACAACACGGGGACAATTAACGCTGCACACCCCGGCCGTTTCTTGTGATATTGTTTCTCAGTTGGTATCTTTGCTGGAGGCTGGCTTTCCTTCAGGTGATTTCACTGATAGGAAGGCCAGTTTGAGCACTCCCGGGGGAAAGGGGGCGGCCTGATGTATATTTAAGAGCACTGAATTGGAAATTATGGGGAAGATGAGCTGCTGTTCACCCTTGTGTTTCGGGTTGTAATGACTGTCTGGGGCGGTGAAATTGCTTGGAGCCCGCTGTACATCCATCACCAGCCAAGCCGTGTCCATCCATTACCCGCACCGACCAATGTCAACCTAGCCACACCTGACGCTATCTATCTATCTATCTATCTGTCTATCTGTATTAACACAAACACACACATATATATATATATATATATATATATATATATATATATATATATATATCACATGTCTGTACATACATATATATATATATATATATATATATATATATATATATATATATATATGTGGGGGGGGGGGTGCACGTGTGTGGGGGGGGTGTCGGTGTGGGTGGATGTCGGTTTTGAAAATTTCGGTAGAGATTCAAGGATACATAGCTGTGGACTTTAGTTCAACTGCCGCAATACAACCGTGTCGTTTTCGCCGCGAGCTATATTCCAGATTGCATCTACGCACAACAACTGAGCTTCAAAAACCTTCACGGCGGAAAAGCCCGTGATGTATAGGTAAGGAACATCAGAGATATGTTTTCTATCGATGTAATCAGGTTTCGTTGCCAGTTTCACAGCGCTGGCGACTTTTGTCCGTTGGAGACCCTGATGGTGACCAAGACCCTTGGAGTTGGCGACCGTTGAGCGCGCGAAGGGAACTGCACATAGAGATTGGACGCAATGCCTGGGTACTTTGCATTAAGGGATGCTGAATAGCCTTCCGTCGGTTTGGTCAGGAAGCACGGCAAAGTTATCGGAGCAGACTTGTTTTGGGATTCCGTTCAAAATGACGTGCAGGTTCGTTGCTCGTGGACAGCAATTATGCGCCAGACATAGCAAATGTTCCAGTTGGTGAGGCCAGCTCGGAATTATTGCCTGCAGCAGCTCCATGTTATATGGTCTCCGCTTATTGAATATCAGCGTGTTCACCACAGCAGCGGCTTATCGTCACTGGTTACTGGATGCTATCGATCCGTTCGATCCGTGAGGCTGCTCCAACTGCCACCGCCAAACGGAAGCAGGTGAATCACCTCTCTCGTCCCTCAGGCTGTGGGTCAAGGCCTCCTCTCTCTTCGTCAGTGCGCTCTCTCTTAAAGAAGCTTTTCTCCGACGGAAGGTATCAAGAGGTGCCCCCGGCGGGGTAAGAATGAACTCATTTTTCAAAGGGAATCCATCCCATGTTAGCCTGCCGTCGGTTTTCTCGAAAGCTTGATCTGCAGAAACCCGCCGAACGCATCTGTTTTATGGTTATTTTATGGTTATCCGATCCATTCAATTCGTTGGGTGGAATCCCTTCGAATGTAACATTTCTGTGGTAGGAATTCAGTCGGGCGGGCGCAGTCCGTGCCGCAGACCGCGGACAGACTCTGGGCACTCCGAGCACCACGGGCAGACTCCGGGCACAGACCGCGGGCGCAGTCCGTCGCGCAGTACTCTGCTTACCGACACGTTGAAGACGCTGTGGACTCCTCGCCATGGCTTCAAACACTGTGCGTCGAACAGCTCGTCTGGTTATGACTAAGTGTGCGAAATCAGCGAACGCAACGCCTGATTGGCCTATCCAGGGCGTTTCAGCGACATCCAGCAACATTCATCCATTCAGCACTGCAGTGACCCGCATCCCCAGAGCCATGCGGTGCGGTGGTTCAACAACCCAGTATGAGGCCGATGCATATGAGTTTCTATCACCAGAAATCGTGCAAAAAGGGCCTATATTTGGTCTTATCACGATACCGTCGGAACCAAGCGAATTCGTGTATCCATCCGTCTGTTACCCTCCTTTTGCCGTTGCCAGTAGATCTTCCCTGAGGCCATTTATCGGGTCTGTCACATCAGGGGTTGCTGAAGATCCACAGACAGTAGTGACGACCAATGTGCTCGCTGTGCCCGGGCCTGGTATAACTGGATCGCTTTGTGACATTGTCAACGCTGCCGTCGATGGACAACGCTGGACCCCCGACTGACGCTATTAGCCGAACACTGAGCAGCTCATTAGGCGATGCAGTTGGCTGTCGGGTATACCCGATGCTCAGTGTACTCAGCCTCCAGGCGGTGGAATCGATTTTGGATTTGACTCTCCGTACGTGGAGTCGGAGTCGGGAGTCAGTCCGGTCCCGGACCATGCGAACGCCCCGTGACTCGCGGCTGACACAGCATGAGTGCAATCTACTTGAGCGCCTGCGGCGTTGAAGTCGAGCGACTCCGCGGACGTCGTGCGGCTCCGGCCGACGGCGGTTTGGAATTCGGAAAATGCGGTCCGAGAACATTGTCAGTTTTTGTGGCGAGAAAACACGCGAAAGCGCCGTGTGCTGGCAGCCGGCAAGCCTGTATAAGATATATTCTGGTAATGAGTCAGGGATAAATAGGTGTGCAATTTTCAGTAGTGCGAACTGCCAGAACAAGAGCGGGTTACTTCATGAACTATATTTTTGGTCCATTTATAAATTCAGGTGACCGTTATGACGTATTTTCCAGTCGTGTTCTCGTGAGGCCAACTTATCAAAAAATTCCATAAAGTTCTGATTTGAACCCGACTACCTCGATCGTTTGAAGAATCTATTCCACACCGACTCCGCCAAAACTTGGTTGCTTCCGAAGTTCATTCCGATTGCACCCAATTCACGCAGAAGCCGGGCGCCCGAATGTGCGCTTAGCCCAAAGACAGCACACTACTGGACGTTGCCCATCTCCATTGGCGAAGCCGTCGCTCGATGATGTAAGGGACTGTCTCAGCCTCGCTCTGCGCGTGCTGCGCCCTAGATATTCTGTGTATGCAGCGCAAGACGCCATGCGTCGTTACTTGAATGCTGACGTCATGGAGGGCCCTCCCCCGTCCACCCGTCGTGTGTCCGTGTTCCCCAATGTCCGTGCTGCCGGTTCCCCCGTGCACCCGTCCGTGCTGCCGATTCCCCCGTGCACCCGTCCGTGCTGCCGATTCCCCCGTGCACCCGTCCGTGCTGCCGATTCCCCCGTGCACCCGTCCGTGCTGCCGATTCCCCGTGCACCCGTCCGTGCTGCCGATTCCCCCGTGCACCCGTCCGTGCGGCCGGCTCCCCGTGCACTGGTCCGTGCTGCCGACTCCCCCGTGCACCCGTCCGTGCTGCCGGTCCCCCGCGCACCCGTCCCTGCTGCCCGCAAGCCGTCTGGGCACATGGCATGTGCCAAGTGACTTCATGTGGTATGAGTGTGAGAATTTTGCAGCTGCAATATGGAACGAACGTGCCCGCAGCGACAACCTTAGGGCGCATGAGGCCACGACATTTGCTATGTGTCAATAGGCTCAAAGCTGCAGATGTTCGCGTGGGTCTCAGCCACAATCTGAGACTAACGATTTTTTTATGATACGCGCCTCGTGACCACGTGGTTGAGGCCTGCCCGCGGACCAAATAATCAGCATCATAACTCCCGAATGTGGGCCAGCTGTGTTTGGGTTCACCGTTGTACCGTGATGCAGTTGCCATGCAAACGGAAAGCGCGACGCGCAGTTGTGTTGCCGCGGGTCGTGTTGCTCGAAATCGCGGGTCGTGTTGCCGTTCCCGCGCTGCAAATGGCGCGACTCGCTGCGGCTAGAGGTGCCGATTAGATTCCTTTTTTTAGTAAATCATTTTCAAAAAAGTTAAAAGAATCCGAAAAAGTCGCGCTTGAAAGATGGACAGATGGGGTAAAAATCTGCAGATTTTTTAAAGAGCCGATATATTTTTGTTCAAAACGACGTGTTTGTGGAATATAACAAGCTGTTGATAGAGGACGCTAGAAAATAATTCGTTTTGAAACATGAAATAGAAATCTGGACCTAAGACCTAAATCTAAGGCCCAAATCTGAGGAAGCTGTACACCGCCCTATGTTCTTTAGTTTATGAGACTTATGAACTGGGATGGGAACGCACTTTTCCCAAAATTCCTAAGTCGCACCAGTTTTGAATCGTTGTACGGCTTCCGCTTTGATGACAAAAATGATGTCGTCAAAATGACATTTTTTGGACAAGCTGATTTTCTGGACACATTCCGGACGGACAGCTGGTTTATGCTTGAACTTTGGCCTGGACTTTGGGAAAGGACTTCCAGAAAACGGCGCCTCTAGCCGGGACACCGATGACTAAATAAGTCCGGCCTTTCGCAAACTGACGACATAAGCGACCGATCTGTCAAGGCAGATGGCTCTTTATCAGCGGTGAAGGATCAGTGCCCACCCGTGTAGGTTTTTTTAACGTAACTCCGCTTTCCACGCGGAGGCGGCGATGCCGGCAACAGTAACGATCTCATTATTCGCGTGAATTGACAAACAACCCAGTGCGTAATGATTGCGCCGCTAACGACGCCACCAGAAAGCGGCGGCGCGCGTTGACGAACAGCCCGACAGTTTGCCGTTGCCGTGGTTCACAACCTGATCAAGCAGGAGCCATCCGGATCGAATTCAGGTCAAGGCCGAATCAAGAGAGATGAGTGCCCGGTCGCCGCTCATCGACGCGCGCTCCCGGCAATGCCCACTCACCCTGTGCCCTGCCGGCAGGAGGCGGCGCGGGTGGCGCGGCGGAGCCTGGCCTCCTCGCCGGAGCCGGAGAGTGGCGCCGGCGCCGCCCTGCTCGCCCAGCTGGAGAAGGCGCAGCACAACCAGCTGACGCCGCTCAAGCAGCGCGAACGGTTCGCCAACGTGAGCCGGCTGGACGCGGCGCTGCTGGGCTTCGAGCCGCGCTGCGCGCTCGAGACGCGCGAGGTGGTCTCGGCCGTGCTGCGCGCCGAGAGCGAGCCGTGCCGGCGCGAGCTGGTGGAGTTCGCGTGCCGGCTGCGCGAGGGCACTGCCTACCCGGTCCGGCTGCCCAACTACTGCCCGCACCATGGTGAGTGACGGGGAACGGCGACGGGCGGCGGGAAGGTGCGGAGACGGAGACGGAGACGGAGACGGAGACGGAGACGGAGACGGAGACGGCGTCGGCGCGTTGGGGAGGGCGGGAACCTTGATGGGTCCAGGTCGCGAGCTTGATGAGTCCTGTGGGGAGAGAACAAGACTCTCATGTTTGGGAGGGCGAGCGAAGATGTTCATACGCTGGGGAGGGAGTGAGGAAGACGTTGGATGTGTTCGGGAGGGAGAGAGGAAGTCGTCTTTACATCGGGAAGAGGGAGAGAAGGGGGACGTTTGTGACGGATGACGGGGGAGAGAGACGTCCAGACATTGGGTGAAGAGATAATAGGACGCTCGCGAAACGGTATGCTTCCCATTTCCTGCACGTCAGAAGCTGTTTGGGCATCGATCCGCTTTGGGTAATATTGACGGAAGATTGTTGAGTATTATCTACGGAACAGAGTTAGCGGACAGCCATGCCAACTAAGTGTGAGCCAAATTGAGCACGTGTTGCCTTCCGCATAGCTGGGACTTATTACAGTAACATGGATGCTTATGACACTTGGCCGACTGTTCACGTCAAGTTCAGAAAAGATACGGTTTGATTACAGATTGATTGCCTGTAATGGCTGAATGGCTTCGTCTACACAGATGGACGGCTTCTGTCAGAGTTGGACCCCAGCAAATATTAGATATCACCAATCAACGATACCAACTCGTGATCGTTGCCTTAGTCTGTTGCCTTGGCCGTTGTCTCACATCGCCCAGTTTTTTTTAAAATATGATCGATTTGGAGGCTAGTTCTGCGGCTGAGCTCAAGAACATGCAACCATTTTAACGTGCATGGGCTTTTACGGGTTATCGGTCAGTGTTTGGTGCGTACAGACCTCGGACTCCATCAAAATATGCCGAATATTTGCGCCCGACAATACCAGGTCCTAAAACTGAACTCCCTGAGACCCCGCATTTCGTCGTGTGGTGCAATAACATCGGAAGTGGGACCGTCCAACAATTCATCCCAGACAGCAACAAGACATGAAGTACGCGAAGTACAACAGGACAAGAGCCGGCGGGCTCTTGATCCTCCATTGCGAACTTTGATGTTGCCCTCATTCGCGAGGTGGCATTGTGAAGCCCTGAATCAGTGACCGCGTATTGTTCCCCCCCCCCCCCTCGTACAGAACGGCAGGCATCCCACGTGCGCTCTTCGTGACAAGCCACCCCCACCGTCGAGGCCATCCGACGCCAGCAGTCTTAAATCAGCGACCAGTGTCCGTCTGACCCTGCGATGAACGTGGCCAAGCTGCCGGGCAGGTCCATCATGGACGAACTGCCGGATATTTTTTGCGGGGGTCCTGGCGTGGACAGTACAAGTTTACAGCAGCAGCAAATTACATTTACATTTTACAGTAAAATTGTAGAACAAAGGGTTGGAGAGTTACTTCCTATGCCCGTAAACCAGTTACGTAGAAGACCATGTCCCAATACCGTACTTGGACCGATCTGCTATGGTTTGCACCGACCTTCCTTGCACCGACCTTTGCGCCGACCGGCACCGGCTACCGACGTGCTGTCCTCTCTCCGAACAGCGGCGCCGGTTACTGGCATGCTCTTATCCCTGAGCGCCCCTCCCCCCTCATGCAAGTGGGCTGGCCTGGCCACATCGGAAGTAATACACACCGGCGGCGGGGGGGGGGGGGGGGGGGGGGGGGGGGGGGGCTGCGACCGTCCGCTACCGATAATGGTCGCGTAGAGACCGTGGAGATGTCCCACGACGGTCGTCCGTCTTCCTTGCGGCTGCGGCCGACTGTCGCAACGGCGGCGGCGGCGAGCCTGCGGCGCGTGCACAAACTGCCGCTGATATTTGTCGGTGATGGTTGGTTTGCCACGCCAGCATGGTTCACTGAAAGATTTGAATAAGGGTGAGATATGCGCCGCGAATTAATACGGATACCATCGTACTGCATTACCGGGTGTTCGATCAGCATCCGGTGATATAAACTTCCGGTCTTCAGTGCCGATCAATGGGAATAAATACACGCGTGTTGTCTTTTTTTTATTGGATTCACCTTTTTATTTCGCCTCCCGAAACACGGACCTCTGCTTCCGCTGTAGATTATGGCGACCACACCGCCGCCCCATTTTCCGGTGTCGCCGCCGGCTGGTGTCGTCCGCTCGCGTCGTCGCCGCATCCCGCCAGCTGCCCACGCGGAACCGAGCCGCACGCACGTCTGTCGCCGTCGCATGCGATAGATGGGCCGGCTATCGTGGCTGATGGCCGCTCGTCTGGCTCGCAGCCACAGCCCGCCCCTTTCCGCCCGGACGCCGCCGCCCCCGATAGTGTGCGATGGCCGCAGCGATGGCTTCACGGCTATCGGCTGCCGTCGGGCGGGCAGCGTCACGGGCGAAGCCGGCGGCGGCCAGGCGGCCGCACCGGACCGGGTGCCTGGCGAGCCGACGCTCGGCGGAGGCCCGCGCGGTCCCCGCCGCTCCAGCGCCCCCGGCCTCCGCGCTTGGTCGCCTCGTCACGAGCCGGTGCCCGGCTTTACCCGGCGACCGTAAGGCGCGCGGGGGTGATCGACGCTCCGGCCGCGGCCGGTGGCGGGCCGAACACCCCTGCAGTCGGCCGGCGGCGGGTCGGGCACCCCTGCAGTCGGCCGGCGGCGTGTGTCGGGCGGATTAATTCAACCGGAACTCCCGAGACGCTTGCTTTTGCTGGAAACCGCCGGAAGAAAAGGTCTGGGAGAGGACGGGATTAAAGCGGAAAGCGGCTGGAAGTTGTTTGGTGCTCGGCGGTTTCGGTGCCGGCGGCCGCCGACTTTGGGCTCGGCTGCCTAATTAATTAATGGAGGCGCTTTTCCGCATGGAGCCTGCTTTAAGCTGCCGTCAGTTACCTGGATGAGCCGTTAAACCCGGTCCGCTGGGGGCCCCCCGTTGTCGGTCGCTACAGTTGGACGCAAAACGCCCATTGTTCCACAGAATTGGCGAAGTGGTTTCCTCACCAGCCGTAATTCTCGGTCTTTCTCGCATTAAGGTACATCATGGAAGCCGTCGCCCGAGCCGCCGATTTATCTCAATGATTGGAACGGGTTACCGGTAGGGCAGCGGTTTTTGGAACGGGTTACCGGTAGGGCAGCGGTTATTGGAACGGGTTATCGCTAGGGCAGCGGTTATGTTGCGCGTCTGGGAAACCAGAGGTACGGGGTTCGATTCCCCGCCGTGTCCGCCCTTCCTGCCAGGGTGAGAGGCAGGCGACGCCATATAGCCTCAGCAGCTTACTGCCTCGTAAAGCCTAATGACACACGCGCACACGCACGCTCGGCCGGTTCGGCCCTGCTCCCCAGGATGTGAGAAGTGGTGTTAACTGCGGATCCACATAAGCTGTCCTAGGTCTTCGACATTTGGACGACGACGGACGACGACGACTTCGACATCAAACGCGGTCACAAGAATTGGCGGAGCCATGCGGGAACAGACGTGCGAAGGCCCTTCTGCTGCTTCAGCCACCGTGATGTGGAATCTGGATATCGTTAGTCATGTGGGCGTGACGAATTGACGTTTTGGGAATAGTTAAAATGGAGTCCAAAAGTGCCGTTTTTCACCTCTGATTCGCTGGTATTGAAGCGGGCCGGCCGTCACGTTTCAACCTGCATTTGACAACGAGCGTGGCATCGCAGACTTGGGGTTACCACCATCATGTTGACGTATGCGGCGTATGTGTCGTTACCAGTATTTTTTTTTTTTTAAGGATTCGTTGCTGTCTTAAGCCCCCGCTGCTCTGAGTGTGCCGCTCTGAGTGTCCACCGTTCTGAGTTTCTGTCGCTCTGAGTTATAACCGCTTTGAGTGTCCGCCGCTTTGAGTGTCTGCCGTTCTGAGTGCCCGCCGCGCTAAGTGTCCGCCGCTCTGAGTGTTCACTGTTCTGAGTGCCCGCCGCACTAAGTGTCCGCCGCTCTGAGTGTTCACTGTTCTGAGTGCCCGCCGCGCTAAGTGTCCGCCGCTCTGAGTGTTCACTGTTCTGAGTGCCCGCCGCGCTAAGTGTCCGCCGCTCTGAGTGTTCACTGTTCTGAGTGCCCGCCGCGCTAAGTGTCCGCCGCTCTGAGTGTTCACTGTTCTGAGTGCCCGTCGCGCTAAATGCCACTCTCAGTGTCCGCCGTTTTTAGCGCTCGCCGTTCTGAGTGTCCGCCGTTCTGAGTACCCACCGCCCTGAATGCCTGTCCTGTTGTGTATACGCCGCCATGAGTGTCCGTCGGTGTGACTGACGGCTGCCTTGTGTGCCTGAGTGCCTCGAGTGTGATCGGCCATATTCGGGTGTTCGTGACTTTGACCGCAAAGCAGTTGTCTAACATTCTGCACAATGTGTAAGCGAGCGCCACAAGCATGTAAGGGCATAGTATGTATCGTTACATGCACAGCGACTATTGCACTGAGATCACGCTAACTACGTGCTGTTCGCATCACAACCACCGGCAACGTGCATCCTTAGCACTGTAGCTGGTGATGCTGGCCCCAGCGTGGTCTGCTGGCGCCAGCGATATTGCAGCGGAGCTAGAGTGCTGGGCGGCGGCTGGGCGGCTCGGTGTGTGTGAGTGTGAGCCGCTTCCGTGCCACCGGCGCTGTGTGGCTTCTGCGGCTGTTTGTTCGGAGTGGTTCGGCGGTCGCAATGACGTTTCGATGTGGGTTTGTTGCTGTGAGGGGTGGGGAGGACTTGGCCGCTGAAGGAACCGGGGGGAGGAGGAGGAGGAGGTGGGCGTTAGCGCACGCTCGTGTACTCCCGGTTCGGTTTGGACGGCGACTGGACGGCTCAGCGACTGCGTTTTCACGGTTTCTGCGTCGCCTGCGCCTTAGTTCGGCTTAAGTCTGTGTTGGACCCTCGCCGTCGCTGTCTTGAAAGACTGATGCTTCCAGCCATGTGCCTGGATCATGGGTTAATGAAGGATCCCATTGGGTTCCGCGTTTGTGGGATCCTGAGATCTTTTTGAGAGACTTCAGGCACATGTCTGGATACTATCTGGACCACTATGTTTTGTGTTTTAGGTAACACCGATCCCCTTTGGACTGGGCATTCTTACAGACAAAACAGTACTGTTAGCCTTATTCCTCTCGGATAACCAGGAGAAAGGAGAGATGATGCAGTAATGTTTCGGGCACATGCCTTTATCCAGCACGATAGATAGATGAAAATAATTCGCATGTATAGGTGATGCCTAGTGCCAGATACGTTATGGCTATTTGCTTGTATTGCATAGTAGGACCGCTGACGTTCATCTTCTTTACCAACGACATCCAGTGTTATGTTTCAACTACGTGTAAACTGGTGTCATACGCAGACGACATGCAGCTCATGCATGAATCATCACCATCTGCATGTAGTTTCGCACAACTGCGTTCGTGTGTTGAGTCCGATCTGACCGCAGTCTCAGTATGGTTTCGTCACAATGGCATGAAGATCAACCCGTCAAAAACGGAATTCATTGTTGCTGGCACACCCACCAACTCCCGCAAAGCCGCCGGGACGAGTGCGAATTTTGATAACTCCCAGCTGTCTCCTTCAGAGTACATCGAAATACTGTGGTTGCTCATCGATGCAAATTTCAACTGGTAGCATCAAACGGCCAAAACTACGCAGCGATGTTTTGGCTCCCTCATAGCTATTAACAAACGCAGGCATGTGCTGCCCAGCCCCCCAAGTCCCTAGTTGAGTCACCGGTTTTCCCTCGCATCAGATATTGTTTACCGGCCTGGGCCCCGACAACAGCCGTTCAGCGCCAGCGCCTGGATGAGACTATTAACTTCGCGGTCAGGCTTGTTGCCGGCAAACTCAGACGAGATCACATCACGGAATCCCAAAACAGCCTAATTGGCCCAATTTAGACGAGACTGTCACCCACCGCGACTGCATATGTTTGCATCGCGCCATTTACGTGCCTGATGGGCCACGGACTTTCAGTAATCTGATCAGGCGTCGATCTGAAGGATCTCGGCGGCACACCAGAACCATTGATAACGAATCTGTACTGCAGACGAGCGCTGTAAAACACGCTCGCTTAGAGCGCGTGAAAAGGGCACTTCCGTATCGAGCCGTAGCGGCGTGGAATTGTCCCTTGCCGCCACGCGCCAGTGCAAAAACTGAAGTGAGTTCAAGGGCAAAGCAATGCCTTTCATCAGAGAACTTACCTAAATTGACCAACTGGCCATGACGTGCAGGTGCTGATTGTATCACAAGTCGGCCATGTTTTATATAACACCGTATGTGTATCGCTGGCGTTGCATCTCATTTGCATGTGTTGCGTGTTCTGTGTTGATATATGTAGTATGCACTGACTCGGCGTTGGAATAGCCACTAGCTGGATTTCGTCAAGGTACACAATGATAGTGATAATATTAGCTTGGATTCGTTCGCGTGCACACGCATTTTTATGTAGCTTTAACCGTTTGTTAGACATACACTGTATCGCAATAATAGCTGACAATTGCTTCTTGTTTAATGCCCTGAATGTTGATGACCTGTAAAACTGGCGCTGTTCCAAAAACCCTGAAAAGTCGATTGGGGTCGGAAAGCAATTTTGAATTTGCTCCTCATTTTCGTTGATCGTTTTGACACAGACATGTAGCCTAATTATTATTGCATCTTCCCCTCATTTCTCCCGGTTTTTTTTAACGAGAAATAAGTTCAACAGCACTGCCATCTATTTGTACAAATTCTCGCGTAAACGCACGTAACAACTTACTTGAACATTCGCGAGGCCGATGCTGAACTGTTAAGGGGCTGTTGTCATTCGTTGCCTAGCGATACAGGTCGTCTTTGCTGTGGCCGAATCGTAGGTGAAATGCCTAGCAACAAGACATGGGAGTGTGCTATAGCCTCTTTTTTAACTACGCTATTTCTCGTTTTTTATCCCAGCGCGTTACGTCATGCTTTGATAGCGTGTGCATTGCTTAAGCTTAAACGTTTTGACGCATAAGTTTTGAGCAATACGAACACACAGTTTTCCCAAAAAGGCGCGGCGTAACGTAACACGTCGATTTCCTTCAGTCTCGCCACGTGATGTACCAATCACCGAACCCACCAGCTCGTGGTCGCCCGAGCCGCTGCACGGCCTCGCAATGTCTGTGCCGGCGCCGGGTGCCGAGGTTGCGGCCGCCGCTATCAGCCGTCTCCGATCATGGCCGGCGCTGGCAGACGACGTGTGGCGGCGCGGCCATAAATCACAGGGCATCGCGCTCCGGCCCGGCGGTTATCTGCCGCCGCCGTGCGCAGAGGCGACGCGGCCGGCTTTGTGGGGTTCGCCCCGAGGCGACGCGGCCGGCTTTGTGGGGTTCGCCCCGAGGCGACGCGGCCGGCTTTGTGGGGTTCGCCCCAAGGGGACGCGGCCGGCTTTGTGGGGTTCGTCCCGAGGCGACGCGGCCGGCTTTGTGGGGTTCGCCCCGAGGCGACGCGGCCGGCTTTGTGGGGTTCGCCCCAAGGCGACGCGGCCGGCTTTGTGGGGTTCGTCCCGAGGCGACGCGGCCGGCTTTGTGGGGTTCGCCCCGGGGCGACGCGGCCGGCTTTGTGGGGTTCGCCCCGAGGCGTTCGCGGCCGGCGGGTCGGGCGGCGGCGCTGGTGCGTACATCGCCTCGTGTTGGACTGTGCCCAGCCTTGCAGGTGGTCTTTCCTCTCCTTCGCTGCAAGATTGTGCATTCGTCTTTCTGCGATTTGCTGTGCGATGCTCATCGAGGAACTGTGTTGTTGTTCTGTTTGACAGGCTGGTGTGCGAACTGCTCCGTGTTTCATATGGCGAACTATTGTGTCAATTTCTTTGCTCTTTTATATGACAGCTGTGTTGTTTACCTTAAATTGGCAATGTCGGAAATACAAGTTCACAACTCGTGGTAATGGCCCGGGCTCCAATTTCCGGCCTTTACTCTCCGCGTCTTTACTCTAGGCAATGTGTGCCTACTCCCAACAACACTGGGTGGTGCCGCTTAGAGCACGTAATGATCCGGTGAGCCGAGAATTAGGCACCGGGACTACGTGCTGAGGCCAGCCCGTGATCCCACGTGCCGATAGATCAGATGGTGACCCCACGTGCCCGGGATCAGATGTAGATCCCACATGCCGGGATCAGATGGTGACCCCACGTGCCCGGGATCAGATGGTGATCCCACGTTTCCGGGATCAGATGGTGACCCGACGTGCCCGGGATCAGGTGGTGATCCCACGTGCTGGGATCAGATGTAGATCCCACATGTCAGGGACCACAGCGTCCCAACAGCGTCCCAGTCTGCGCTCTCACGTGCTGGGATCCCATTCGCCGTGGATGGGACGCTGATCTACAGCGTCGGCGGATCACACAATGACGCCACGTGCCATGGATCAGACGGTGACCGGAGAGCGTCCTCCCCGGATGACGCGCCCGGCCCATTGCACGTCTGGGACTGATCCTCTGAAAGATGTGGACTCTGGCTGATCGAGCAGGCCGATGCAGGGATTGGTGCCGGTGGCTGAGCTTAGGTCAATGGAGGAGCTCCCGGAAATGGGAGAGGGAGAGGGAAGGGGTGCGGTGTGGGGAAAGATGGTGTGCTGAGAGTGATTGAGTGACTGCGTTTTTGGGGTGTACCGTTCTTTGACCAGACTGGCCGTTGATTCGGGTGAGGCAATTACTGCGTGGTGAGGCTCTTTTTGCTGTTTTTTTTTCTGGGTGATACATTATGTCGTTTTTGCAACTTGTTTTGTTCGCGGCGTCCCAATTAGCAATAAAATTGCTGAGGTACGTTCGGCCAATGTGGCTTTTTTGCTTTCATGATTAACGGATTTATTTAAGCGTTTTGAGCCGGTGCCATACTAACCATCACTTTCCTGGACAAATTTAGATCCGTTGGACTTCTTTCAAACAAAACATGCATCATCTCTCCGGATTTGAACCGTGGACCTTCAGCTCCGAAGCCCGGCGCGCTCACGACCGCGGCTGGCGCTGCCGCAGGACACGAGTACGGTCGCCAGCTGGGATGCTTCCGGGACAGCAGGACGCTGCGCCTGCTACCGTCGCTGGCGGGGGTGGTCAACAATACCGAGGCCTGCCTCGAACACTGCGTCAGGGAGAGTTTCGTCTACGGCGGCCTGCAGTACGGGTGAGAGAGCGGGGCGCCGGGTGGCTGGCCCCCGAGGAGCCGCGTGCGCGGGCTGCCTCGAACACTGCTCGTCTACGCCGGCCTGCAGTACGAGTGAGAGAGCAGGGCGCCGGGCGGCTGGCCCCCGAGGAGCCGCGCGTGGGCTGCGAGATAGTCTTTGGTCAGCGTGCTGCTGGGACCCCTGTCCCCTTGCGACGCTGACTGCCAAGAGGGTGCCGCTTTCTGCTGGCTGGTTGGCAGGTATCCTGGTGATGCTCTGTGTCGCTCTTCATTTGGATTAGTTTACGAACGCTTCGACGGGGTGCCGGAGTACTTACTCACAGGTGAGTTTCATGTAGCTGCGTAACCGTACCGGGCGTGTAGGGGTTTTGTAGCATGTTTTGTGCCGTTCGGTACACACTACAGTAGCCCCCGTCCTTTGCTCCAAGCGTGCTTTGATTCAGTGTACACAATAGCGCAGGTTGCAAGTCAGGCACTAACAAACGAACATGTACGTAAATCAAGTGCTACACAGGAATGTGACTAGGGCGGGTCGAAATAACTTGCTTTCTCTTTCCGTCTGGTTTGGCATCAGAGTAGGTTGGACACAGCTCCATAACGCAAAACTGAAGCCACATGCGGTCCAAAGTTGCGTCGTTTAGGCATACCACGAAGGACACTGAGCTTTACAGACGTGCCTGAACCGCGGGTGATTTACAAGTCAAGGCCCCTACCTCAAACTTACTCCATTTAACCACGTGGTTGTAAGTCGTGGATGTCTTTGTATACAATGTGGTTTAAAAAGCAGGTTCTTGTAGCTTTGCTGCGTAGTTTGAGAGCTGCACCGCGAGGAGCGCAGTTGCCGTCTGATTGGACGAGAGTGGATGACGTCAGTGGAGTGAGCGGCCCTATGGCCACTGCAGTGACAGAGGCCCGTGTACACCGTCTGAAAACATTTTTTGCTTCGGACTTTGCGGCACCAAGTTTCTTGAAAAATTTTGCCACGATAGGGTAACACACGTGTGATTTTTTAAAACATACTTTTTGCCATTTCATCCGTTGTGGTTATTCCAAGTTGGAAAGGAAAGGGCGTATTGAAAACCTAGTACACAACGCTTCGATCAAAATGTTTAGCTTTATTCAGCTTTTGGTAGGAGTGTGTGTAGAATAAGGGCCTGCAGTTACCTTGGTCCCAGACAATTTACGCGAATCCGACATCCTTTGCGTGACGTCATCACCTCTGCCACTCTTGACGATGGAATGGTTGATTGGAGCGTTGTGCACATCGCTTTTGAATGCGCCTATAGGACATTTGAAACCGGGATGAGGATTGCAAATGCATCATTCTTTTGACAGCTAAATATATCAGACAGGTGGGCATTGAATTTTGGGGGGAGTGGCGCATTTGCGTGACATGACGCACATTTGCACATTAAGTTTACAGGTCATCATTGCCGTTCGATGTAGTTTGAACCTGACATGATGTAGAGACACCGGATTCAATAGCCTCATATTTCTGCTTCGGTGACGTTTGGGAAGGTCAAGCCGCACCTTACGTTTCCTGCCAACTTTGGTCTCATCCTTCCATGCGGTGCTTTGATGTCACCTCCCGCGCCGTCCGGGAGATGGCGCCAAGTGCCGTCCCACCGTCGGACCCGTGGGCAGCATGTCTGTCTGGTCCCTCAACTCCGGGAGGGAAGGGGGGGGGCCGGGAGGGAAGGGGGGGGGGCGGGCGGGCACGCGCTGCGTCCAGGGGGCATCGCCATGCTTTGGTTATCGACTTTTTCGTGATGGGCGTACTGCCGAATAATGGCAATATTGTTCGTATGATTGGTTGTTTCGCTGGGCTTTGTGGCGCAGCACATACCATCAGAGCGATTTGAAAAGGCACGGAACAGGACATTTCCAAGTTGTCTTTTAAACGTAGCTCGATGTCTCGCCTGGAACGTTGCTTTTATAAAAAAGCGAACGGATGAACAAGCAAATGACGTAAAGGACTAAGCACGACAAGGAAGCGGAAATTATAGGAAAAGAGCACATATTGCACGGAAGGTAAACAGAAGGGCCATTTACGAATTCGCCATAATTATAACGTCATATATAACGTCATATAACGTCATAATTATTCGTCATGTTCGTCATAAACGATTCGTCATAATTGTTTTATGGGTTGCGTGTTGTTACATGGCTTTGACTAATCGCTGTCGATTTCCAGCTAAGTGTTTCATGTTATTGGACATTCACCGTTATGTTACGCATATTTCATTCCAAGTCAGCTGCCACGGAAATACCCGAACATGAAGTTTCTGTGAGCATGATATGGCACTAACGTGCCGCTCGCAAGTGTGCACCATTTTCAAGGCTGCTGATGTGTGTTTCATGCGCATGAATTGTCGTGTGCGCGAACTCCCACGGGAAACGCATCAAGTGTGGAACCTATGACACACATCTAGGGTGACTACAGTGGACTAAGCCCAGGAACTTCACACGGGCAGTCAAGGTTGTGGTTTTCAGCGCGTTAACCTGGGGATCATGCATATGGATGAGGCATGTGGGCGGGTCACCTGCGTTTGGGTGGTAGACGGAGAGGGGGGGGGGGGGGGGTCGATACGCTCGGGTGCCGGTATTTGGAGGTCATTGGCGTTCTGCGTGTAACTACTTAGTGTGCATACCTGAGGTTTTTGTAAGCTGTCACCATCCCATCTGACGGTATGTTGGGGGAATCCTGGCCACTCAGAGACAAATGACGGCACAGTACAGCAGTGACAGCACAGCAGTGACAGCACAGCGGAACTTTTGACCTTGTGTTCGGCCAATGCCACGATCACTGAATTAACTGCACAGAGGCTCCGACATAGACCCACCACCACCACCACCTACCATGCGCCAATACCGGGATCGTGCTCCCTTTGGCTGGTGCGGGTTTGATACGTGCGAGCTCGCCAGAGCGGAAGCCGGGGACGGAGGTAATGATGTGTTGTATGCGTGTGTGTGGAGGGACGGGGATAGTGCACGTACGTTTCAATGACAGACATTAGCGTGACAAAAGGATGTCATTTTATGGCTTTGCGTGACATCGCTCATTGTCGTTAGTCCATAGTCCCTTGGGTTCCTGTTTCGCCTCTTGCATTTTACGGTAAAGAATCGCATCTTCACGAGCTGAGGCACTGCAGCAGTAAGCACGTTTCAATTATAGTTCGTGGCATTCGTATTGCGGATGTTTCAGCGGTCGTTAACTATCTCCGTGTTCGGAGGCAGTTAACGACGGTGAAAACGGAGACGGTCGTTAACTGTCCCCATTTTCCACGTTTGTCTTACCACATGTCTGTGTGTCCCCCGGCCTGAGCGCCACCAGCATCTCCCCCCGGGTCCTTCTCGGCAGAACAAAACTCCTAATCTTCCCGTCGTAACGCCGCGTGCGTCCTGATGCCTAAGTATGGACTCGGGTCTGAGTTCGCGCCACGCAATATAACAACACTTTAATGACAACAACACGATGATGATAAAGTTGTAAGGACATAAAACTATCAGGCCAGCAAAAAGCCGCAAGGGCCCATCGACGTTGGTCTACCTCACGTTCCGCGCGTACCCTCAACACTAATCTTACCGTCTGACCTGCCTGAAGTTAGCTGTAAGTGAGATCCATATACCGATAGAACTTGTCCAAACAATTTTAAATGTTGCTAGAGAGGGACTTACCACAGCTTCGTTTGACAGTCCTTTCCAACAGTTCACTGCACTTTGACTAAATAGCATCTGCCTCTTCATAGTTCTACTCGTACCTTTTTGCTAATGGAAAGTTTCTTTGAAACCTCGGCCTAATTTCCTTGTAGGTCTACCTGGTGTATCCCTATCTTGATCCATAATCTTGAACACCCCTATCAGATCCCGTTGAAGACTACGATATTTCAATATTATAATATAAGGTTCAGTATTCTATATATAAGCTTTTCCTTATATTCTAAGCTGTCAATCCCAGCTATCATCTCAGCTGTTTTTCGCTGTACACTCTCCAGCCAGTCTATATCTTTTTGGGAGCGTGAGGACTAAGCCTGTGCACAATACTCTAGGTATGATCTGACATAAGCTACTCACAACTTGCTGACAACATTCCTACTCCTGTAATGGACATTCCGGGTAAAGGGTCCCAGCATCCGAAGTGCCTTGTTCCTAGCAGTCTTACATCGTTTTTCAACCTTTATATCCCTGGGAATTGAAACCCCTTTGTCCTTTTCTTCTTCAAACTGGTTCAACTCCCGGCCTCCCACTTTACAGCTAATGTCGTCACAGCCGGAAGTAGACAAATACATCACATTACACTTATCATAATTAAATGACATCTGGCACAGATGAGTCCAGTTCACTAGTCTCTTTAAGTCAACGTTCACCCGGCTTGCATTTTCTACACCCTATCAGCTTAGTGTCGTCAGCAGATTTAAGCAACTTTTTCGTAATCATATCTCACTATTTTTCACAAAATAACTTGAAGCAAAGGGCCCAACACCAACCCTGCGGAACCCCACTCTCTACTAGCTCCCACTTTAGTACCACTGAGCACCTCTCGTTGCTCCTGTATTACGGCCAAGTTCTCACCCAGCCCATACTTTCGCCCTCAGTGCCACGCATTTTTAACGGATGTAAGAGACGCTGGTGCGGCACGTTATCAAACGCCTTACTAAAATCTAGATAAACAACATCTAAACTATCGCCTTCGTCTTCTCAACTAGTAACATGCTTCATGAACTCCAGAAGGTTGGTCAGCCCAAATACCAAATACGAAATACCCACCAGAAAGAAAACCATGCCGACTACAAATTATTAGGCGACGCCTATCTAAATATGACTGGATGCTAGCCTAGATGAATTTGTGTGAGATATTACACATCAGTGAGGTGGGATCGACAGGCCTTTAGTTGCCGACACTTTTTCGGTCCTCTTATATACCGGTACTACATTGGCATTGCACCAGCTCTCGGGTGCTTCTGAAAAACTCAATGATCTGTGAAATATTAACATAAGGGCGTGAGCTAAAGCACTAGCGTATTCATTTAGCACCCTGCCAAATATCTGATCAGGTCCGGCCGCCTTATTAGCCTTGATTTCCTTCAAGCTATCCCTTCCCATACCCCCGGTCCCCATCATATCTGCAGGATTGCTTACTCCCGGATTTTGTCCATCACCGTGGGGATCATACACAGTCTCCGTTGTGAAAATTGAAGACAACTGCCTGCTAAGAGCATCTGCAATATCTCTTTCCTCCACTACTTACTTTCCATCTTCCCCAAGGGGCCAGCGGGGATCCCTTATGCATGACTTTGTAGTAGCTAAAAATTTCTTAATATCGCCCGAACGAGTCTGATGTCTGTGTTTCTGGTAATATTTTGGCTATCCCGATTTCCTTCTACAGTTTGCTTTTTATAGCAATCCTACGCACTGCCTTGTTGCTCTCTGTACCCTGCACTTTTTGCTTATCATATGCCGCCTTCTTCGCCGTCATCAAATGGCGCACTGTCTATGTTAGCCATGACGGCTTTTTGAGCTATTTCCTCGCGTTTTCCTCAACGGAATGAACCTTACCTGTCCTTGTAAAATATCCTTGAACACTTTCAATATTTCATGTCCAGTGAGTCAAGTTAGAAATCTTCCAGTTAGAAGCTAGCAAGCCGTAAGGCTGTAAGGTCTTTAAATTTCCCCGTGACAAAGTTTGACATAAGAGTTTGATTAGCCGTAACTAAATAACCCAGACGCAATGCAAGCATTACAATATTATGGTCACAACTTCCCAGTGCCTCACCTGCCATTTAACATCTACCAACCCTTCCTCATAAGTCATAATAAGATCCAAAACTTCATCTCTCCTATTGGATTTGCACGCCAGCTGCTGAAGAAAATTTTCTTCATAACAAACATTATGGTGAAGATGATGATGACAAAGATGATGACGATGGCGAAGATGGTGGTGATTCATCGTGATGTCCGCGGCGAATGTGTTTGAACCCTTTTGTCCCTCTGTCACATCTGCTTTTCAAAGTAACCCTGCATCGACCCATGTCCCAGCACATTTGGCTGTGCATACTCCCGAGCAGCAGTTCCGTCCATTCCCCTCTTTCCTGACGCTGGTCTTCGCTCGTGTCCATTGTCTTGATGTATGAGCGCCATCTGCGTCAATGTCGTCCCACGTTGGCGTCGTTTCCTACCACGTATTGCGCCTTTTGTGTGAATGCCTGCGCGTATCACTTTCCGCCTCGACGTGCGCTTTTCTTTTTTCCGCCTGAGCGCTGATGTCCTGACCTCAGCAGTTGGCACGCCCCTAAGCCCCGGCGAGCAGCAACAGGAGCGCTGCCTCGCCTCATCTCCCTCTGCTGCAGCACAGTTTCTGTGGGTCTCCATTCTCTGAATCATCGTCTCAGTGGGTCCGCCCGCGCCAAATCAAACCGTGACGGTCCCTCTGAGCGTGACGTTCGCCCCTGAGCGTGACGGTTCCCCTGAGCGTGACGGTCCCCCTGAGCGTGATGATTCCCTGAGCGTGACGTTCGCCCCTGAGCGTGACGGTCCCCTTGACCGTGACGGTCCCCCTGAGCGTGACGCTCGCCCCTGAGCGTGACGGTCCCCCTGAGCGTGACGTTCGCCCCTGAGCGTGACGGTCCCCCTGAGCGTGACGTTCGCCCCTGGGCGTGACGGTCCCCCTGAGCGTGACGTTCGCCCCTGAGCGTGACGGTCCCCCTGAGCGTGACTTTTCGCCTTGACCGTGACATCTCCCTCTGACCTTGCGGTCTTTCCAGGCGGGAGTGCTGGTGCGGCAACATGCAGCCGCCGAGTCGGGCGCTGGAGCCGCTGCAGACCTGCAACATGACCTGTCGCCACGGTAACGAGTCCTGCGGCGGCTACCTCGCGATGAACGTCTACGAGACTGGACGCGCTGGTCAGTGTTGGGTGCCTTTTGGCAGGGGCGGGGGGCATCTCGGGCGGATTCCACCGTTTGGTGTATGTAGTGGTGTCGCCAAATTTTTTAGATGATTAAACACAAGTTAACATCAGGGGCAGTAGGGATGCGCAGTCGGAAAAATCCGCCAGAATGCATCCATTTATCTGGATTTGGAGAAATGCTGCATATTTGGCTGGTTCACTGTGAGGTGATAGTGAAAGTAAGCTACTTAGCTTTCCGAGGAAAAGTTGCTTTGCCCCCGTTGGAATGCTTATTAGCGTGATTTATAAGAGGTCGTGCAAAAATGCACGCAATCCATGCAGTGATGCCGACGGTAATGGACGGGCGAGCCGGACGGCACTGCCAAGCCTATGGAAGGAATGAAGGGGTAACAAGACAGCGGTATTACAAGGAATCGTCTATGCACGGACTTGATGGATCCATCTGACAGGCGACTGGCTTGGCGGAGCAGTTTGGAATTTGACCGATGGGAGAACAAGAGAGTCAGTCCAATGCCCTCAGACATCTCTAGCGAAGGGACAGGGAAGTGCTGATAAATTCTTGACACCAGGGGATGCTCAGTCATCAGGCCCGCGTGACCCCTGTCTTTGCTAAGAGCAGCCAGTCACGTGCCGTCGCCGCGTCAGTCCAGCGGTTTCCGAATCACCGGGGTCAATGTTCAGTGTGACGGCGCGCGGCGTGCCGCTCCTGCCTCAATCCTGATAGGTCGGCAGCAGGTGCGGGGGTGATAACGTGTTTGGTAGCGCACGTCCGTTGACGTATCCTGCAAACTGACCGGCCGAGTTTGGGAACCCCGGTTGGGGGGCCGCAGCTGAGTCAGGACTGGCTAGTCACTGGATGACGGAGGTGGATGGGGGGGGGGGGGGGCAGCTTGAACGGTGCCCCGAAGGCGGCTGCGATGTTGCAGGCATAGGCTGGGTCAGCCGGACCAGCTGGCCAGAATACAATGCATGTCCTTCGTTAATAACTTGAATGCTGGCCAATGACGATGATTTGGAGGGCAGCTCTGGTATGCGTGAAATAACTTGGGAGCATGGCCCTACTTTGGTTTTGGTATGACGCTCTTGTGCGACAAGAAATTATTCCCTCGGCAAATTTCGGGATGTGGCATGTAGAACGCCGTTACAGGCGTACCACCTCATTGTCATTGGCTGGGATGCGCCTCATTGTCGTTGGGTGGAATATCCATCCGAAAGTTCCTTTGCGTTGGCATGGGCATGCCAGAGCAGAATCTCCCGTGCACCGTCGGGATCCTTCGATGGGAGAGACATCATACATCGCTGATAGTTTCTCAGCCGTTGCACTACATGACGCGTCACTAGTATCCCCCCCCCCCCCCCGCCCTCTCGGTGGCCCGTGTCACCGCCGGCACTCCGCTGCTCCCTTCCGCATGACCGCCTGCTGTCGGAGCTGTCGGCGGATGATTCAGCCGGGCTGAGGTGATCGGAAGGATCGAGCTGAGTCAGCCCGGCCGATGCCGCGCCAGCGCGTACCGAGACGTGGGAGGCCGCCTCGTGCCGAGCGCTTTCCGGTGTGGCCGCCGCTGACCACTGTGGGCTGGTCCCGCCCATGTGGCCGCCGCTGACCACGGTGGGCTGGTCCCGCCCGTGTGGCCGCCGCTGACCACGGTGGGCTGGTCCCGCCCGTGTGGCCGCCGCTGACCACTGTGGGCTGGTCCCGCCCATGTGGCCGCCGCTGACCACGGTGGGCTGGTCCCGCCCATGTGGCCGCCGCTGACCACGGTGGGCTGGTCCCGCCCGTGTGGCCGCCGCTGACCACTGTGGGCTGGTCCCGCCCATGTGGCCGCCGCTGACCACTGTGGGCTGGTCCCGCCCATGTGGCTGCCGCTGACCACGGTGGGCTGGTCCCGCCCATGTGGCCGCCGCTGACCATGGTGGGCTGGTCCCGCCCGTGTGGCTGCTGCTGACCACTGTGGGCTGGTCCCGCCCTTGTGGCCGCCGCTGACCACTGTGGGCTGGTCCCGCCCGTGTGGCCGCCGCTGACCACTGTGGGCTGGTCCCGCCCGTGTGGCTGCTGCTGACCACTGTGGGCTGGTCCCGCCCGTGTGGCCGCCGCCGACCACTGTGGGCTGGTCCCGCCCGTGTGGCCGCCGCTGACCACCGTGGGGTGGTCCCGCCCGTGTGGCTGCTGCTGACCACTGTGGAGTGGTCCCGCCCGTGTGGCTGCTGCTGACCACTGTGGGCTGGTCCCGCCCGTGTGGCCGCCGCCGACCACTGTGGGCTGGTCCCGCCCGTGTGGCCGCCGCTGACCACCGTGGGGTGGTCCCTCGCTTCCCGCCACTGTGGACGTGTATATTTCGTGAGGTCATCATTACTTGTTTAAAATGCCGGGTCATCCTTTTGTCCTGGTGACCTCACAAATTCACCGTTTGCAACGACATTGGCACCGGAACATCTTGCCGCGGTTTGGCAGACTTTTTTGCCGGTATGCCACAGCTCGCATTGCGAGACTGTAGCATACCGTCTTAAATCCAAGTTTATTCCAAACCACGTCAAATGAGTTTCATGATACAGTGCCAACAGCACTTCGCGTTCATGGAATGTTTTCGTGGGGTGGCATCTTGCCGATTCGTCCCATGGTATGCCACAAGCGCGCGAGGTCAATTTGATGTCGTCCTAGACACGCCCTTGTCAATGGCCAGTGACTACACATGGTAAACATCACATAAAGGAAGTGGTTCATGGACTGGTGTTGCTCGTTACCCCATAAAACATGCATCATGTGAGGCATTGAGCGCGCCGCTGGATTTGACGCCATGGCCAAGCATGGCTTTATTGGAGCCTACGAGGCATAATAAAGGAAACATATGTGCCATGTTATGGCGTGCACGTTTTATGTTCATCTACAACATGACATTGCGGACCAGCGGCGGTCGGAATAGCTCAAACAAGCGACTGTAGAAAGCAGAAACGGGATCTCGGCTTTCCTCCGGAGCGAACTCGTGGGATGACACTGGCGTAGCAGGCCAAGTGCCGGACCTGTGTCCGAGGACTGACGGACTCACGTCTGCAACACTGCCTGATTCGCTGACGGCACCCTGGCGGCGGCCGTGTCAGGGCTGGCCGCCGGACGGGTGGCCGCGGCCGCTGACCAGACCGGTCGGCCGTCACCAGCTGCGTGCGGGCGCTCCGGCCACTCCGCGGCTGGTTGCCACCTCGCCGAGGGCTGTTGGTTCTCAGCTGGCGGTCAATAGCCTGTCGATGGCGGCCCGCGTCCGCGCGCCGCTGCGCCATGGTGATAATCACCGACGGCGCGGTGGCATGTGCCGGGGCTGATCGCTATGCAAATAAGTGGCGCCCTTCGCCGCCGGCTGGCTTGCCACGGTGCCTTTCCCCGCCGGTTAGCTTGCCACGGCGCCTCTCCCCGCCGGTTGTCTGGCCACGGCGCCTCTCCCCGCCGGTTGTTTTGCCACGGCGCCTCTCCCCGCCGGTTGTTTTGCCACGGTGCCTCTCCCCGCCGATTGTTTTGCCACGGTGCCTCTCCCCGCCGATTGTTTTGCCACGGCGCCTCTCCCCGCCGATTGTTTTGCCACGGCGCCTCTCCCCGCCGATTGTTTTGCCACGGCGCCTCTCCCCGCCGGTTGTCTGGCCACGGCGCCTCTCCCCGCCGGTTGTTTTGCCACGGCGCCTCTCCCCGCCGGCTGTTTTGCCACGGTGTCCTTCCCTGCCGGTTGTCTCGCCACGGCGCCTTTTCCCGCCGATTGTCTCGCCACGGTGTCCTTCCCTGCCGGTCGTCTCGCCACGGTGTCCTTCCCCGCCGGTTGTCTCGCCACGGTGTCCTTTCCTGCCGGTTGCCTCGCCACGGTGTCCTTCCCCGCCGGTTGTCTCGCCACGGTGTCCTTCCCTGCCGGTCGTCTCGCCACGGTGTCCTTCCCTGCCGGTTGTCTCGCCACGGTGTCCTTTCCTGCCGGTTGTCTCGCCACGGTGTCCTTCCCTGCCGGTTGCCTCGCCACCACGCACTTGGACGGTCACTAGAAGACCGTTTGAAGCTCACAACTTTGCAGTATCGTCTGCAGGTCACATTTGGGCGCATCCGTCACGTGCTGAGGCCGTTGCGACCGTGAGCAGACCGTGCGTTGCGCCGGACTTTCGTAAACAGTGTTCAGCGTCATCGGCTGCTCGTGATGGGTTTGAAGCACGTCACTGCCAGTTCCTCTGAATGGCTGCCTGCCCTTGACTGTTAATGATCACTGTGCTACCGTTTGAATTTGGTGACAGCTGGGTATCCACTCAGGGGTTTCCATGTCTTGACTTAGCGGTGACCCCCGTAACACGTTTCTGCTAGATCCCCTCGTCGGTAATCTGCGATGCCCCGCGACGACTTCCCCAACGTCTCGACCCCTTGACAATCCCCGCCATTTCCGTGACCTCTGTGACCCCAGCATGACCCGCGATGCCCCGCCGTGACCCTCCGCCTCCGGTCGCAGTGTTCAAGCACGCGTTCTCTTCGGTGGCGGACACGGACAGCGAGCCGGTCCGGATCGTGTACCTGATGACGCTGAACGGACGGGACACGCGGCAGGCGCTGAGGCTGCTCAAGATGATCTACCACACCAGCCACTTCTACTTCATCCATGTCGACTCGGTGAGCTGCAGAGTGTGCTGCATCAATTCTTGCTAGCGTTATCGGTGCGGACTATGGGGGCTGTGGTCTGTCAACCTATGAAGGGTTATGGAACATGCACGTGAAATGTACTGACAAAACATGTACATAAATATATTTGAAAAAGTTGTCGTAAATGACAGCATACGACTTGAAGTGAAAAAGATCTTTCACAAGTGTGCTGTCATTTACATGGCGTAACTAAAAGATGATACTTAAGTACACGCCTGATATATAAGTAACTGTATACTATATTTACTGGAGTTTATATATACATTCATGTGTATACATAATTTCCGGTTGATTTTTGTTTTTCGAACCTCACGTTTGACATCGTCTGCTGGATTAAAAAGTAGCTCACAAAGGGCCACGTATTATCTTCCCATATATCTTTGGTTTAACGTTTCGGTTGCATCCGCTACTTGTTGTCAAAACAACATATAGCTCTTCATCTCATGTTGGCAACTGCCACCTGAAAAATCAGAACATAAAACACGAGCATGCAAACAGCAATGGACTTCTCATGGGATTACACTCACCAGCGTTTTGGCCGGCAAAAACAAATCATTTCCGCCGTGCAGAAGGCTTCATTAACATCACACACTGTGACCTACACAATTGACATAACAAATCACAAGACTGCATGCTGATGACCTAATCCTCACGTGGTTTTGTCATGTTATGTTTCATGTCTGTGGGATATATTGGCGATGTTGCTCCAAAGCGGTTTTTCAGAACCTTTAATTTCTGTAGCATTGGTGTATGGCTATGAGTGAGTAAATCTGCCGGAATGTGGAGTTTCCTTGTGTTGTGTGCAGGTGCTAAAAATTTGAGAAAAAAATTGCGGTGTTTTGGTAGAGCAATTATTGCGTGAGACGAGTACTATGGTGGCGTTGTATGTGGCATGCGATCTCGTGTGCTTCTTCCGTGAGATGCAATGTGAGGCGTCGGGACAAAAATAATGTTACACCAGTGTAGGATGCGGGACGAAGCCGCAAACTTCGTGGGGGCAAGGAAATGTTCATACCTCATTGGCGCACTTCAACATGCATGTCCTGGTTGGGCTGCTTTCCGTGGAGATCTCGAGTTTTGATATTTTTGTGAAATATCGCTATCTAAGCATATTCCCAACTTCTTCTGTTGCGTGCTTTGACACTCAAATTTTCGATACCTTCCCGTCGATTTTGTAGGCTGAATTTGCATAGTTACGGTGGTAGATAAGCGATACTCGTAGTGAGCTGCGAGTAAAAATTTACGTAACGTAAATCTGCTATTTTCGTATATTTATGTATGTATATATGTATATGACAAATATAGAACTAACAGTGTATGACATGAAATTATATATTGGCTATTTTAAGAGGGAAAGTTGACAAATACTAAATACAAATTATTCAATAATAATTATTCAATGATGAAATGTTCAATAATGATAAAATTCAAAATAAATAGATCATATTAATTCGCCCGTCTCATTAGCTCAGTTGGTTAGAGCGCCTGTGTTCCGATCCACCCACCCTTGGCGGGGTGGGTTCGAGTCGCTTTAGGGCGCTCGCTGTTTGCCCTTGACAGGCATGGCCTGCGGCCGGTGGTAGCGGTCGCGCTAAAAAGATCAGTTGACTTTAGATGGCAGGACGGACCGTGCCGAGCATTGCGGCACGTTAAGCTTTCGCCACTAAATTCTGCCGTTGACGTGGAATTGCGCGATCGGGTGGTAGGGGTCAGGGCTCACACAAGCACTGCTTAGTGTGAGCGTCGATCCTAGAAATCCATCCATTCAAAGGGCTCGGATCAAGTTAGGAAAAAAACGAATATTAAGATGATAACTTAAGGTATGAAATAATACAATAACATAATCCCTGATATACACATAGATAATCACAACTTTATAACTAATGGTAAAAGATTATATAACAAACTGTAGGGAAATGACTATATGATCCCTCTTAACATGCATTGCGTCATGGCGTGGAGTCACCTCGCTAACGCTGCACTACTCGTTACTCTAACCTGACACAAGACTGCAATGTTGCAAGGAGAACACCATTTGCTCCCTTAATATTGATAGCTCAGCATCACTGTTCTTGTGTTCGGCTCTGTCACTGCAAGGCGTTTAGTGCCAAAATTACGCAGCCCATCTTTGTCGTTATCCGTAACACCTACCATCGCGACCCGCAACACCGACCGTCACGACCTGCAACATTTTTCACCGCGGTCCACAACACCTACCGTCACGATCCACAACCCTTGCCATCGTGATCCATAGCACTTACCGTCGTGATCCACAACACTTACCGTCGCGATCCGCAACATTTTTCACCGCGATCCACAACACTTACCGTCGTGATCCGCAACACTTACCGTCGTGATCCGCAACACTTGCCGTCGTGATCCACAACACTTATCGTCGCTATCCGCAACATTTTTTCACCGCGATCCACAACACTTCCGTCTTGATCCGCAACACTTTCCGTCGCGATCCGTAGCACTTACCGTCGTGATCCGCAACACTCACCCTCGCGTTTCCACCGCAACTCCGCCATGAAACCCACGTACTTGGCAGCCCAACACCAGACATTCGTCGTGCCTGCGTTGCAGCGCCAGGACTACATGTATCGGACGCTGCTGGCGCTCGAGTCGCAGTTTCCGAACGTGCGCCTGTCGCGCTGGCGCCGCGCCACCATCTGGGGCGGCGCCAGCCTGCTGGACATGCTGCTGCACTGCATGACGGAGCTGATGCAGACCGACTGGCAGTGGGACTACGTGCTCAATCTCAGCGAGAGCGACATGCCAGTCAAGTGAGTCGGGGAGTCACGTAAGTTGTTGCGGGGGGTCAAGTGAGTGGGGGAGGGAGTCAAGTGAGGCGGGGAGTCACGCGAGTTGTGGCGGGGGTCAAGTGAGTGGGGGAGGGAGTCAAGTGAGGCGGGGAGTCAAGTGAGTCAGTTGAGTTCGCACATAACAGCAGCGCCATGAGGAGACATGTCGGAGGGGCTGTGTTGGGCACGGGCAGCCTTGGGCGTTAACCGGTGGACTTGAGGGTTATAGAACGTCATTATTCAACCCTAACCCTTATCCCCGGGTAAGGAAGGTGACGTGCGGCAGCGATTACACACCTACGTCCAGCTGGTTTTGCATATATTTTCTATGGGTGAAGTCGCTTGTCTGTCCAGTGGCAATCCCAGGGGGAGTAACAAATTTCGTCTCAATCCGTCACTGTAACGCCACCGTCGCCAGCAACACTGCGCAATGTGGTAGGCCGATGATCCTCTGGATTCGAACGCCAAAACGGACACGTTGTTTGGTAAGGCTGGGATGAAGAACTCAGAAAGCGGTTGGTGCCAATGGTTCAGCGCACCACTCAGTGACCCGTCACGTAGCGTTTAGAGACACGAGGAACTTTCGTGCACTGTCCTGGAAGCTTTCATTTCCGGCTCAGAAAGCTAAAACGTTAAGCGCTAGAGGCCTATTGAGCTGAAATCTACATCCTCTCAACGGGTCACAGAACGAACTCACCTAGCTAACATAAAGTCAACATAAAGTCAACCTCTAAACATAAAGTCGACCTCTGAGGTCATTCGCACGCCATTTCTTAAGAAGCGCCGTCTATGCCGCTTGGCGTGCGAGAGAGACGGGACGTTTGGAGATGTATTCACAGCGTTGTAGTGGGGACAATCGGTGGGGTAACCCCCAGCGGTGGCGAACACCAGCGCCGGCACATCGTCGTCGGTTGTCTCCCATTGAGGGGTCGGCTCCTGGCGTGGTTGACGGAGCGGTGAGGTTCTGCTCATGGCACGGGCTGGCGGCGTCCAGCGACGGGGAATTGAGCCGGCCAGCGCTTCAGTCGGCCGAACGAAAGCCGTGTCGGCGCCGCCGCCTGCTCCAGTCCGCGGCCACACACGGGATATTGTGTCATGACACTGGCAGTGTCGTGATGGCTGACAGTCCCGGTTGTGACAACCGGGTCCGGTGAACTGATAGGAACGAATGGACAAAACTGGCGCTGGCTGCAACGAGCGGGGATGAGGAATGATAATGGACAAACTTGGCGCTGGCTCGCAACGAGCGAGGATGATATGAAGGACCCCTCCTCCTCCTCCTGCTCTTGTTGTGGGCTGACTCACAATGTCGGATAAAGAGGGGGGGGGGGGCAGGATTTTCGCGATCCAAGCCACCCATCGTCTCTTGCGTCTCGGGCTCCAGTTACGACGTCTGGCGACGTCGTCAGGCCGTAATGCGGCGCGGACCGACGGTGCTTCGCGTGAGGACGGCCCAAACGGTCCTGGTTCTTGAGAAGCGTGTCCCACACTGGCGGGGAGCCGAGGGGAGGGGAACGATTTGGAGCCGGGACCTCCGATTTCTCGCGCGTGCTGGGTTTAGGCCCGTTAGAACGATGCGAATCAGCCTCCGGAAGCAGGCGCACTCGCGGGACAGCTGACGCCGGTACCCTAACCTTTCGACAGAGCCTCTCGACTGCCTTTGGTCCAATCTCTGGCACCCGCCTCATAAAACGCTCGCTTACTTGCAGATATGAACTTCACTGAAGCGACACACCCTCGCCGCTAGCGTCTATTCCGTACTGTGGCCCACGCGGCTTATGTTTCACGCGCAGTTGTTAGCGAAGCGGGACGTTGTTCAGGGCGCGCGGTATTGATCTGATCGCGGGTGGTGGTATTGATTTGCCGACAACCGGATAGCGTGGATGTCATTCGTCGCTATTGACCGTGTCGAGTCGGTTTGTCTCCGCCTGAATCACATTGACCTGTAACGGTCGGGTGTAGGCCAATGCTGAGTCATCTGAAGGGAATGTTCACACATTTGAAGATGTTGAAGCAAGTATCAGATATGATACATCAACTTCTCTTGTAGCTATCGGTGTTACTTCACTTATAGCTATCGGTGATGGCCAGTGCTGAATCATTTAAGGGGAATGTTCTACATTTGAAGATATTGAAGTAAATATTAGATATGATGACATCAACTCACTTATCGGTGTACTTTTAACTTGAAACGACTCCTTTAGACAAGAGAATGTCTCTTAAATAAATGTGTCCCTCAATACGTTATTGCTTCATTGCGTCATGGGACATTTGTATGATGTTGAGGTACTGCCACACTCGCGGTGCGAAATTACCACTTCTAGTGCCTCAAACTTATCGAGAGCTGGCAGCACGCTGCTGGAAGTGTTTGCTTAGCGAAATATTGTCATGTGTTCGTGCTTTTCCTTTCCTCGTGGTTTTCTTGCATATTTATCCGTGAGTTTAAGATTATTGCCCGTGTTCGCACACTCGGTACGGCGTTATTCTTAGGTTATTTGGTTGCGAGTCTTATTTTCGTAAGAAGTAGGAGTGAAGAAACCATGTCCAACTTATTATATTGCGCAGCACAAAACATCAGCCGTCATTAAATCGTGCACAGCTTCCTCAACGCTGGGAGCAAATTGACGTCCAAATCGTTTCGAAATCGTGTCCACGTCTGCCAAATTTGAACGGCTGGACGATAATATTTCTCTTGGCCTTAAACACCGCCTCGTCTGGGGTGGTAGGATTTGAGTGACCTTGTCACGGCGTCATGCATGCCTCAATGACCTTGAAGTAGTTGCACATCCTCGCGTGCGTTTAGCCCAGAAGCTAGAAGGTTTTGGGCTTAAGAAGGGCATGGCCAAGAACTGCACCAAATAATCTGCAAAATCACTGCCTTTAAGCCCTTGAATACCGATGTCTCGGACATAACGCCAGATGGTGACGTCACTGGGTGCACGTGGCATGAGAGGATGCGCACACCGAAGGTCTGACTATGGTGGGCATGATTCCCGACGGCGAGCCTGGTCTGTGGGTCCCAGGCCGACATCGGGTAGGATTTGTCGCGCCGCCAATGCACCTGAGGTTACAGTCAGCTGCCGGCCGTCTATCCACCGCGTCGATCTCCCAGCGTTCGCCAAGTGACTGGCCTCACTCGCCGCAGGAGGATGGAGCGGCTGACCGAGTTCCTGACCCGGAATAAGGGCAAGAACTTCCTCAAGTCCCATGGCCAGTCCATCCCCAGCTTCATCATGAAGCAGGTAAGAGTCGTCGGCACAGTGTACAGCGGAGCTGCTCCGCTCAGAGTACAGCGCTGCTGCAG
Source organism: Pollicipes pollicipes (assembly GCF_011947565.3). Classification (NCBI taxonomy): domain Eukaryota; kingdom Metazoa; phylum Arthropoda; class Thecostraca; order Pollicipedomorpha; family Pollicipedidae; genus Pollicipes; species Pollicipes pollicipes. Next base: position 34,805,904 of record NW_023596448.1, read on the forward strand.
CTGTACGCTCGCACTTTGTCAGGGCCTCAACCCCGGGCGAAGCTCACGCTCCAGATGCACACTGGAAATAATGTTGGGCTTGGTGCAGA
>NW_023596448.1:34806992-34901434 GCF_011947565.3 Pollicipes pollicipes
CAAATTCGGATGGCGGAAATGCCAAGGGATGTTACAAACGAGGTTAAATGACATGATATAACAACAGTGGCACCTTGGGTGGGTTGTTGACCTGTTTCGATGTTGGGCTGTCACGGTCAAGCCAAGCGCCATACGGCACTCCATTCGAAACTGTCGAACAACTTACGGGGATGGGAGAGGTTACGAACGGGACTCCAGTCGACTGCGCCGGGGAGGTATTGACGGTATGGTACGGGACCCACAGTGCGGTGCTAGTTGAAGAGTCCTGCTGTAGTAGTTCTTGAACATGTGGTGTATGGAGGTCTGGGGCAACTGAAGTATTTCCCCTTTTCCTTTGCCTTCGGCTGTAAGCGCTGTGGAGAAAAAACTGCCGCATTGAAAGTGCACTACGTGGTTGTCGCCTTCCGTCCTGTCCGTCGTAAACCCGAAACTACTCCAAACATTACAGCATAAAGACGAAACTTTTAGCGTGAAGAAATATTGGGAGTGCAGTGTGTCGGTGCGGCGGAACTTTCCCTGCGATAAAGGAATGTTTCACATTTGAAGATAGTGAAGCAAGCATCAGATGTGATGAAACGAGCTCACTTATAACTGATAATGTACTTTTAAGTAGAAAAGGCTCCTCTAGACAGTGCAGTGCTCTATTTGATAAATAAACTCTTCAGTGCGTCATAGTTTGATTACGACATCGTACCTTGCACAGCATTGATTGAGAACTAATGGACAGTCGTGGTATCTGTAAATCGCGCTCACGAACGCCAGACATGAACGCCTCGACAATTATATTTTTGTCTTTGCCTTGCTCGTCGCATGGCTTATGGAATAGCAGGATTTGAGTGAAATTAAGGCGTCATGAATCCCGAGGTGACTTTGAAATGCTCTCCCCGATACACCTTTTCCCATTTTGGCGGGCGTGTAGCTCAGACACTAGATGGACTAATGTCTTAAGAAGGGTAGGATCGTGAACAGCACCAAAAGGTATTCAGGATGGCAATTTCATTTCAAAACCCCATATAGATGTGGAAACACTAAAACACCCCCCCCCCCTTAAACTAGTGTGCCATTTGTGCGTGCGGAACTGGCGGGATGAAGCCGATATTAAGCCCAATAAGATCGACCCACTTATTCTTCAGCTTCCATCTCCTTGGCGACGCGCGGCTCCAAATTACGATTTGAAGCTTTTCCGGTGCTGTAAAGGAAGCGCAACCCCGCAAGATTTGTTTCAGGCACGCGATGGAACGGATCTTACAGTGTCATGACTCATTACCAAGGTGTGCTGATGCATCCAAGGGCCCGACAGGAGCTGGATGTGCGCTTGTCTGCGGGGATCACTCTCTACGTCTCCACCTCACTCATATTTTTCGATCGATTTGGACGAACGGGAACGGCTAACCAGCAACAACACCCTAATCACATAAATGTGGATCCGTCATATCGGGATCCACGTTTACGTGGATATCGGCGGTATATCGGGATCCACGTTTACGTGGATCCCGATATGTGGATGTATGTGTCACGTCGGAATTCTGGGCAATGAGAAAGCGCACGCTGCAGCGGAGGTTGCTGCGTGTGAGATGAGGTTACTGTTAGGCTACGTACCTGCTGAGACCCCAACTCGGGCATATCTACTTGCGTCCGCGACGCGTGGCTGAGAATATTTGAGCAGCATCTTCACTCATTCAGGGAAATCAAGCCCGAGCCTAGTAACTGGGGGTCCGTTCTCCGCAAAAGTCCAGGAAGTCGCGCTTGTGGACTTCGCTTGGGTCATACGTATGCAACGCACTCTCTCTCCCTGACGCGCCAGGCCCCACCTTAGCGCGATATATGTGGGGACCGGCTGTGTGTAGAGCATTTCCTCGTCTCGTGCCGGCAGTATGCAGCGGAAAGGCGACGGTATTTGTGCCAGCGTCCGTCCGCCGGCTGGTTAGTCGTGACACGTGTTACGAAATCGCATATTTTTATTAACAGTTTTTTGAAGTAAATTGTAATTTTTAATTTTTTTAAATTTTTTAAATTTTAAATTTTTGTTAACAAAATTCAATTAAAATTCAGTTCAACAAAGGTTTTCATTTTGTCACGCGTGGACTTTTGTCACGCTATTATTTATAATTGACGCGCACTGTAACCGCTTAATAATAGTTGACACATTAATTGCTTGCCTGCAGACTAGGCGTGGTCCTGGTTCCCATTTTTGGTTCCTGGTTCCTTCTGGTTTCTTTGGCAGAGCAAAAGCTTGGATCCTTGTTCCTGCTGTATCTTTAGACACACTAATATCCAGGATCTTGGTTCTTATTGGTCCTTTCGACAAAGGAAAACTCTGAATCCTGGTGCCCACTGGTTGCTTCGACAAGGCCCCGGATCCGGGTTCGTGCTGGATCTTGTGACAAGCAAGGATCCGGGGGCTTTCTACAAACCACGATCCATGATTATGTTTCTTGTTGTTTTTTTCGATAAAAAACCTTGATCCTGGCTCCCACTGGTTCCTTTGAAAAACCAAGCCCTAGGTCCTGGTTCCCACAAGTTTTTTATATCAGGTCATGGGCCGGATTCCTGGTTTGCACCGGTCGTTTTAAGAACACTGGACCTTGGAGGTTGGGTTGTCACTGATTTTTTTTACCAGTGCAGGACTCATGGTTACTTATTCTCATGGTTCTCAGCTACGAAGTCAGGCAAGTCACACAGGACAACCCACGTATTTTTACTGTCCTATATATTAAAAGTCGTAGATGCCTGGGTGACCTTGAAATAGTCTCCAAAAAGTCTGCACATCTTCACGGGCGTGTAACTTAAAAACTAGGGGGCTGGGGGTGGGGGGCTCAAGCCTTAAGAATGACAGAGCCATGAGCTGCACCGAATGATATTCCAGATGGCTTTTACGGTTAAAAACCCCAAACAAAGGTGGATCACTCCCTTTAACGCGCCGCGGCGCCTGGCACCGCACGTTATGCCCTGGGTTCTAGAGCCTCTGACGTCATCCCTGACTTTTACGGCACCCGATGATATCGGCCGCAGTACATGCCGGGCAGGACCAAAACACGAGCTCATAAAGCTAGTAGAACTCTCCACGCCACCAGTAGGTAAATCGGAATGCAGGAGCTCTAACCAACTCAGATATTTGGACGGGCTGCAGAGTGGAGGGAAGGATAATTCAGTTGTTATTTTGCAGACAAGCTTCAGCATTTGAGGAAAAAATTGGCGCCTCCGAAGTAACAAAACAACATAATAAAAATGAAAAACAACGAAGCATAACGCAAGCATATTACCCGTTTTTATGCAGATGACTGTGCCTAGCTTCCGTTTAGAAATGGTGACCACATCTCAACGCAGTTTTTTATATAATGAACCGAGTTTGGCGAGGCGCGACACCTCTTGCAGAACCATGTGGTCTAAATTAAGGCATGGAAAACATCATTGACGTACATCACTGAGTCAAAATGTCCGATGTATATGCAACTTTGGCTCCAGCCAACTACAATACACGACTGGCCGTGCCAGCATAGGATTCCATGCTACTGAGGTTTTCTTATAAAGAACAGCTTCATGCAAAGATTTCATATCCATGGTCCATTCGCCTTTTCCACACGGAAACCAGGCACAATTCTATAAAAATTGATGATCAGATTTTGCTATGGTTCCTGTTTCCTCATCCCAAACATGTGGTTTCGTCAATGTTTTTCTCCGAGCTTGTCCGCGAAAATAATTGATATTTCTCTTCCCTTTGGTAGGCCGTTCCAGTAGCTCATTCGGTTAGAGCGCCTGCATTCTAATTAGCGTAATGTGGTGTGGACGGTTCGAATTGCTTTATTTGCTCATTATTTGGCTCTGCCTGGCATAGACTGCGACCGGTAGCAGCGGGTGCCGTAAATGTCAGGTGACGTCAGAGGGTGTTACACTCGGTTAGGGTGCGCGGTGCCGAGTGTTGCGGCACGTTAAGGTTTTGCCGTGCCATTCCACCGTTGATCCGGGGTGCCACGATCGAAAAGCGGTGTCTGGCTTCCCGCAGCAAACAACGCTTGGCGTCGGCGTTGACCGCATCAATTAATCTATCTAAATCTATGATTTAGCAAAAAGTTTTCGCCGATTTTTTAAAACTAAAAATAGAATATCGCAACCGATTCCGTGGTTTTATTCTTATATCTTCCCGAATTAAAACCGGGTGGAGATGGATGCATCTGAATATTCTGAATTCTAACACCCAAACGCCTGATATGCAAACAAAGCGGACCGCACAGCAGCCTCTTTAGCTCACTTCCATTCCGGTCATGCGTCACACCACGCCGTCGAACCAATGGACCGGCGATCAGTCTTAAGTTTTCAAGATTTGCCTTTGAGAAATAAGGTGCATTGGAGCGGGAATAGACTTATTTATGCTGTGATTGTACAACATAATACAATACATTACGATGTTCCTTTAGGCGCGATATTTTTTGTTTTTGCAAACCTTCTTTCACTGCAGTTTCGCAACGGGGCATGACACTGCAGGACGAGCTGCCAACCATAAACACACGCCTAGACTATGGCCTGCCTAGATGACCACGTTCCGTGTACGCCACACGGCGTTAGATGGCCTCCCACCGGCGCCCGAGCAGGCCCATTCTGAACAGCTCCCTCCGTGTTCCGGTGAGCCCTCTGGGATCATTAGGGCTGGAGGTCGTGTTCACCGCCCGGCAATTGTCAGCATCGGGACTCGGCGGCGCCCGGACTCTCGCGTCCCTGGACCCGCCGCACCGGCGGCCGCGGCCGCGACGCGTCGCCACGGCCCGGCGTCTCGGGCTGCGATCGCAGTGTGTCGCCGCTAGGTGGCGGCAGCCGGGCGGCGACCGGGTCCGGTTATGTCATGCATAACAGCGCGGGATCGGCTGTGGTGACCTGCGACCAGTAGGAGGCCGAAAGGCAGCTGGAGCGCCGGGAGAGGGAGAGGGGGGGGGGGGGGGCAGGTGGCTGTCAGCCAACTTTGAGACAACTTGGCCAGAGTTTTCCATTTCATGCTGTCGGGCCGGATCCGGTCCAATTCGGCTCGATTCAAGTCTGCGGCGGCGTCCGCTGCCGGCGCCCTGTGACGCACGGCACCTTGTGGAGCCCGCCCCGCCCCTGCCGCAGACCTCCGCACCTCATGCCTCGACCGTGCGACGCCAGCCCGCGCCTGACCCGCTGCGATCGGCCCGTGAGATTACGACGGGGGCAGGGCAGCGCCGCCGGCGCGGCCGCCAGCTGACGCGTACGGAGCACGCGCGGCATGCGTGCCTCGCCTCTCGCGCGGCTCCCTCGGCCGTCGTGACTTGCAGTCGGGCGCGCGCCGGCCGCGCCGGCCGCGCCGGCCGCGCCGGACCGTTAGCGGCGGCCGAGTCCGCGCGCCCGGTGACGGCCGGCGCACCTCGGCTGCTGCGGCCCCGCCGGCGGTGCCGTTCTCACGCGCTGTCGGTGCTCCTGCAGCACGGCAGCGCCGTCAGCCGGTCTGTCGCGTGCGGAGCTGTCGCCCGGCCCGCCTGGTGGCCCGGTCAGCGCGGGTCGCGCTGGGCCGCCGGACGGATCGCCCGGTTGATCTATCCGGACCAGGGCGCATTTCCGGACGGGTCGGCGTCCGGATCCATATGGAGCTCGTTGCGGATCTGCCCAGGGGCCCGACCGGATATCCGCACGGATCTTGGGGATCGCTGGTGCAGTCTAGGCGGGCGTACTTATGAGCTCAAGCAGAAAAACAGCTGCATGGATGGGATCGGTACCGGGTCGCCGAGCACTTACGCGAATATGTGTTGAAAAGACGCGACGGCACTGACCTTGACCGTCACACGCACGCCGGGTCATCAGACGATCATGACAGATGTCTGCACAAGCCTTCACACGTCTGTTTTGTCGTCGGACGACTCAGTGAGGTCCGCGCGTCGCGTGGTGCTGCGACCGCGACGGGCCAGGCCGCCGCCTGACAGCCGCCACGTCCCTGCTGAGCCGTCGTGCTACGTCGGCGAGATAACCGCGGTCCGCCTCGGACCGGACCGCCGACCCGGGCGACCGGTGGCAGTCGTCGCGGTCAACCTCGTGACGCCGTAAGCTGGGCGTGACGTCGGTACGTGTCGCCCGCTGGACCGGGTCCTGCCTCGGGGGGAGGGGAGGCCGATCTCACCAGTCCGCAGCCGGCGGGGAGAGGGGGGGGGGGGGGGGCGGGCTCGTGTGCCGGCGATGACTGACCGGACCGGACCGGACGAGGAGGTACTGGAGACGCGGCCGGCGGGCGGCAGATCTGACTTACGTCAGCGCCTTCTGAGGGAGCGGGACCAATACCGCGGGCGGGCGCGACCGTTGCTGGCGGAAGTGGCTCACCGGTTTTTGTGTGTGGTTGTGGAGCGGAGACGGTTTGGGCGCGCGGATGATGACAGAGCAGCGGATGCAACTGTGCGTGGTTAGAGACGGAGACGTTACCTGACAGTGAGGGGCCGCATTCCCCGCAGCTCCCTTATATTTTGAAATCCTTGAAAGTAACAACACGGGGACAATTAACGCTGCACACCCCGGCCGTTTCTTGTGATATTTTTTCTCAGTTGGTATCTTTGCTGGAGGCTGGCTTTCCTTCAGGTGATTTCACTGATAGGAAGGCCAGTTTGAGCACTCCCGGGGGAAAGGGGGCGGCCTGATGTATATTTAAGAGCACTGAATTGGAAATTATGGGGAAGATGAGCTGCTGTTCACCCTTGTGTTTCGGGTTGTAATGACTGTCTGGGGCGGTGAAATTGCTTGGAGCCCGCTGTACATCCATCACCAGCCAAGCCGTGTCCATCCATTACCCGCACCGACCAATGTCAACCTAGCCACACCTGACGCTATCTGTCTATCCATCTATCTGTCTATCTGTATTAACACACACACACATATATATATATATATATATATATATATATATATATATATATATATATATCACATGTCTGTACATACATATATATATATATATATATATATATGGGGGGGGGGGGGGGTGCACGTGTGTGGGGGGGGGTGTCGGTGTGGGTGGGTGTCGGTTTTGAAAATTTCGGTAGAGATTCAAGGATACATAGCTGTGGACTTTAGTTCAACTGCCGCAATACAACCGTGTCGTTTTCGCCGCGAGTTATATTCCAGATTGCATCTACGCACAACAACTGAGCTTCAAAAACCTTCACGGCGGAAAAGCCCGTGATGTATAGGTAAGGAACATCAGAGATATGTTTTCTATCGATGTAATCAGGTTTCGTTGCCAGTTTCACAGCGCTGGCGACTTTTGTCCGTTGGAGACCCTGATGGTGACCAAGACCCTTGGAGTTGGCGACCGTTGAGCGCGCGAAGGGAACTGCACATAGAGATTGGACGCAATGCCTGGGTACTTTGCATTAAGGGATGCTGAATAGCCTTCCGTCGGTTTGGTCAGGAAGCACGGCAAAGTTATTGGAGCAGACTTGTTTTGGGATTCCGTTCAAAATGACGTGCAGGTTCGTTGCTCGTGGACAGCAATTATGCGCCAGACATAGCAAATGTTCCAGTTGGTGAGGCCAGCTCGGAATTATTGCCTGCAGCAGCTCCATGTTATATGGTCTCCGCTTATTGAATATCAGCGTGTTCACCACAGCAGCGGCTTATCGTCACTGGTTACTGGATGCTATCGATCCGTTCGATCCGTGAGGCTGCTCCAACTGCCACCGCCAAACGGAAGCAGGTGAATCACCTCTCTCGTCCCTCAGGCTGTGGGTCAAGGCCTCCTCTCTCTTCGTCAGTGCGCTCTCTCTTAAAGAAGCTTTTCTCCGACGGAAGGTATCGAGAGGTGCCCCCGGCGGGGTAAGAATGAACTCATTTTTCAAAGGGAATCCATCCCATGTTAGCCTGCCGTCGGTTTTCTCGAAAGCTTGATCTGCAGAAACCCGCCGAACGCATCTGTTTTATGGTTATTTTATGGTTATCCGATCCATTCAATTCGTTGGGTGGAATCCCTTCGAATGTAACATTTCTGTGGTAGGAATTCAGTCGGGCGGGCACAGTCCGTGCCGCAGACCGCGGACAGACTCTGGGCACTCCGGGCACCACGGGCAGACTCCGGGCACAGACCGCGGGCGCAGTCCGTCGCGCAGTACTCTGCTTACCGACACGTTGAAGACGCTGTGGACTCCTCGCCGTGGCTTCAAACACTGTGCGTCGAACAGCTCGTCTGGTTATGACTAAGTGTGCGAAATCAGCGAACGCAACGCCTGATTGGCCTATCCAGGGCGTTTCAGCGACATCCAGCAACATTCATCCATTCAGCACTGCAGTGACCCGCATCCCCAGAGCCATGCGGTGCGGTGGTTCAACAACCCAGTATGAGGCCGATGCATATGCGTTTCTATCACCAGAAATCGTGCAAAAAGGGCCTATATTTGGTCTTATCACGATACCGTCGGAACCAAGCGAATTCGTGTATCCATCCGTCTGTTACCCTCCTTTTGCCGTTGCCAGTAGATCTTCCCTGAGGCCATTTATCGGGTCTGTCACATCAGGGGTTGCTGAAGATCCACAGACAGTAGTGACGACCAATGTGCTCGCTGTGCCCGAGCCTGGTATAACTGGATCGCTTTGTGACATTGGCAACGCTGCCGTCGATGGACAACGCTGGACCCCCGACTGACGCTATTAGCCGAACACTGAGCAGCTCATTAGGCGATGCAGTTGGCTGTCGGGTATACCCGATGCTCAGTGTACTCAGCCTCCAGGCGGTGGAATCGATTTTGGATTTGACTCTCCGTACGTGGAGTCGGAGTCGGGAGTCAGTCCGGTCCCGGACCCTGCGAACGCCCCGTGACTCGCGGCTGACACAGCATGAGTGCAATCTACTTGAGCGCCTGCGGCGTTGAAGTTGAGCGACTCCGCGGACGTCGTGCGGCTCCGGCCGACGGCGGTTTGGAATTCGGAAAATGCGGTCCGAGAACATTGCCAGTTTTTGTGGCGAGAAAACACGCGAAAGCGCCGTGTGCTGGCAGCCGGCAAGCCTGTATAAGATATATTCTGGTAATGAGTCAGGGATAAGTAGGTGTGCAATTTTCAGTAGTGCGAACTGCCAGAACAAGAGCGGGTTACTTCATGAACTATATTTTTGGTCCATTTATAAATTCAGGTGACCGTTATGACGTATTTTCCAGTCGTGTTCTCCTGAGGCCAACTTATCAAAAAATTCCATAAAGTTCTGATTTGAACCCGACTACCTCAATCGTTTGAAGAATCTATTCCACACCGACTCCGCCAAAACTTGGTTGCTTCCGAAGTTCATTCCGACTGCACCCAATTCACGCAGAAGCCGGGCGCCCGAATGTACACTTGGCCCAAAGACAGCACACTACTGGACGTTGCCCATCTCCATTGGCGAAGCCGTCGCTCGATGATGTAAGGGACTGTCTCAGCCTCGCTCTGCGCGTGCTGCGCCCTAGATATTCTGTGTATGCAGCGCAAGACGCCATGCGTCGTTACTTGAGTGCTGACGTCATGGAGGGCCCTCCCCCGTCCACCCGTCGTGTGTCCGTGTTCCCCAATGTCCGTGCGGCCGGCTCCCCGTGCACCCGTTCGTGCTGCCGGTTCCCCCGTGCACCCGTTCATGCTGCCGGTTCCCCCGTGCACCCGTTCGTGCTGCCGGTTCCCCCGTGCACCCGTCCGTGCGGCCGGCTCCCCGTGCACCCGTCCGTGCTGCCGACTCCCCTGTGCACCCGTCCGTGCTGCCGGCTCCCCGTGCACCCGTCCGTGCTGCCGGTTCCCCCGTGCACCCGTCCGTGCTGCCGGTTCCCCCGTGCACCCGTCCGTGCTGCCGATTCCCCCGTGCACCCGTCCGTGCGGCCGGCTCCCCGTGCACCCGTCCGTGCTGCCGACTCCCCTGTGCACCCGTCCGTGCTGCCGGCTCCCCGTGCACTCGTTCGTGCTGCTGGCTCCCCCATTTGCACCCGTCCGTGCTGCCGGCTCCCCCGTGCACCCGTCCGTGCTGCCGGCTCCCCCATTTGCACCCGTCCGTGCTGCCGGCTCCCCCGTGCACCGGTTCGTGCTGCCGGCTCCCCCATTTGCACCCGTCCGTGCTGCCGGCTCCCCCGTGCACCCGTCCCTGCTGCCCGCAAGCCGTCTGGGCACATGGCATGTGCCAAGTGACTTCACGTGGTATGAGTGTGAGAATTTTGCAGCTGCAATATGGAACGAACGTGCCCGCAGCGACAACCTTAGGGCGCATGAGGCCACGACATTTGCTATGTGTCAATAGGCTCAAAGCTGCAGATGTTCGCGTGGGTCTCAGCCACAATCTGAGACTAACGATTTTTTTATGATACGCGCCTCGTGACCACGTGGTTGAGGCCTGCCCGCGGACCAAATAATCAGCATCATAACTCCCGAATGTGGGCCAGCTATGTTTGGGTTCACCGTTGTACCGTGATGCAGTTGCCATGCAAACGGAAAGCGCGACGCGCAGTTGTGTTGCCGCGGGTCGTGTTGCTCGAAATCGCGGGTCGTGTTGCCGTTCCCGCGCTGCAAATGGCGCGACTCGCTGCGGCTAGAGGTGCCGATTAGATTCCTTTTTTTAGTAAATAATTTTCAAAAAAGTTAAAAGAATCCGAAAAAGTCGCGCTTGAAAGATGGACAGATGGGGTAAAAATCTGCAGATTTTTTAAAGAGCCGATATATTTTTGTTCAAAACGACGTGTTTGTGGAATATAACAAGCTGTTGATAGAGGACGCTAGAAAATAATTCGTTTTGAAACATGAAATAGAAATCTGGACCTAAGACCTAAACCTAAGACCCAAATCTGAGGAAGCTCTACACCGCCCTATGTTCTTTAGTTTATGAGACTTATGAACTGGGATGGGAACGCACTTTTCCCAAAATTCCTAAGTCGCACCAGTTTTGAATCGTTGTTGTACGGCTTCCGCTTTGATGACAAAAATGATGTCGTCAAAATGACATTTTTTGGATAAGCTGATTTTCTGGACACATTCCGGACGGACAGCTGGTTTATGCTTGAACTTTGGCCTGGACTTTGGGAAAGGACTTCCAGAAAACGGCGCCTCTAGCCGGGACACCGATGACTAAATAAGTCCGGCCTTTCGCAAACTGGCGACATAAGCGACCGATCTGTCAAGGCAGATGGCTCTTTATCAGCGGTGAAGGATCAGTGCCCACCCGTGTAAGTTTTTTTTAACGTAACTCCGCTTTCCACGCGGAGGCGGCGATGCCAGCAACAGTAACGATCTCATTATTCGCGTGAATTGACAAACAACCCAGTGCGTAATGATTGCGCCGCTAACGACGCCACCAGAAAGCGGCGGCACGCGTTGACGAACAGCCCGACAGTTTGCCGTTGCCGTGGTTCACAACCTGATCAAGCAGGAGCCATCCGGATCGAATTCAGGTCAAGGCCGAATCAAGAGAGATGAGTGCCCGGTCGCCGCTCATCGACGCGCGCTCCCGGCAATGCCCACTCACCCTGTGCCCTGCCGGCAGGAGGCGGCGCGGGTGGCGCGGCGGAGCCTGGCCTCCTCGCCGGAGCCGGAGAGTGGCGCCGGCGCCGCCCTGCTCGCCCAGCTGGAGAAGGCGCAGCACAACCAGCTGACGCCGCTCAAGCAGCGCGAACGGTTCGCCAACGTGAGCCGGCTGGACGCGGCGCTGCTGGGCTTCGAGCCGCGCTGCGCGCTCGAGACGCGCGAGGTGGTCTCGGCCGTGCTGCGCGCCGAGAGCGAGCCGTGCCGGCGCGAGCTGGTGGAGTTCGCGTGCCGGCTGCGCGAGGGCACTGCCTACCCGGTCCGGCTGCCCAACTACTGCCCGCACCATGGTGAGTGACGGGGAACGGCGACGGGCGGCGGGAAGGTGCGGAGACGGAGACGGAGACGGAGACGGAGACGGCGACGGAGACGGCGTCGGCGCGCTGGGGAGGGCGGGAACCTTGATGGGTCCAGGTCGCGAGCTTGATGAGTCCTGTGGGGAGAGAACAAGACTCTCATGTTTGGGAGGGCGAGCGAAGATGTTCATACGCTGGGGAGGGAGTGAGGAAGACGTTGGATGTGTTCGGGAGGGAGAGAGGAAGTCGTCTTTACATCGGGAAGAGGGAGAGAAGGGGGACGTTTGTGACGGATGACGGGGGAGAGAGACGTCCAGACATTGGGTGAAGAGATAATAGGACGCTCGCGAAACGGTATGCAACTAAGTGTGAGCCAAATTGAGCACGTGTTGACTTCCGCATAGCTGGGACTTATTACAGTAACATGGATGCTTATGACACTTGGCTGACTGTTCACGTCAAGTTCAGAAAATATACGGTTTGATTACAGATTGATTGCCTGTAATGGCTGAATGGCTTCGTCTAAACAGATGGACGGCTTCTGTCAGAGTTGGACCCCAGCAAATATTAGATATCACCAATCAACGATGCCAACTCATGATCGTTGCCTTAGTCTGTTGCCTTGGCCGTTGTCTCACATCGCCCAGTTTTTTTTTTTTAATATGATCTATTTGGAGGCTAGTTCTGCGGCTGAGCTCAAGAACACGCAACCATTTTAACGTGCATGGGCTTTTACGGGTTATCGGTCAGTGTTTGGTGTGTACAGACCTCGGACTCCATCAAAATATGCCGAATATTTGCGCCCGACAATACCAGGTCCTAAAACGGAGTCGTGGAACTCCCTGAGACCCCGCATTTCGTCGTGTGGTGCAATAACACCGGAAGTGGTACCGTCCAACAATTCCCCCCAGACAGCAACAGGACATGAAGTACGCGAAGTACAACAGGACAAGAACCGGCGGGCTCTTGATCCTCCACTGCGAACTTTGATGTTGCCCTCATTTGCGAGGTGGCATTGTGAAGCCCTGAATCAGTGACCGCGTATTGTTCCCCCCCCCCCCCTCGTACAGAACGGCAGGCATCTCACGTGCGCTCTTCGTGACAAGCCGCCCCCACCGTCAAGGCCATCCGACGCCAGCAGTCTTAAATCAGCGACCAGTGTCCGTCTGACCCTGCGATGAACGTGGCCAAGCTTCCGGGCAGATCCATCATGGACGAACTGCCGGATATTTTTTGCGGGGGTCCTGGCGTGGACAGTACAAGTTTACAGTAGCAGCAAATTACATTTACATTTTACAGTAAAATTGTAGAACAAATGGTTGGAGAGTTACTTCCTATGCCCGTAAACCAGTTACGTAGAAGACCATGTCCCAATACCGTACTTGGACCGATCTGCTATGGTTTGCACCGACCTTCCTTGCACCGACCTTTGCGCCGACCGGCACCGGCTACCGACGTGCTGTCCTCTCTCCGAACAGCGGTGCCGGTTACTGGCATGCTCTTATCCCTGAGCGCCCCTCCCCCCTCATGCAAGTGGGCTGGCCTGGCCACATCGGAAGTAATACACACCGGCGGCGGGGGGGGGGGAGGGGGGGGGGGGGCTACGACCGTCCGCTACCGATAATGGTCGCGTAGAGACCGTGGAGATGTCCCACGACGGTCGTCCGTCTTCCTTGCGGCTGCGGCCGACTGTCGCAACGGCGGCGGCGGCGAGCCTGCGGCGCGTGCACAAACTGCCGCTGATATTTGTCGGTGATGGTTGGTTTGCCACGCCAGCATGGTTCACTGAAAGATTTGAATAAGGGTGAGATATGCGCCGCGAATTAATACGGATACCATCGTACTGCATTACCGGGTGTTCGATCAGCATCCGGTGATATAAACTTCCGGTCTTCAGTGCCGATCAATGGGAATAAATACATGCGTGTTGTCTTTTTTTATTGGATTCACCTTTTTATTTCGCCTCCCGAAACACGGACCTCTGCTTCCGCTGTAGATTATGGCGACCACACCGCCGCCCCATTTTCCGGTGTCGCCGCCGGCTGGTGTCGTCCGCTCGCGTCGTCGCCGCATCCCGCCAGCTGCCCACGCGGAACCGAGCCGCACGCACGTCTGTCGCCGTCGCATGCGATGGATGGGCCGGCTATCGTGGCTGATGGCCGCTCGTCTGGCTCGCAGCCACAGCCCGCCCCTTTCCGCCCGGACGCCGCCGCCCCCGATAGTGTGCGATGGCCGCAGCGATGGCTTCACGGCTATCGGCTGCCGTCGGGCGGGCAGCGTCACGGGCGAAGCCGGCGGCGGCCAGGCGGCCGCACCGGACCGGGTGCCTGGCGAGCCGACGCTCGGCGGAGGCCCGCGCGGTCCCCGCCGCTCCAGCGCCCCCGGCCTCCGTGCTTGGTCGCCTCGTCACGAGCCGGTGCCCGGCTTTACCCGGCGACCGTAAGGCGCGCGGGGGTGATCGACGCTCCGGCCGCGGCCGGTGGCGGGCCGAACACCCCTGCAGTCGGCCGGCGGCGGGTCGGACACCCCTGCAGTCGGCCGGCGGCGTGTGTCGGTTGGATTAATTCAACCGGAACTCCCGAGACGCTTGCTTTTGCTGGAAACCGCCGGAAGAAAAGGTCTGGGAGAGGACGGGATTAAAGCGGAAAGCGGCTGGAAGTTGTTTGGTGCTCGGCGGTTTCGGTGCCGGCGGCCGCCGACTTTGGGCTCGGCTGCCTAATTAATTAATGGAGGCGCTTTTCCGTATGGAGCCTGCTTTAAGCTGCCGTCAGTTACCTGGATGAGCCGTTAAACCCGGTCCGCTGGGGGCCCCCCGTTGTCGGTCGCTACAGTTGGACGCAAAACGCCCATTGTTCCACAGAATTGGCGAAGTGGTTTCCTCACCGGCCGTAATTCTCGGTCTTCCTCGCATTAAGGTACATCATGGAAGCCGTCGCCAGAGCCGCCGATTTATCTCAATGATTGGAACGGGTTACCGGTAGGGCAGCGGTTATTGGAACGGGTTACCGGTAGGGCAGCGGTTATTGGAACGGGTTACCGGTAGGGCAGCGGTTATGTTGCGCGTCTGGGAAACCAGAGGTACGGGGTTCGATTCCCCGCCGTGTCCGCCCTTCCTGCCAGGGTGAGAGGCAGGCGACGCCATATAGCCTCAGCAGCTTACTGCCTCGTAAAGCCTAATGACACACGCGCACACGCACGCTCGGCCGGTTCGGCCCTGCTCCCCAGGATGTGAGAAA
This sequence comes from Pollicipes pollicipes, assembly GCF_011947565.3. NCBI lineage: Eukaryota > Metazoa > Arthropoda > Thecostraca > Pollicipedomorpha > Pollicipedidae > Pollicipes > Pollicipes pollicipes. The sequence goes on from NW_023596448.1 coordinate 34,822,033, forward strand.
TGGTGTTAACTGCGGATCCACATAAGCTGTCCTAGGTCTTCGACGTTTGGACGACGACGGACGACGACGACTTCGACATCAAACGCGGTCACGAGAATTGGCGGAGCCATGCGGGAACAGACGTGCGAAGGCCCTTCTGCTGCTTCAGCCACCGTGATGTGGAATCTGGATATCGTTAGTCATGTGGGCGTGACGAATTGACGTTTTGGGAATAGTTAAAATGGAGTCCAAAAGTGCCGTTTTTCACCTCTGATTCGCTGGTATTGAAGCGGGCCGGCCGTCACGTTTCAACCTGCATTTGACAACGAGCGTGGCATCGCAGACTTGGGGTTACCACCATCATGTTGACGTATGCGGCGTATGTGTCGTTACCAGTATTCTTTTTTTAAAAAGGATTCGTTGCTGTCTTAAGCCCCCGCTGCTCTGAGTGTGCCGCTCTGAGTGTCCACCGTTCTGAGTTTCTGTCGCTCTGAGTTATAACCGCTTTGAGTGTCCGCCGCTTTGAGTGTCTGCCGTTCTGAGTGCCCGCCGCGCTAAGTGTCCGCCGCTCTGAGTGTTCACTGTTCTGAGTGCCCGCCGCGCTAAGTGTCCGCCGCTCTGAGTGTTCACTGTTCTGAGTGCCCGCCGCGCTAAGTGTCCGCCGCTCTGAGTGTTCACTGTTCTGAGTGCCCGCCGCGCTAAATGCCACTCTCAGTGTCCGCCGTTTTTAGCGCTCGCCGTTCTGAGTGTCCGCCGTTCTGAGTATCCACCGCCCTGAATGCCTGTCCTGTTGTGTATACGCCGCCATGAGTGTCCGTCGGTGTGACTGACGGCTGCCTTGTGTGCCTGAGTGCCTCGAGTGTGATCGGCCATATTCGGGTGTTCGTGACTTTGACCGCAAAACAGTTGTCTAACATTCTGCACAATGTGTAAGCGAGCGCCACAAGCATGTAAGGGCATAGTATGTATCGTTACATGCACAGCGACTATTGCACTGAGATCACGCTAACTACGTGCTGTTCGTATCACAACCACCGGCAACGTGCATCCTTAGCACTGTAGCTGGTGATGCTGGCCCCAGCGTGGTCTGCTGGCGCCAGCGATATTGCAGCCGAGCTAGAGTGCTGGGCGGCGGCTGGGCGGCTCGGTGTGTGTGAGTGTGAGCCGCTTCCGTGCCACCGGCGCTGTGTGGCTTCTGCGGCTGTTTGTTCGGAGTGGTTCGGCGGTCGCAATGACGTTTCGATGTGGGTTTATTGCTGTGAGGGGTGGGAAGGACTTGGCCGCTGTAGGAACCGGGGGGAGGAGGAGGAGGAGGAGGGCGTTAGCGCACGCTCGTGTACTCCCGGTTCGGTTTGGACGGCGACTGGACGGCTCAGCGACTGCGTTTTCACGGTTTCTGCGTGGCCTGCGCCTTAGTTCGGCTTAAGTCTGGTGGACCCTCGCCGTCGCTGTCTTAAAAGACTGATGCTTCCAGCCATGTGCCTGGATCATGGGTTAATGAAGGATCCCATTGGGTTCCGCGTTTGTGGGATCCTGAGATCTTTTTGAGAGACTTCAGGCACATGTCTGGATACTATCTGGACCACTATGTTGTGTGTTTTAGGTAACACCGATCCCCTTTGGACTGGGCATTCTTACAGACAAAACAGTACTGTTAGCCTTATTCCTCTCGGATAACCAGGAGAAAGGAGAGATGATGCAGTAATGTTTCGGGCACATGCCTTTATCCAGCACGATAGATAGATGAAAATAATTCGCATGTATAGGTGATGCCTAGTGCCAGATACGTTATGGCTATTTGCTTGTATTGCATAGTAGGACCGCTGACGTTCATCTTCTTTACCAACGACATCCAGTGTTATGTTTCAACTACGTGTAAACTAGTGTCATACGCAGACGACATGCAGCTCATGCATGAATCATCACCATCTGCATGTAGTTTCGCACAACTGCGTTCGTGTGTTGAGTCCGATTTGACCGCAGTCTCAGTATGGTTTGTCACAATGGCATGAAGATCAACCCGTCAAAAACGGAATTCATTGTTGCTGGCACACCCACCAACTCCCGCAAAGCCGCCGGGACGAGTGCGAATTTTGATAACTCCCAGCTGTCTCCCTCAGAGTACATCGAAATACTGTGGTTGCTCATCGATGCAAATTTCAACTGGTAGCATCAAACGGCCAAAACTACGCAGCGATGTTTTGGCTCCCTCATAGCTATTAACAAACGCAGGCATGTGCTTCCCAGCCCCCCAAGTCCCTAGTTGAGTCACTGGTTTTCCCTCGCATCAGATATTGTTTACCGGCCTGGGCCCGACAACAGCCGTTCAGCGCCAGCGCCTGGATGAGACTATTAACTTCGCGGTCAGGCTTGTTGCCGGCAAACCCAGACGAGATCACATCACGGAATCCCCAAAACAGCCTAATTGGCCCAATTTAGACGAGACTGTCACCCACCGCGACTGCATATGTTTGCATCGCGCCATTTACGTGCCTGATGGGCCACGGACTTTCAGTAATCTGATCAGGCGTCGATCTGAAGGATCTCGGCGGCACACCAGAACCATTGATAACGAAACTGTACTGCAGACGAGCGCTGTAAAACACGCTCGCTTAGAGCGCGTGAAAAGGGCACTTTCGTATCGAGCCGTAGCGGCGTGGAATTGTCCCTTACCGCCACGCGCCAGTGCAAAAACTGAAGTGAGTTCAAGGGCAAAGCAATGCCTTTCATCAGAGAACTTACCTAAATTGACCAACTGGCCATGACGTGCAGGTGCTGATTGTATCACAAGTCGGCCATGTTTTATATAACACCGTATGTGTATCGCTGGCGTTGCATCTCATTTGCATGTGTTGCGTGTTCTGTGTTGATATATGTAGTATGCACTGACTCGGCGTTGGAATAGCCACTAGCTGGATTTCGTCAAGGTACACAATGATAGCAATAATATTAGCTTGGATTCGTTCGCGTGCACACGCATTTTTATGTAGCTTTAACCGTTTGTTAGACATACACTGTATCGCAATAATAGCTGACAATTGCTTCTTGTTTAATGCCCTGAATGTTGATGACCTGTAAAACTGGCGCTGTTCCAAAAACCCTGAAAAGTCGATTGGGGTCGGAAAGCAGTTTTGAATTTGCTCCTCATATTCGTTGATCGTTTTGACACAGACATGTAGCCTAATTATTATTGCATCTTCCCCTCATTTCTCCCGGTTTTTTTAACGAGAAATAAGTTCAACAGCACTGCCATCTATTTGTACAAATTCTCGCGTAAACGCACGTAACAACTTACTTGAACATTCGCGAGGCCGATGCGGGACTGTTAAGGAGCTGTTGTCATTCGTTGCCTAGCGATACAGGTCGTCTTTGCGGTGGCCGAATCGTAGGTGAAATGCCTAGCAACAAGACATGGGAGTGTGCTATAGCCTCTTTTTTAACTACGCTATTTCTCGTTTTTTATCCCAGCGCGTTACGTCATGCTTTGATAGCGTGTGCATTGCTTAAGCTTAAACGTTTTGACGCATAAGTTTTGAGCAATACGAACACGCAGTTTTCCCAAAAAGGCGCGGCGTAACGTAACACGTCGATTTCCTTCAGTCTCGCCACGTGATGTACCAATCACCGAACCCACCAGCTCGTGGTCGCCCGAGCCGCTGCACGGCCTCGCAATGTCTGTGTCGGCGCCGGGTGCCGAGGTTGCGGCCGCCGCTATCAGCCGTCTCCGATCATGGCCGGCGCTGGCAGACGACGTGTGGCGGCGCGGCCATAAATCACAGGGCATCGCGCTCCGGCCCGGCGGTTATCTGCCGCCGCCGTGCGCAGAGGCGACGCGGCCGGCTTTGTGGGGTTCGCCCCGAGGCGACGCGGCCGGCTTTGTGGGGTTCGCCCCGAGGCGACGCGGGGCTTCGCCCCAGGGACGCGGCCGGCTTTGTGGGGTTCGTCCCGAAGGCGACGCGGCCGGCTTTGTGGGGTTCGCCGAGGCGACGCGGCCGGCTTTGTGGGGTTCGCCCCAAGGCGACGCGGCCGGCTTTGTGGGGTTCGCCCCGAGGCGACGCGGCCGGCTTTGTGGGGTTCGCCCCGAGGCGACGCGGCCGGCTTTGTGGGGTTCGCCCCGAGGCGTTCGCGGCCGGCGGGTCGGGCGGCGGCGCTGCTGCGTACATCGCCTCGTGTTGGACTGTGCCCAGCCTTGCAGGTGGTCTTTCCTCTCCTTCGCTGCAAGATTGTGCATTCGTCTTTCTGCGATTTGCTGTGCGATGCTCATCGAGGAACTGCGTTGTTGTTCTGTTTGTCAGGCTGGTGTGCGAACTGCTCCGTGTTTCATATGGCGAGCTATTGTGTCAATTTCTTTGCTCTTTTATATGACAGCTGTGTTGTTTACCTTAAATTGGCAATGTCGGAAATACAAGTTCACAACTCGTGGTAATGGCCCGGGCTCCAATTTCCGGCCTTTACTCTCCGCGTCTTTACTCTAGGCAATGTGTGCCTACTCCCAACAACACTGGGTGGTGCCGCTTAGAGCACGTAATGATCCGGTGAGCCGAGAATTAGGCACCGGGACTACGTGCTGAGGCCAGCCCGTGATCCCACGTGCCGATAGATCAGATGGTGACCCCACGTGCCCGGGATCAGATGTAGATCCCACATGCCGGGATCACATGGTGACCCCACGTGCCCGGGATCAGATGGTGATCCCACGTGCCCGGGATCAGATGGTGACCCGACGTGCCCGGGATCAGGTGGTGATCCCACGTGCCGGGATCAGATGTAGATCCCACATGTCAGGGACCACAGCGTCCCAACAGCGTCCCAGTCTGCGCTCTCACGTGCTGGGATCCCATTCGCCGTGGATGGGACGCTGATCTACAGCGTCGGCGGATCACACAATGACGCCACGTGCCATGGATCAGACGGTGACCGGAGAGCGTCCTCCCCGGATGACGCGCCCGGCCCATTGCACGTCTGGGGCTGATCCTCTGAAAGATGTGGACTCTGGCTGATCGAGCAGGCCGATGCAGGGATTGGTGCCGGTGGCTGAGCTTAGGTCAATGGAGGAGCTCCCGGAAATGGGAGAGGGAGAGGGAAGGGGTGCGGTGTGGGGAAAGATGGTGTGCTGAGAGTGATTGAGTGACTGCGTTTTTGGGGTGTATCGTTCTTTGACCAGACTGGCTGTTGATTCGGGTGAGGCAATTACTGCGTGGTGAGGCTCTTTTTGCTGTTTTTTTTTTCTGTGTGATACATTATGCTGTTTTTGCAACTTGTTTTGTTCGCGGCGTCCCAATTAGCAACAAAATTGCTGAGGTACGTTCGGCCAATGTGGCTTTTTTGCTTTCATGATTAACGGATTTATTTAAGCGTTTTGAGCCGGTGCCATACTAACCATCACTTTCCTGGACAAATTTAGATCCGTTGGACTTCTTTCAAACAAAACATGCATCATCTCTCCGGATTTGAACCGTGGACCTTCAGCTCCGAAACCCGGCGCGCTCACCACAGCGGCCGGCGCTGCCCACAGGACACGAGTACGGTCGCCAGCTGGGCTGCTTCCGGGACAGCAGGACGCTGCGCCTGCTACCGTCGCTGGCGGGGGTGGTCAACAATACCGAGGCCTGCCTCGAACACTGCGTCAGGGAGAGTTTCGTCTACGGCGGCCTGCAGTACGGGTGAAGCTAGCGGGGCCGCCGGGTGGCTGGCCTCCGAGGAGCCGCGCGTGGGCTGTCTCGAACACTGCGTCAGTGAGAACCTCGTCTACGGCGGCCTGCAGTACGAGTGAGCGAGCGGGGCCGCCGGGTGGCTGGCCCCCGAGGAGCCGCGCGCGCGGGCTGCGAGATGGTGTTTGGTCTGCTGGGACCCCTGTCCCCATGCGACGCTGACTGCCAAGAGGGTGCCGCTTTCTGCTGGCTGGTTGGCAGGTATCCTGGTGATGTTCTGTGTCGCTCTTCATTGGATTAGTTTACGAACGCTTCGACGGGGTGCCGGAGTACTTACGCACAGGTGAGTTTCATGTAGCTGCGTAGCCGTACCGGGCGTGTAGGGGTTTTGTAGCATGTTTTGTGCCGTTCGGTACACACTACAGTAGCCCCCGTCCTTTGCTCCAAGCGTGCTTTGATTCAGTGTACACAATAGCGCAGGTTGCAAGTCAGGCACTAACAAACGAACATGTACGTAAATCAAGTGCTACACAGGAATGTGACTAGGGCGGGTCGAAATAACTTGCTTTGTCTTTCCGTGTGGTTTGGCATCAGAGTAGGTTGGACACAGCTCCATAACGCAAAACTGAAGCCACATGCGGTCCAAAGTTGCGTCGTTTAGGCATACCACGAAGAACACTGAGCTTTACAGACGTGCCTGAACCGCGGGTGATTTACAAGTCAAGGCCCCTACCTCAAACTTACTCCATTTAACCACGTGGTTGTAAGTCGTGGATGTCTTTGTATACAATGTGGTTTAAAAAGCAGGTTCTTGTAGCTTTGCTGCGCAGTTTGAGAGCTGCACCGCGAGGAGCGCAGTTGCCGTCTGATTGGACGAGAGTGGATGACGTCAGTGGAGTGAGCGGCCCTATGGCCACTGCAATGACAGAGGCCCGAGTACATCGTCTGAAAACATTTTTTGCTTCGGACTTTGCGGAACCAAGTTTCTTGAAAAATTTTGCCACGATAGGGTAACACACGTGTGATTTTTTAAAGCATACGTTTTGCCATTTCATCCGTTGTGGTTATTCCAAGTTGGAAAGGAAAGAGCGTATTGAAAACCTAGTACACAACGCTTCGATCAAAATGTTTAGCTTTATTCAGCTATTGGTAGGAGTGTGTGTAGAATAAGGGCCTGCAGTTACCTTAGTCCCAGACAATTTACGCGAATCCGACATCCTTTGTGTGACGTCATCACCTCTGCCACTCTTGACGATGGAATGGTTGATTGGAGCGTTGTGCACATCGCTTTTGAATGCGCCTATAGGACATTTGAAACCGGGATGAGGATTGCAAATGCATCATTCTTTTGACAGCGAAATATATCAGACAGGTGGGCATTGAATTTTGGGGGGAGTGACGCATTTGCGTGACATGACGCACATTTGCACATTAAGTTTACAGGTCATCATTGCCGTTCGATGTAGTTTGAACCTGACATGATGTAGAGACACCGGATTCAATAGCCTCAGATTTCTGCTTCGGTGACGTTTGGAAAAGTCAAGCCGCACCTTACGTTTCCTGCCAACTTTGGTCTCATCCTTCCATGCGGTGCTCTGATGTCACCTCCCGCGCCGTCCGAGAGATGGCGCCAAGTGCCGTCCCACCGTCGGACCCGTGGGCAGCATGTCTGTCTGGTCCCTCAGCTCCGGGAGGGAAAAGGGGGGGGGGGGGGCGGGCGCGCGCTGCGTCCAGGGGGCATCGCCATGCTTTGGTTATCGACTTTTTCGTGATGGGCGTACTGCCGAATAATGGCAATATTGTTCGTATGATTAGTTGTTTCGCTGGGCTTTGTGGCGCAGCACATACCATCAGAGCGATTTGAAAAGGCACGGAACAGGACATTTCCAAGTTGTCTTTTAAACGTAGCTCGATGTCTCGCCTGGAACGTTGCTTTTATAAAAAAGCGAACGGATGAACAAGCAAATGACGTAAAGGACTAAGCACGACAAGGAAGCGGAAATTATAGGAAAAGAGCAGATATTGCACGGAAGGTAAACAGAAGGGCCATTTACGAATTCGTCATAATTATAACGTCATATATAACGTCATATAACGTCATAATTATTCGTCATGTTCGTCGTAAACGATTCGTCATAATTGCTTTATGGGTTGCATGTTGTTACATGGCTTTGACTAATCGCTGTCGATTTTCAGCTAAGTGTTTCGTGTTATTGGACATTCACCGTTATGTTACGCACATTTCATTCCAAGTCAGCTGCCACGGAAATGCCCGAACATGAAGTTTCTGTGAGCATGATATGGCACTAACGTGCCGCTCGCAAGTGTGCACCATTTTCAAGGCTGCTGATGTGTGTTTCATGCGCATGAATTGTCGTGTGCGCGAACTCCCATGGGAAACGCATCAAGTGTGGAACCTGTGACACACATCTAGGGTGACTACAGTGGACTAAGCCCAGGAACTTCAAACGGGCAGTCAAGGTTGTGGTTTTCAGCGCGTTAACCTGGGGATCATGCATATGAATGAGGCATGTGGGCGGGTCACCTGCGTTTGGGTGGTAGACGGAGGGGGGAGGGGGGGGGGGGGTCGATACGCTCGGGTGCCGGTATTTGGAGGTCATTGGCGTTCTGCGTGTAACTACTCAGTGTGCATACCTGAGGTTTTTGTAAGCTGTCACCATCCCATCTGACGGTATGTTGGGGGAATCCTGGCCACTCAGAGACAAATGACGGCACAGCACAGCAGTGACAGCACAGCAGTGACAGCACAGCGTAACTTTTGACCTTGTGTTCGGCCAATGCCACGATCACTGAATTTACTGCACAGAGGCTCCGACATAGACCCACCACCACCACCACCTACCATGCGCCAATACCGGGATCGTGCTCCCTCTGGCTGGTGCGGGTTTGATACGTGCGAGCTCGCCAGGGCGGAAGCTGGGGCCAGAGGTAGTGATGTGTTGTATGCGTGTGTGTGGAGGGACGGGGATAGTGCACGTACGTTTCAATGACAGACATTAGCGTGACAAAAGGATGCCATTTTATGGCTTTGCGTGACATCGCTCATTGTCGTTAGTCCTAAGTCCGTTGGGTTCCTGTTTCGACTTCTTGCATTTTACGGTAAAGAATCGCATCTTCACGGGCTGAGGCGCTGCAGCAGTAAGCACGTTTCAATTATAGTTCGTGGCATTCGTATTGCGGATGTTTCAGCGGTTGTTCACTATCTCCGTGTTCGGAGGCAGTTAACGACGGTGAAAACGGAGACGGTCGTTAACTGTCCCCATTTTCCACGTTTGTCTTACCACATGTCTGTGTGTCCCCCAGCCTTAGCGCCACCATTATATTCCCTTGGGTCCTGCTAGGCAGGACAAAACTCCTAATCTTCTCGTCGTAACGCCGCGTGCGTCCTGATACCTAAGTATGGACTCGGGTCTGAGTTCGCGCCACGCAATATAACAACACTTTAATGACAACAACACGATGATGATAAAGTTGTAAAGACATAAAACTATCAGGCCAGCAAAAAGCCGCAAGGGCCCATCGACGTTGGTCTACCTCACGTTCCGCGCGTACCCTCGACACTAATCTTACCGTCTGACCTGCCTGAAGTTAGCTGTAAGTGAGATCCATATACCGATAGAACTTGTCCAAACGATTTTAAATGTTGCTAGAGAGGGAATTACCACAGCTTTGTTTGACAGTCCTTTCCAACAGTTCACTGCACTTTGACTAAATAGCATCTGCCTCTTCATAGTTCTACTCGTACCTTTTTGCTAATGGAAAGTTTCTTTGAAACCTCGGCCTAATTTCCTTGTAGGTCTACCTGGTCTATCCCTATCTTGATCCATAATCTTGAACACCCCTATCAGATCCTGTTGAAGACTACGATATTTCAATATTATAATATAAGGTTCATTATTCTATATATAAGCTTTCCCTTATATTCTAAGCTGTCAGTCCCAGCTATCATCTCAGCTGTTTTTCGCTGTACACTCTCCAGCCAGTCTATATCTTTTTGGGAGCGTGAGGACTAAGCCTGCGCACAATACTCTAGGTATGATCTGACATAAGCTACTCACAACTTGCTGACAACATTCCTACTCCTGTAATGGACATTCCTGGTAAAGGGTCCCAGCATTCAAAGTGCCTTGTTCCTAGCAGTCTTACATTGTTTTTCAACCTTTATATCCCTGGGAATTGAAACCCCTTTGCCCTTTTCTTCTTCAAACTGGTTCAACTCCCGGCCTCCCACTTTACAGCTAATGTCGTCACTGCCGGAAGTAGACAAATACATCACATTACACTTATCATAATTAAATGACATCTGGCACAGATAAGTCCAGTTCACTAGTCTCTTTAAGTCAACGTTCACCCGGCTTGCATTTTCTACACCCTATCAACTGAGTGTCGTCAGCAGATTTAAGCAACTTTTTCGTAATCATATCTCACTATTTTTCACAAAATAATTTGAAGCAAAGGGCCCAACACCAACCCTGCGGAACCCCACTCTCTGCTAGCTCCCACTTTAGTACCACTGAGCACCTCTCGTTGCTCCTGTATTACGGCCAAGTCCTCACCCAGCCCATACTTTCGCCCTCAGTGCCACGCATTTTTAACGGATGTAAGAGACGCTGGTGCGGCACGTTATCAAACGCCTCACTAAAATCTAGATAAACAACATCTAAACTATCGCCTTCGTCTTCTCAACTAGTAACATGCTTCATGAACTCCAGAAGGTTGGTCAGCCCAAATACCAAATGCGAAATACCCACCAGAAAGAAAACCATGCCGACTACAAATTATTAGGCGACGCCTATCTAAATATGACTGGATGCTAGCCTAGATGAATTTGTGTGAGATATTACACATCAGTGAGGTGGGATCGACAGGCCTCTAGTTGCCGACACTTTTTCGGTCCTCTTATATACCGGTACTACATTGGCATTGCACCAGCTCTCGGGTGCTTCTGAAAAACTCAATGATCTGTGAAATATTAACATAAGGGCGTGAGCTAAAGCACTAGCGTATTCATTTAGCACCCTGCCAAATATCTGATCAGGCCCGGCCGCCTTATTAGCCTTGATTTCCTTCAAGCTATCCCTTCCCATACCCCCGGTCCCCATCATATCTGCAGGATTGCTTACTCCCGGATTTTGTCCATCACCGTGGGGATCATACACAGTCTCCGTTGTGAAAATTGAAGACAACTGCCTGCTAAGAGCATCTGCAATATCTCTTTCCTCCACTACGTACTTTCCATCTTCCCCAAGGGGCCAGCGGGGATCCCTTATGCATGACTTTGTAGTAGCTAAAAATTCCTTAATATCGCCCGAACGAGTCTGATATCTGCGTTTCTGGTAATATTTTGGCTATCCCGATTTCCTTCTACAGTTTGCTTTTTATAGCAATCCTACGCACTGCCTTGTTGCTCTCTGTACCCTGCACTTTTTGCTTATCATATGCCGCCTTCTTCGCTGTCATCAAATGGCGCACTGTCTATGTTAGCCATGACGGCTTTTCGAGCTATTTCCTCGCGTTTTCCTCAACGGAATGAACCTTACCTGTCCTTGTAAAATATCCTTGAACACTTTCAATATTTCATGTCCAGTGAGTCAAGTTAGGAATCTTCCAGTTAGAAGCTAGCAAGCCGTAAGGCTGTAAGGTCTTTAAATTTCCCCGTGACAAAGTTTGACATAAGAGTTTGATTAGCCGTAACTAAATAACCCAGACGCAATGCAAGCATTACAATATTATGGTCACAACTTCCCAGTGCCTCACCTGCCATTAAACATCTACCAACCCTTCCTCATAAGTCATAATAAGATCCAAAACTTCATTTCTCCTATTGGATTTGCACGCCAGCTGCTGAAGAAAATTTTCTTCATAACAAACATTATGGTGAAGATGATGATGACAAAGATGATGACGATGGCGAAGATGGTGGTGATTCATCGTGATGTCCATGGCGAATGTGTTTGAACCCTTTTGTCCCTCTATCACATCTGCTTTTCAAAGTAACCCTGCATCGACCCATGTCCCAGCACATTTGGCTGTGCATGCTCCCGAGCAGCAGTTCCGTCCATTCCCCTCTTTCCTGACGCTGGTCTTCGCCCGTGTCCATTGTCTTGATGTATGAGCGCCATCTGCGTCAATGTCGTCCCACGTTGGCGTCGCTTCCTACCACGTACTGCGCCTTTTGTCTGAATGCCTGCGCGTATCACTTTCCGCCTCGACGTGCGCTTTTCTTTTTTCCGCCTGAGCGCTGATGTCATGACCTCAGCAGTTGGCACGCCCCTAAGCCCCGGCGAGCAGCAACAGGAGCGCTGCCTCGCCTCATCTCCCTCTGCTGCAGCACAGTTTCTGTGGGTCTCCATTCTCTGAATCATCGTCTCAGTGGGTCCGCCCGCGCCAAATCAAACCGTGACGGTCCCTCTGAGCGTGACGTTCGCCCCTGAGCGTGACGGTCCCCCTGAGCGTGACGGTCCCCCTGAGCGTGATGATCCCCTGAGCGTGACGTTCGCCCCTGAGCGTGACGGTCCCCTTGACCGTGACGGTCCCCCTGAGCGTGACGTTCGCCCCTGAGCGTGACGGTCCCCCTGAGCGTGACGTTCGCCCCTGGGCGTGACGGTCCCCCTGAGCGTGACGTTCGCCCCTGAGCGTGACGGTCCCCCTGAGCGTGACTTTTCGCCTTGACCGTGACATCTCCCTCTGACCTTGCGGTCTTTCCAGGCGGGAGTGCTGGTGCGGCAACATGCAGCCGCCGAGTCGGGCGCTGGAGCCGCTGCAGACCTGCAACATGACCTGTCGCCACGGTAACGAGTCCTGCGGCGGCTACCTCGCGATGAACGTCTACGAGACTGGACGCGCTGGTCAGTGTTGGGTGCCTTTTGGCAGGGGCGGGGGGCATCTCGGGCGGATTCCACCGTTTGGTGTATGTAGTGGTGTCGCCAAATTTTTTAGATGATTAAACACAAGTTAACATCAGGGGCAGTAGGGATGCGCAGTCGGAAAAGTCCGCCAGAATGCATCCATTTATCTGGATTTGGAGAAATGCTGCATATTTGGCTGGTTCACTGTGAGGTGATAGTGAAAGTAAGCTACTTAGCTTTCCGAGGAAAAGTTGCTTTGCCCCCCTTGGCATGCTTATTAGTGTGATTTATAAGAGGTCGTGCAAAAATGCACGCAATCCATGCAGTGATGCCGACGGTAATGGACGGGCGAGCTGGACGGCACTGCCAAGCCTATGGAAGGAATGAAGGGGTAACAAGACAGCGGTATTACAAGGAATCGTCTATGCACGGAATTGATGGACCCACCTGACAGGCGACTGGCTTGGCGGCGCCGTTTGGAATTTGACCGATGGGAGAACAAGAGAGTCAGTCCAATGCCCTCAGACATCTCCAGCGAAGGGACAGGGAAGTGCTGATAAATTCTTGACACCAGGGGATGCTCAGTCATCAGGCCCGCGTGACCCCTGTCTTTGCTAAGAGCAGCCAGTCGCGTGCCGTCGCCGCGTCAGTCCAGCGGTTTCCGAATCACCGGGGTCAATGTTCAGTGTGACGGCGCGCGGCGTGCCGCTCCTGCCTCAATCCTGATAGGTCGGCAGCAGGTGCGGGGGTGATAACGTGTTTGGTAGCGCACGTCCGTTGACGTATCCTGCAAACTGACCGGCCGAGTTTGGGAACCCCGGTTGGGGGGCCGCAGCTGAGTCAGGACTGGCTAGTCACTGGATGACGGAGGTGGATGGGGGGGGGGGGGGGGCAGCTTGAACGGTGCCCCGAAGGCGGCTGCGATGTTGCAGGCATAGGCTGGGTCAGCCGGACCAGCTGGCCAGAATACAAGGCATGTCCTTCGTTAATAACTTGAATGCTGGCCAATGACGATGATTTGGAGGGCAACTCTGGTGTGCGTGAAATAACTTGGGAGCATGGCCCTACTTTGGTTTTGGTATGACGCTCTTGTGCGACAAGAAATTATTCCCTCAGCAAATTTCGGGATGTGGCATGTAGAACGCCGTTACAGGCGTACCACCTCATTGTCATTGGCTGGGATGCGCCTCATTGTCGTTGGGTGGAATATCCGTCCAAAAGTTCCTTTGCGTTGGCATGGGCATGCCAGAGCAGAATCTCCCGTGCACCGTCGGGATCCTCCGATGGGAGAGACATCATACATTGCTGATAGTTTCTCAGCCGTTGCACTATATGACGCGTCACTAGTATCCCCCCCCCCCCCCTCCTCTCGGTGGCCCGTGTCACCGCCGGCACTCCGCTGCTCCCTTCCGCATGACCGCCTGCTGTCGGAGCTGTCGGCGGATGATTCAGCCGGGCTGAGGTGATCGGAAGGATCGAGCTGAGTCAGCCCGGCCGATGCCGCGCCAGCGCGTACCGAGACGTGGGAGGCCGCCTGGTGCCGAGCGCTTTCCGGTGTGGCCGCTGCTGATCACTGTGGGATGGTCCCGTCCGTGTGGCCGCCGCTGACCACTGGGCTGGTCCCGTCCGTGTGGCCGCCGCTGACCACTGTGGGCTGGTCCCGCCCGTGTGGCCGCCGCTGACCACTGTGGGCTGGTCCCGCCCGTGTGGCTGCTGCTGACCACGGTGGGCTGGTCCCGCCCATGTGGCCGCCGCTGACCACTGTGGGCTGGTCCCGCCGTGTGGCCGTGTGACCACTGTGGGCTGGTCCCGCCCATGTGGCCGCCGCTGACCACGGGGGCTGGTCCCGCCCGTGGGCTGCTGCTGACCACTGTGGGCTGGTCCCGCCCGTGTGGCCGCTGCTGACTACGGTGGGCTGGTCCCGCCCAGTGTGGCCGCCGCTGACCACGGTGGGTGGTCCCGCCGTGTGGCCGCTGTGACCACAGTGGGCTGGTCCCGCCCGTGTGGCCGCCGCTGACCACCGTGGGGTGGTCCCGCCGTGTGGCCGCCGCTGACCACTGTGGGTGGTCCCGCCCGTGTGGCGCCCGCGCTGACACGGGGGCTGGGCCGCTGACCACCGTGGGCTGGTCCCGCCCGTGTGGCCGCCGCTGACCACTGTGGGCTGGTCCCACGCTTCCCGCCACTGTGGACGTGTATATTTCGTGAGGTCATCATTAGTTGTTTAAAATGCCGGGTCATCCTTTTGTCCTGGTGACCTCACAAATTCACAGTTTGCAACGACGTTGGCACCGGAACATCTTGCCGCGGTTTGGCAGACTTTTTTGCCGGTATGCCACAGCTCGCATTGCGAGACTGTAGCATACCGTCTTAAATCCAAGTTTATTCCAAACCACGTCAGATGAGTTTCATGATACAGTGCCAACAGCACTTCGCGTTCATGGAATGTTTTCGTGGGGTGACATCTTGTCGATTCGTCCCATGGTATGCCACAAGCGCGCGAGGTCAATTTGATGTCGTCCTAGACACGCCCTTGTCAATGGCCAGTGACTATACATGGTAAACATCACATAAAGGAAGTGGTTCATGGACTGGTGTTGCTCGTTACCCCATAAAACATGCATCATGTGAGGCATTGAGCGCGCCGCTGGATTTGACGCCATGGCCAAGCATGGCTTTATTGGAGCCTACGAGGCATAATAAAGGAAACATATGTGCCATGTTATGGCGTGCATGTTTTATGTTCATCTACGACATGACATTGCGGACCAGCGGCGGTCGGAATAGCTCAAACAAGCGACTGTAGAAAGCAGAAACGGGATCCCGGCTTTCCTCCGGAGCGAACTCGTGGGATGACACTGGCGTAGCAGGCCAAGTGCGGGACCTGTGTCCGAGGACTGACGGACTCACGTCTGCAACACTGCCTGATCCGCTGACGGCACCCTGGCGGCGGCCGTGTCAGGGCTGGCCGCCGGACGGGTGGCCGCGGCCGCTGACCAGACCGGTCGGCCGTCACCAGCTGCGTGCGGGCGCTCCGGCCACTCCGCGGCTGGTTGCCACCTCGCCGAGGGCTGTTGGTTCTCAGCTGGCGGTCAATAGCCTGTCGATGGCGGCCCGCGTCCGCGCGCCGCTGCGCCATGGTGATAATCACCGACGGCGCGGTGGCATGTGCCGGGGCTGATCGCTATGCAAATAAGTGGCGCCCTTCGCCGCCGGCTGGCTTGCCACGGTGCCTTTCCCCGCCGGTTAGCTTGCCACGGCGCCTCTCCCCGCCGGTTGTTTTGCCACGGTGCCTCTCCCCGCCGATTGTTTTGCCACGGTGCCTCTCCCCGCCGGTTGTTTTGCCACGGCGCCTCTCCCTGCCGGTGTTTTGCCACGGCGCCTCTCCCCGCCGTTGTTTTGCCACGGTGCCTCTCCCCGCCGATTGTTTTGCACGGCGCCTCTCCCCGCCGATTGTTTTGCCACGGCGCCTCTCCCCGCCGATTGTTTTGCCACGGCGCTCTCCCCGCCGGTTGTCTGGCCACGGCGCCTCTCCCCGCCGGTTGTTTTGCCACGGCGCCCTCCCCCCGCCGGTTTGTTTGCCACGGCGTCCTTCCCTGCCGGTTGTCTCGCCACGGTGCCTCTCCCCCGCCCGATTGTTTTGCCACGGCGCCTCTCCCCGCCGATTGTTTTGCCACGGCGCCTCTCCCCGCCGATTGTTTTGCCACGGCGCCTCTCCCCGCCGGTTGTCTGCCACGGCACCTCTCCCCCGCCGGTTGTTTGCCACGGCGCCTCTCCCCGCCGGTTGTTTTGGCCACGGTGTCCTTCCCTGCCGGTTGCCTCGCCACGGTGTCCTTCCCTGCCGGTTGTCTCGCCACCACGCACTTGGACGGTCACTAGAAGACCGTTTGAAGCTCACAACTTTGCAGTATCGTCTGCAGGTCACATTTGGGCGCATCCGTCACGTGCCGAGGCCGTTGCGACCGCGAGCAGACCGTGCGTTGCGCCGGACTTTCGTAAACAGTGTTCAGCGTCATCGGCTGCTCGTGATGGGTTTGAAGCACGTCACCGCCAGTTCCTCTGAATGGCTGCCTGCCCTTGACTGTTCATGATCACTATGCTACCGTTTGAATTTGGTGACAGCTGGGTATCCACTTAGGGGTTTCCATGTCTTGACTTATCGGTGACCCCTGTAATACGTTTCTGCCAGATCCCCTCGTCGGTAATCTGCGATGCCCCGTGACGACTTCCCCAACGTCTCGACCCCTTGACAATCCCCGCCATTTCCGTGACCGCTGTGACCCCAGCATGACCCGCGATGCCCCGCCGTGACCCTCCACCTCCGGTCGCAGTGTTCAAGCACGCGTTCTCTTCGGTGGCGGACACGGACAGCGAGCCGGTCCGGATCGTGTACCTGATGACGCTGAACGGACGGGACACGCGGCAGGCGCTGAGGCTGCTCAAGATGATCTACCACACCAGCCACTTCTACTTCATCCATGTCGACTCGGTGAGCTGCAGAGTGTGCTGCACCAATTCTTGCTAGCGTTATCGGTGCGGACTATGGGGGCTGTGGTCTGTCAACCTATGAAGGGTTATGGAACATGCACGTGAAATGTACTGACAAAACATGTACATAAATATATTTGAAAAAGTTGTCGTAAGTGACAGCATACGACTTGAAGTGAAAAAGATCTTTCACAAGTGTGCTGTCATTTACATGGCGTAACTAAAAGATGATACTTAAGTACACGCCTGATATATAAGTAACTGTATACTATATTTACTGGAGTTTATATATACATTCATGTGTATACATAATTTTCGGTTGATTTTTGTTTTTCGAACCTCACGTTTGACATCGTCTGCTGGATTAAGAAGTAGCTCACAAAGGGCCACGTATTATCTTCCCATATATCCTTGGTTTAGCGTTTCGGTTGCATCCGCTATTTGTTGTCAAAACAACATATAGCTCTTCATCTCATGTTGGCAACTGCCACCTGAAAAATCAGAACATAAAACACGAGCATGCAAACAGCAATGGACTTCTCATGGGATTACACTCACCAGCGTTTTGGCCGGCAAAAACAAATTATTTCCGCCGTGCAGAAGGCTTCATTAACATCACACACTGTGACCTACACAATTAACATAACAAATCACAAGACTGCATGCTGATGACCTAATCCTCACGTGGTTTTGTCATGTTATGTTTCATGTCTGTGGGATATATTGGCGATGTTGCTCCAAAGCGGTTTTTCAGAACCTTTAATTTCTGTAGCATTGGTGTATGGCTATGAGTGAGTAAATCTGCCGGATTGTGGAGTTTCCTTGTGTTGTGTGCAGGTGCTAAAAATTTGAGAAAAAAATTGCGGTGTTTTGGTAGAGCAAATGTTGCGTGAGACGAGTAGTATGGTGGCGTTGTATGTGGCATGCGATCTCATGTGCTTCTTCCGTGAGATGCAATGTGAGGCGTCGGGACAAAAATAATGTTACACCAGTGTAGGATGCGGGACGAAGCCGCAAACTTCGTGGGGGCAAGGAAATGTTCATACCTCATTGGCGCACTTCAACATGTATGTCCTGGTTGGGCTGCTTTCCGTAGAGATCTCGAGTTTTGATATTTTTGTGAAATATCGCTATCTAAGCATATTCCCAACTTCTTCTGTTGCGTGCTTTGACACTCAAATTTTCGATACCTTCCCGTCGATTTCGTGGGCTGAATTTGCATAGTTACGGTGGTAGATAAGCGATACTCGTAGTGAGCTGCGAGTGAAAATATACATAACGTAAACCTGCTATTTTCGTATATTTATGTATGTATATATGTATATGACAAATATAGAACTAACAGTGTATGACATGAAATTATATATTGGCTATTTTAAGAGGGAAAGTTGACAAATACTCAATACAAATTATTCAATAATAATTATTCAATGATGGAAATGTTCAATGATGATAAAATTCAAAATGAATAGATCATATTAATTCGCCCGTCTCATTAGCTCAGTTGGTCAGAGCGCCTGTGTTCCGATCCACCCACCCTTGGCGGGGTGGGTTCGAGTCGCTTTAGGGCGCTCGCTGTTTGCCCTTGACAGGCATGGCCTGCGGCCGGTGGTAGCGGTCGCGCTAAAAAGATCGGTTGACTTTAGATGGCGGGACGGACCGTGCCGAGCATTGCGGCACGTTAAGCCTTCGCCACTAAATTCTGCCGTTGACGTGGAATTGCACCATCGGATGGTAGGGGTCAGGGCTCACACAAGCACTGCTTATTGTGAGCGTCGATCCTAGAAATCCATCCATTCAAAGGGTTCGGATCAAGTTAGGAAAAAAACGAATATTAAGATGATAACTTAAGGTATGAAATAATACAATAACATAATCCCTGATATACACATAGATAATCACAACTTTATAACTAATGGTAAAAGATTATATAACAAACTGTAGGGAAATGACTATATGATCCCTCTTAACATGCATTGCGTCATGGCGTGGAGTCACCTCGCTAACGCTGCACTACTCGTTGTTACTCTAACCTGACACAAGACTGCAATGTTGCAAGGAGAACACCATTTGCTCCCTTAATATTGATAGCTCAGCATCACTGTTCTTGTGTTCGGCTCTGTCACTGCAAGGCGTTTAGTGCCAAAATTACGCAGCCCATCTTTGTCGTTATCCGTAAACACCTACCATCGCGACCCGCAACACCGACCGTCACGACCCGCAACATTTTTCACCGCGATCCACAACACCTACCGTCACGATCCACAACCCTTGCCATCGTGATCCATAGCACTTACCGTCGTGATCCACAACACTTACCGTCGCGATCCGCAACATTTTTCACCGCGATCCACAACACTTACCGTCGTGATCCGCAACACTTACCGTCGTGATCCGCAACACTTACCGTCGTGATCCGCAACACTTACCGTCGTGATCCGCAACACTTGCCGTCGTGATCCAACTTATCGTCGCTATCCGCAACTTACCGCGATCCACAACACTTCCGTCTTGATCCGCAACACTTTCCGTCGCGATCCGTAGCACTTACCGTCGTGATCCGCAACACTCACCCTCGCGTTTCCACCGCAACTCCGCCACGAAACCCACGTACTTGGCAGCCCAACACCAGACATTCGTCGTGCCTGCGTTGCAGCGCCAGGACTACATGTACCGGACGCTGCTGGCGCTCGAGTCGCAGTTTCCGAACGTGCGCCTGTCGCGCTGGCGCCGCGCCACCATCTGGGGCGGCGCCAGCCTGCTGGACATGCTGCTGCACTGCATGACGGAGCTGATGCAGACCGACTGGCAGTGGGACTACGTGCTCAATCTCAGCGAGAGCGACATGCCAGTCAAGTGAGTCGGGGAGTCACGTAAGTTGTTGCGGGGGTCAAGTGAGTGGGGGAGGGAGTCAAGTGAGGCGGGGAGCCACGCAACTTGTGGCGGGGGTCAAGTGAGTGGGGGAGGGAGTCAAGTGAGGCGGGGAGTCAAGTGAGTCAGTTGAGTTCGCACATAACAGCAGCGCCATGAGGAGACATGTCGGAGGGGCTGTGTTGGGCACGGGCAGCCTTGGGCGTTAACCGGTGGACTTGAGGGTTATAGAACGTCATTATTCAACCCTAACCCTTATCCCCGGGTAAGGAAGGTGACGTGCGGCAGCGGTTACACACCTACGTCCAGCTGGCTTTGCATCTATTTTCTATGCGTGAAGTCGCTTGTCTTTCCAGTGGCAATCCCAGGGGAGTAATAAATTTCGTCTGAATCCGTCACTGTAACGCCACCGTCGCCAGTAACACTGCGCAATGTGGTAGGCCGATGATCCTCTGGATTCGAACGCCAAAACGGACACGTTGTTTGGTAAGGCTGGGATGAAGAACTCAGAAAGTGGTTGGTGCCAATGGTTCAGCGCACCCCTCAGTGACCCGTCACGTAGCGTTCGGAGACGCGAGGAACTTTCGTGCACTGTCCTGGAAACTTTCATTTCCGACTTAGAAAGCTAAAATGTTAAGTGCAAGGGGCTTGTTGAGGTGAAATTCACATCCTCTCCGCGGGTCACGGAACGAACTCACCTAGCTAACACTCTAAACGTAAAGTCAACCTCTGTGGTCATTCGCGCGACATTTCTTAAGAAGCGCCGTCTATGCCGCTTGGCGTGCGAGAGAGACGAGACGTTTGGAGATGTATTCACAGCGTTGTAGTGGGGACAATCGGTGGGGTAACCCCCAGCGGTGGCGAACACCAGCGCCGGCACATCGTCGTCGGTTGTCTCCCATTGAGGGGTCGGCTCCTGGCGTGGTTGACGGAGCGGTGAGGTTCTGCTCATGGCACGGGCTGGCGGCGTCCAGCGACGGGGAATTGAGCCGGCCAGCGCTTCAGTCGGCCGAACGAAGCCGTGTCGGCGCCGCCGCCTGCTCCAGTCCGCGGCCACACACGGGATATTGTGTCATGACACTGGCAGTGTCGTGATGGCTGACAGTCCCGGTTGTGACACCGGGTCCGGTGAACTGATAGGAACGAATGGACAAACTGGCGCTGGCTGCAACGAGCGGGGATGAGGAATGAATGGACAAACTTGGCGCTGGCCGCAACGAGCGAGGATGATATGAAGGACCCCTCCTCCTCCTCCTGCTCTTGTTGTGGGCTGACTCACAATGTCGGATAAGAGGGGGGGGGGGGGGGGGCAGGATTTTCGCGATCCAAGCCACCCATCGTCTCTTGCGTCTCGGGCTCCAGTTACGACGTCTGGCGACGTCGTCAGGCCGTAATGCGGCGCGGACCGACGGTGCTTCGCGTGAGGACGGCCAAACGGTCCTGGTTCTTGAGAAGCGTGTCCCACACTGGCGGGGAGCCGAGGGGAGGGGAACGATTAGGAGCCGGGACCTCCGATTTCTCGCGCGTGCTGGGTGTTTAGGCCCGTTAGAACGATGCGAATCAGCCTCCGGAAGCAGGCGCACTCGCGGGACAGTTGACGCCGGTACCCTAACCTTTCGACAGAGCCTCTCGACTGCCTTTGGTCAATCTCTGGCACCCGCCTCATAAAACGCTCGCTTACTTGCAGATATGAACTTCACTGAAGCGACACACCCTCGCCGCAGCGTCTATTCCGTACTGTGGACCACTCGGCTTATGTTTCACGCGCAGTTGTTAGCGAAGCGGGACGTTGTTCAGGCGCGCGGTATTGATCTGATCGCGGGTGTGGTATTGATTTGCGACACCGGATAGCGTGGATGTCATTCGTCGCTATTGACCGTGTCGAGTCGGTTTGTCTCCGCCTGAATCACATTGACCTGTAACGGTCGGGTGTAGGCCAATGCTGAGTCATCTGAAGGGAATGTTCCACATTTGAAGATGTTGAAGCAAGTATCAGATATGATACATCAACTCTCTTGTAGCTATCGGTGTACTTCACTTATAGCTATCGGTGATGGCCAGTGCTGAATCATTTAAGGGGAATATTCTACATTTGAAGATATTGAAGTAAATATTAGATATGATGACATCAACTCACTTATCGGTGTACTTTTAACTTGAAACGACTCCTTTAGACAAGAGAATGTCTCTTAAATAAATGTGTCCCTCAATACGTTATTGCTTCATTGCGTCATGGGACATTTGTATGATGTTGAGGTACTGCCACACTCGCGGTGCGAAATTACTACTTCTAGTGCCTCAAACTTATCGAGAGCTGGCAGCACGCTGCTGGAAGTGTTTGCTTAGCGAAATATTGTCATGCGTTCGTGCTTTTCCTTTCCTCGTGGTTTGCTTGCATATTTATCCATGAGTTTAAGATTATTGCCCTTGTTCGCACACTCGGTATGGCGTTATTCTTAGGTTATTTGGTTGCGAGTCTTATTTTCGTAAGAAGTAGGAGTGAAGAAACCATGTCCAACTTATTATATTGCGCAGCACAAAACATCAGCCGTCATTAAATCGTGCACAGCTTCCTCAACGCTGGAGCAACGTGACGTCCAAATCGTTTCGAAATCGTGTCCACGTCTGCCAAATTTGAACGGCTGGACGATAATATTTTTCTTGGCCTTAAACACCGCCTCGTCTGGGGTGGTAGGATTTGAGTGACCTTGTCACGGCGTCATACATGCCTCAATGACCTTGAAGTAGTTGCACATCCTCGCGTGCGTTTAGCCCAGAAACTAGAAGGTTTTGGGCTTAAGAAGGGCATGACCAAGAACTGCACCAAATAATCTTCAAAATCACTGCCTTTAAGCCCTTGAATGCCGATGTCTCGGACATAACGCCAGATGGTGACGTCACTGGGTGCACGTGGCATGAGAGGATGCGCACACCGAAGGTCTGACTATGGTGGGCATGATTCCCGACGGCGAGCCTGGTCTGTGGGTCCCAGGCCGACATCGGGTAGGATTTGTCGCGCCGCCAATGCACCTGAGGTTACAGTCAGCTGCCGGCCGTCTATCCACCGCGTCGATCTCCCAGCGTTCGCCAAGTGACTGGCCTCACTCGCCGCAGGAGGATGGAGCGGCTGACCGAGTTCCTGACCCGGAATAAGGGCAAGAACTTCCTCAAGTCCCATGGCCAGTCCATCCCCAGCTTCATCATGAAGCAGGTAAGAGTCGTCGGCACAGTGTACAGCGGAGCTGCTCCGCTCAGAGTACAGCGCTGCTGCAGCTGTACGCTCGCACTTTGTCAGGGCCTCAACCCCGGGCGAAGCTCACGCTCCAGATGCACACTGGAAATAATGTTGGGCTTGGTGCAGACGGCTAAAACGCCTCTGGTATGGGGTGAAGCGTTGGCTCCCTCTTGCGGCGGGTTGACGCATGCCTGGCTACCTCATTGCTGCCAAGGCTTGGCGGTTTGGACATATGTTCTCAGTTTGGTTGACAAATTTATCTTATCATATGTGGGCAATGCTCCCTTCTTAAAGCAAATGCCGGAACTCAATTTTTATCGATTTTTTCCTGTTTTGATCATACGGAAGGTCTCACGAAGACGGATCAGCCGGCGGTATGTGCTTATACGCATCGTGTATTTTTAAATATAAATGTATCTAGTGTGTCAAAAAGTCGCATCGCGCCACCTGGCAATGAGATATGGCAGGAAAAACCGCAAGCGCAATTTCCGCCAGGTTAAAAGTCGTCTCTACTGCAGATGGCGCATACGGCTTTTTGTTCACTATCCGCTGGTCTGCAAGTGAAGTCTTCCGTCAGGCAAAAAGCCATATCCGAACAAAATAGGACATCCGGCGATTTGCCTATCAAAAGTGCTCTCGATGTCAGTGCATTTTTCGTCGGACAAAATACGCATCCTCAACAGTGGTACTAGAACTTCGCGATGACTACATGTGCTACCGGCTGCACGTGCCCTATTACAGAGGCGCAGCCACGGAGTGAGGGTGGGGGTGGGGGGGGGGGGGGGGGGAGTGAACTCGAACCCTGCAGTCCTGCATGTTTCTGGCAGCACCAAAGATGGCTCCTTGCAGATGGTTACAAATCAGCGTGATGAATTCTGGCTGTGCACAGCTCCCCCCCCCCCCCCCGTGAGAAACCCTGGCTGCGCCCCTGGTTCATTTCGCAAGCTGTCTCTGGATCCTTACAAGAACTGCCGCGTAGCCAGGCCCAGGCAACCCGGGCCCAACGGAACGACTTGGCCTCTGGTTGTCTAACTGTCCTTTTAACCAAGATTGAAACTTTTCATTTCGACTCACGTGAACCAGCTGGAGATGAAAGGACGAGGGAAAGCGACGAACGGTTTGAGTGGATTGGGACCACAGATCTCTCGGAGAATGGCACTATTTTGCTATTTCGGATCTGCGATTGATGCCTGGATCAGCTCATAAGGCTGCTGGCCAGGTGCGAGTGCGACGCAACGGCCAGTACAGGACCGGGAGGATTGCAGCAGAGGAGAAACGTCGGCTGACATCCGGTAAGTCATAGGCGGAACTGTTTCCCGAATAAGCCTTCTGTCTTATGTCCACCTATTAGTCTTCTATGTGGACGGTGAATTTGTGTTCGCGCGAAGCCTGTCCGCTGGGAGCAGCGGAATTCCTTCCAAGTAATAACCATTCATAGTCGTTCTTCCAGTCAACGCCCGGAGATCCAGGCATACATTTTTGAGAAATTGGGGGCTCAGTCCTCCTTACCCCCGCCTCAGTTCTCGCGCTCGTGCCATATGCTTAAGTTTTTCAGTCTTCAACATGCCCCCGCCTTTCGGGAAAGGGCTCTTGCGCCCGGCTGTGACATGATTAGTCGGGAACGTGACTGAAGTGGAACGCAGCGTTAAGTGTTAGTAATTTTCCATTGAGGGTTACGTCATCTGCTCCAGTTCATTTGATTCGCGTTTATGTGAATGACCCGATTTGCGTTTTTAATATGACTACATTCGCTTAACTGTATTTCAACGTAGTTTATGTAGTTTGTCGTCTATGATGGACTAACCACTAGTAATATTCCGTGTAGTGTGCTCTATTACATTTGCAGAGCATTACCGCTGACCTTTGGCGTGTCGGTTTTGGAAGACACCAGCGTGCGCATAAATCGCATCATACATGAGGAGCGGATGTTTTCTATGGTGTACTGGGAGGGTGTAGCTTTACCCGCAGAGCATTTTACCCACAGAGCATTTTAATTGGGCCGACTGGTGCTAAATTATGCGGCACTTGAGCATGTTTAAAGTCGTACGACAGGTATTGTTCTGCTTGTTCTAGCTGTTCTTTGTTATTGGCTGGTGGATTCTGGCGTAGCTAGTAACACTGGTAGAAATTTTTGACGTAGCCAGGGCATGGTGTTTACGGGCAGTTCTTCAACAGACCACACACCGCTGTTTGGTGATGTTCGTTTGTGTACGTTCACGGCTTCGGCTCCGGTCCGTCATCTGTTCCCAAACCTTTCGTGTTCCATTATTGTTTGATACTAACCAGCGTCCAGTCCTGAACATCCATTGTTTGTGCATTTCAGATATACCTGATACCAATACGCAGCTTATCTTAACCTGTACCAGTAGGGTCGGTGACCTTGACCCGGGCGGTCACGAGTGAGGACCTCCGGGCAGTAATAGGAGCGGCCGAGTGGCGGGGTGCGTGGGCCGGGCATGGGTGGCCGGCAGTGACTTTGGAGGCTACCGGTGGGCCTTCCTGTGCTGATGTACCGAATTTGAACCGAACTGAATACTCCGCGGTAGTATCTCCGAGGTAGTGAGACGGCCAGCGTTAAAAGGAGACGCGTGTTCAAAAGCCAGTCTCAGTCTCCACCTGAGTCGAAGGCGATGGGGCTGGACGCAGAAGCGCTGGAGCAGATCCGGCTAATGGTCGAAGTCGGCAACACGATAGTAATCTCTTCGATCGAGGCCAAGATGGCCTCGTTCGAGAGACGCGTTGACCTGTTAGAACACAGCGGCTTCGAGATGAAAGAAAAAGCTCTGCCCTTCATGCGAAAATGATATGAAAGAGCAAATCGAGCCTATTGATATTATTCGGAGGCAGGTTTCCGCGACACTAAAGACGGTCAAATTTGCCCGGAGAGAGCGACGGAAAAATACCGAAGGACAGGCTGTTCACATACTCAGGAGGCGTTTTTCCGACCTGAACGTAAGCTGCCACGATATCCAAAACGCCTATCGTCTGCGAAGTGAGAATATGGTAAGCTGTAAATTTTTCTATAAGAGCCTCTGTGACGAGATTTACGGAAGACGATTCGAGCGTAGCGGGTGTGCCACCCAAAGTCGTCTAATTCTCTCCGAATCGCTGACGGAACACCAAACGGAAGGTAATGAACGCGCTCCTGTCTGCCAAGAACGAAAAAAAATATACACGGCCTTCAGCAAATACGGCCATGTCTATTTCAAGCTGCATCAGGATTTTCACAAGCAACGCGTGAACGACATGGAGGAGCTGTAGCGCGCCCTGGGCGATGCTCGAGCTCCACGTCCCGGCTCCGTATGGTTTAGCCGAGGCACAGGCGTTTCAAGAGGCGGTGCGCGGGACCTGCGCTCAGCCGCACTCGGCCCCGCCGCGCCACCTCCCGAGCGGCTCGGGAAGTGGTGCGGTGGGCCCCGCGCTTGGGGCGACAGAGGCGGCTCGAGAGGTGGCACAGCGGGGCCCGCGCTTGGGGCGACAGAGACGGCTCGAGAGGTGGCGCACTGCGGGGCCCGCGCTTGGGGCGACAGAGACGGCTCGAGAGGTGGCGCAGCGGGGCCCGCGCTTGGGGCGACAGAGGCGGCTCGAGAGGTGACGCAGCGTTCGCCCCGCACGGCAGGACCAGAGGCGACCACGACGACGGAGGAGCGGATCTTGCGGCTGGACAGCGGCCTGACCCGCACCGGCCAGAGGACGGGGGGGGGGGGAGGGGGCATCGAGGCCTGGTCATCGGGCCCACCGGCGGGCGGCGGCAGAGCCGTCGCCGCGGGCCTCTCGCGCGCTGAGCGGCCTGGCTGCGGCAACCGGGGTCAGGACGGCTTGTCCTTTCTTGTCCCCCTAATTCTTCCAGATCGATCGGGGCGGGGGAACCTCACTGAGCCCCGACCAGCTCGCAGCAAAACAGCAAAAGTCTTAGGAGACATTGCGTCCAAAATTGGTTACAATCGCAGTAAGGTGAAATGTATCGGTCTTCAGAACCACTGTTATGCCGGGCATAAATTGTATGTTTTTCAGGCCTAAATGATCTAAGTTTACGTTACCATCAAAGCCCATTTCTAGTTTTACAACTGATGCACATTTGATACACCAGTAACTGCAGGTTGTATTGACAGTATGTGTCGCCTTGGTGTTGGCAAGTGAGCGAGGCTAGGGCAATGAAAGGCGCTAGGTTTTCCTTTCCTTTCATGGGTTATTTATATTTATTATGACGTGTGGTTTGTGTGTACAGCAAGAAAATATGGGTGCACCATACGTTCACAAAGCTGCCAAGCGCATGTTCAGGTCTTTTAGAGTTGATTTTTTATTATTTTGTGCGGGCGTTTTTCTCGGCTGTGTAATGCCTTAAAAACAGCATTACACGGCCAAGCGCTGTATGTAGGTGTGTTTACTGTAATGAACCCACCCAACTGCTCAATAAAATCAGACCAAGCTTTGATTTGCTGCCGTTAGGCTTTCAGTGACACGTTTGCTGATAGTTGTTTAGTATGCACAACCTAGTTTACTAGTGTGTCATGTATGCTATGAATTTTGTTACTAGGGCTATTTCTATGAAGTCAAAGTATTATTTTTCGCAACTGCATTGTGTTCGGAACCACACCCAGACTGGAGATGGTTTTAAATCCTGATAGCGAAGAGCAACGTGATAATAATGGTAAAAGCACCCTTAATAATTAGTACATTATTTTGCTTGTTATATGTTTGACTCGCGACAGCCCGCCAAGCGTGGCCCACAAGGTAAAAAGTCCGCGGAAAGTGTCTGCAATTATTGGCTTGTGATAGGCGGAGTGATCCGAAACTTGCCACCGCAGTCCCTGCGCCAGCCAATCAAACTGTGCTTTCCGGCTTTTGGAAAGCGAGCTCCCTGTTCTCAGCCCATTCTAGCGTCGCAAAGTCTTGTACGGCTGCGACACCGCCCTCCGCTACTCACCACTGACATGATAAGCATGATCACGCACGCCCAGATTATCAGCCTGCCTCCCTGTCCGGCCGTAGTGTCCCGGGGTGGGCGCCGAAGCTGCCTTCTGCTTTGAGTACATAGGAGCTGCGCCGTTCGCTCTTGTGAGGCCTCGGATGGGCCTCTACCGCCGTGATGTGCTGCTGTGGAGGCTGCCACGGTGGTGTCTTATACGAGCGCCCCCCCCCCCCCCCTCCACCAGCTGTGGTCGGGGCCGGACTGCCGTGATGTGCTGCTGTGGAGGCTGCCATGGTGGTGTCTTATACGAGAGCCCCCCCCCCTTCCCCCACCCCCTCTCCCCCACCCCCAGCTGTGGTCGGGGCCGGACTGCCGACAGGCCGCTGGCCATGGCCTTTTCTTTCGCATCTGTTTACTTCAACTAAAAAACTGCGTAATCTGGGCAGTCGGCTCTTGACATTCAGGACCCTGCAACCCACGAGGGTGGGCTGCCTTACCGAGCTTGGGCTTACGAAAAGGCCATGCGGTTGACTTGCTGTAAGATTGCCTCCAAACTGTAGGGCCTGCTGTTATAAAGCTGAGGCGTTTGGACCTTATAACGAGTGAAGAAAACATTGGTTTGGGGATGGACAACAAACGGTATATCTGTTTATTGTTTTAGTTTCATAAGATTGACTCAAAAATAAAGATGTTAAGCGTCTGCAGTGAAAATCTGAGGCGTTTGGACATTTGGGGGATTAAAGAAACCCCTTTTTGGAGATGGACAGCAAATAGTTTGTTCCTTGTCTAGTTGTATTTCAGTGCATGTATTGATGCGTACAATTATTAATATGCATCAAACACGCATTGCAAATATAATAATATGATATGCGGCACACAGGCGTGTAATTCATAATTATGGAAGGTGATTACGAACGTGGTGCCTGAATGGTATTTGGCAGTTGCTAAATACAAGTCCGACCAAGCCAGCAGCATTTTTTCAGCATGGACAAAACTTCTTGACGTTCTTGACCATTTGAGACCCTGGCTCAAGTGTTTCAATGCATCCTGTGGGCTTGAGATTAAAATGGAATGTTGTACTTACAGACACGTGATCCATAGTTCAGTCACAGTTAGACGCAAAATTCTGCCGAAAGCTGCTCACACATCAAACACTGTTGAAGTCAAGAATACAGGGGCGCAAAATGGCCTCAACTCCGGCCCCCCTTAAACACCCGACCACCACCACAAGTCAAGAATACGTGACTGAGGTATCCGGCCTCCCGGCATCACACGTGGACGTTGAACCTAGCAGCGCTCTCACCTGCGCTCCTCTCACAACCAGGTGACCCGTCGCACCACTGCTCATGTCACGCGCCACGGTGCGGTGATGCAGCACGGCCACGGCAGAGGGCGGCGGAGTCCTCGTCTCTGTTGACCCCCATTGGGAGGATCGATGGCATGGCTTCGAGTTCATGATCCCGAGAAGCCAGGGCCTGGACGCCCCTGTTCTTTATATCGTGCACAGCTCTGTTCGTTTGCGCTGTGCTGGGTTCTCGGCCACGAACCGACTACAGTTGAAGCTAATAAAAATTGAAACCGGCGAACAAGCCCGAGGACCAAAGTGCCTTGTCCTTTTCCGCGCAGTGCCATGGTGCAGGGTGGGAACGATGCCATCGTCCCGGCTCTTGTCCAGCACTAATGTGTATGGCGTGACTCGCGAAGCAGTGACTCGCCGACTCTTCCCCAGCTCTATTGTCTGCCACGCCACATCGCGGGCGCTGAGCCACAACCTGCAGACACTCGGAGCCCCACTCAGCCGCTATTTTTCGTTGCAGGGCCTGAACCACTCGTTTTACGAGTGCGACCACCACCTGTGGCGTCTGGGCGGCCGCAAACTGCCCCGGGGTATCGCTATAGGTGAGGATCGAACTCCGACGGACGCCCCCCGCCCCCCCCCCCCCCCCGTCGGGGATGAAGGGGGCGTGAAGTGTTGTGAACCGTGGTTCGTGGTTTATTTGATCGTTAGATCAGCGACTTTTTTGATAGATGATGTAGACATTGCGTAGTTCTCGACTGAAGGTGTTGGGTTTCAGTTTCAAAAATGGCCGCCGGCTGTCCAAAACGGTCACATTCGAATGCGACAAACCACGATTGACCGAATCCTGACGTGACGTCATATCTCGACTTGCGGCCGTTTTGTAACTGCCACATCGCGCAACAGCAGTTTCCGAATCGTCAGTAGGTGATGTAAATCTCTTTCCGAGTGTTGATGGCCCAGTCACGTCGCGATGTGGCGAGTCATGTTTTGCCACATGGAGATTCGACTGACCATTTGTAAACGCTTGTCTTAACGTCACGGTCCGTGAGTCCCATTCGGTGTTTTTGTGAGCGCTGCTTCCGGATACCACTTCCAGGTTTGATTTTTTCGAAACAGTTTTACCACCAGCGGCGACCTAGGTTGTCCCCGTTTGTGTATAATGGTGACCTAGTCTTAAAGAAATAAGCGAACGTTACAAATTGATATTTTTGAAAAAGGCAACACATTGCGATGATGTTTGTAAAGTTCCGGGCGTATTTCTCATTTGTGGGACCTAAGGCCATTATGAGCAGTTATCGCGTGTAGTTACAATGCCTCCGGTAGGTGTCGCTAGTTGCTTTGTGGAGCGTGTGACCGCCATCGACACAGCCTCCTGCGGGGAGTTCGGCGATAAGAGATCAATTGAATTGATCTGCTGGCAGACGAGGGACAATTTTAAATGGCAGTCGTCAATGACAATGACATGTGATTATCGTCGATGATAACCACCCTACATTTCTTATAATTAAAAAAGCATTGCCGCGGCGAATCCCAGTTTAAGGGTTTCTCAAAGCTAAGTTCCACCTGGTCTGCATTTTTCGACACCTCTGTCAATTTGATATGGGCAGTAAATTTAAGTATTGGCTTTCTAATCCTATTTCAATATTATTCACAAAAACGATACAGAAGAGAAAGGACCCAACACCGACCCCTGTGGAACCCCACTCTCCTCGAGCTCCGATCGAGCAGTACTCTTTGTTTCCTGTCTTGAAGCCAAGCCCTTTGCCCAGCCAAGAATTTTCCCTCGATACCATGCAATTTTGACCGATATAAGAGACGCTGGTGTGGCACCTCATCAAGCGCTTTATTAAAATATAGATGAACATCTAAAGTATTGCCTTCGTCTACCTGTCTAGTAGCACGCCCCATGAACTCCAGAAAATTTGCCAACCGGGACCTACCAGAAAGAAACCATGGTGGCGACTATGTGTGTCAGGGTTTAACGGCGCACCCAGCTGCTGAGACTGTACGGCGTCGCCTGCCTCTCACCCCGGTAGGAAGGGCGGGCACCGCGGGGAATCGAACCCCGTACCTCTGGTTTCCCAGACGCGCAGTGGTTCACGCAGACGTGTTAACCACTACACTACCGCCTGCCCCCCCCCCCGCCCCCTCCCCTGCTGGCGATCATTTATCAACTGATGCCTAAGTGTGGCTGAATGCCAGCCCTACTGAATTTTTCAAAGATCTTGCGCGCTGGTGTGGCAAGACTGACTGGCGTGTAGCTGCTGACGCTTTTTTGGTCCCCTTCATAAACATGGGTACTACATTAGGATTTCGCCAGTCCACAACTACTTCTGAAAAGCCCAATGGCCTTTTATATGTTAGCACAAAATATTGTAAGCTAAAGCACTAGCGTATTCATTCGGCGCTCTACCACATATCTGGTCAGGTCCGACCGGCTTATTGACCTTGATTTCTTTCAAGCTATGCCCTACCATGCCCTTGGTCACCGCCAGATCGACAAGACTGCCTGCTGTCAGATTTTGTCTATTACCAGGGAGATCACAAACGGACCCCCTTGTTAAAAACTGAAGAAACTGCCTACCAAGAGCATGTGCAATATCCCTGTCCTCCACTAAAGACATTCTATTTTTCTCAAGGGGGCCGACAGAGAATCTCTTATAATTGAATTTGTAGTAGCTAAAAAAATCAAATGGCCATAGCAAGTGTCTGCCAGCCGTATTTCTGATAATCTTTTGGCTTTCCTGATTTCTGTCGCTAGCTCTCTGTGTAGAAATCTTTATCCATCCTTCGGCTAATGCACTCCTTACGCTGCCTTGTCGCTTTCTGTGCGCTGCGCTTCTGACGTATCATATGCCGCCTCCTTCACTGCCATCGAATTATGCACTGCGTTTGCCGTGGGGCTTCCTTTGAGCTATTTTCTCGCTTTTTTATTATTTATCCGGAGCAAAATTTGGAATAATAGTCTGATAAGGTTCACCTTGATAACCCAAATACAGTGGAAATCTCCCAATATTATGGTCGCTATTTCCCAGTGCCTTACCTGCTGTCAACACGTCCAGCACCCCTTCCTCATTAGTCTAAACAATATTCAAAACTTCACCTCCCTTGGTGGGTTTGCACACCAGCTGCTGAATAAAATTTTCTTCAAAGCATTTAAGAATATATTTGTAACTATTTGACAATTTTCAAAATTTTCGCTCTGGCATGGAATGTTGAAGTCTCCCATCACCACACGTTTTTCAATGACACCTCGGCCGATTTCTTCCCAATATCTGTCTTCACATCCTGACATCTATGTGGCTCCATGGTTGCGTTATGTCGGAGATCCAGGGTTGTACTATGTCCAAGGAACCTACGGGAGCCGGGATCCAAGGTTTTTGTGGATGGAACCAGTGAGAATCAGGAACCAAAACTGGGAACCAGGCGCATGCCTAGGTGCCAGTGTTGAGGCTTGGTTTTTAATCATTATCCTGTTCAGCGATGATGCCTGTTTTCGTCGTCATAGGCAAGTGAGCACTTTTGTGTGTGGTTTATCAGTGCTACATGATGGCTCAGATAGCATTGTGCCAGCAAAACAACAAATCCAGAAGCGTGTTCACGTAGTGGATCCCGGGGTTGCGCGGCCTCCATCCCTCATTATAAACTTGATTGCGGGCATGAAAGGAAATGTTCCGCATTTGTATGCGGTTTTGAGCTGAAATAGCCACTCTGAGGGCACATTAATTATGTGTAGAAAATAGCCGTGCCCTTCTTGAGAACTTAAACCCTCTAGTTTCTGATCTGCATACCTGCGAAAATGTGCACTTGTGCAGTCTATTTCAAGGTCGATCAGGCATGCATCACGCCATAGCAACGCCATTCAAATCCTGCCACCCTATTGGCCATGTGGCGTTCAAGGTAAAAAAGAATATAATCGTCTAGTTCATATAAGGTGTTCGTAGGATTTCTAGACACAACAGACGTCAATTGGCTCTCAACCAGTGCTGAGCAGATTGTTTCATTTCAAATTCCGAATAATGTGTTGTGCTACATGATGCAAGAAGTTGGACACGAGTTGTAATTTTTACGGAAATGAGACTTATGATCAGGTAACTTCGAAAAAAATCGAGAATCGAAAAGGGCAACGACAGGTGGACGCTGGACAACTTCTTGTGGCCTCTTACAGATGGCGGTAGTGACTGGGTCTGCTTGTACCGGGACTTCGTACAGTATGTCACGTCCATGGAGGACGACCTTCTTGTCGGCCTGCGGACTTTTTTCAACCATTCTCTGTTGCCCGCTGAGGTAAGTGATCGGTGGAGACCAGGATGGAGAACCGTCATTTGCTGCGAATGTCAGGAATGGAACGCCTCAGCTGTGGCCCTGAGGTAGTGGTTGTGCGATTGACGAAGTGTGTGATTTCAAGTTCACATAAATCGTGGTTGTGATATGCCACCAGCCGCATTCGCATGTCGCAGTTCAAGCGTTTTGCGACGTTTTAACGTTAATGACTGTACAGAGAGACAAGCAACGCTGCATCTCTGCTAGACAGCAGTGTGCCTGCGGAAGTAACTCAAGCCCTCTGCCCATCGTCATCTTCCAGTCTTTCTTCCACATCGCGCTGCGCAACTCGGAGTTCTGCCACACGCTGGTAGACAACAACCTGCACTTGACCAACTGGCGGCGCAAGCAGGGCTGCCACTGTCAGCACAAGTACGCCGTGGACTGGTGCGGATGCTCGCCCAACGACTTCCGGCCCACGGACATGGAGAAAATACAGGTACGCGTGCCGTCGAAGGGGAGGATATGCAGGTGCTGAGGTCATCTGAGCATCTGAGCATCTGGGCATCTGAGGTCATCTGAGCATCTGAGCATTTGAGGTTATCGATGTGCAGGATACACGGGAAGGGAGAGCACGGGCATGGGTGAAAACATGGTTGCAGAGGGCGCTGACAAGGGAAATATACAGGTTTGCAGACTACCCACATCGGGAGGATGCGGGCGCGGGGATAAGGGAGGCCACCGACGAGGAGATAATACAAATCTGGAGGGAGAATGGCTACCGACTCCGAGAAAAATACGTATACAAGGAGCGTCCGTCAAAGACTTGGATAGAATATTAGGATGGGTACCAATTATATCAAAAACATATGGACGGAGGTCATTGAAGCATGGCAAGAACCGGGTGTGGACCAAAATACTTGTACAAACCGCGACTGATGACGATGGAAGGGGAAGGGGGATGTAGAACAGTGGTTACGGAAGTTCCGCTGGTCTGACTGTGGGATGACTGAATTCAGTTGATTGCTGATCCCTCTCTTCTTTTCATAGGCCAAAAAATAAGAAAATGAGATGTAATTTAGTGTGAGGCATCCAAATGTTTAAGTGTCTTGGTGTGGCGCTTTGTACTGTCTGTGGTCGGTCAGGAAGGAGGGAGGCTCTAAGCTGGCGAGAAAAAGTGCAGACGTGGAACGTGCCAATCCCTTTTTTTATAAATTTGGTCCGAATCCTTTGAATGGATGGATTTCTGGGATAAGTGCTCACGCTAAGCAGTGCTTGTTGTGTGAGCCCTGACCCCCACCATCCGATCGCGCAGTTCCAGGTAACGGCAGAATTTAGTGGCGAAAACTTAACGTGCCGCAATGCTCGGCACGGTCCGTCCTGCCCTCTGACGTCAACTGACCTTTAGCGCGACCGCTGCCACCGGCCGCAGGCCATACCTGCCAAGGGCAAATAGCGGGCGCCCTAAAGCGACTCGAACCCATCCCGCCACGGATGGGTGGGTCGGAATGCAGGCGCTCTAACCAACTGAGCCACCGGGACGGACAAAGCTGTTTTTTGTCGAGCTGTTTTGTGGCATTGGTTCATTGTTCTGCAAACCAAGAAAGAGCTTACGTAAATTGTTCAGCGCATAAGCGAGGAACATTATTCACATAGATAAGACGGTAGTATTAGCCTTATTCCTCGGAGAAAAAACCAGAAGAACGGAGATCTAGTTGGGTTCATATTTCGGCAACATGCCTTGATCGAAACAAGAGCAGAAGTGAGTTCCAGCAGAGTAATTATATAGCTACTATGATAATGATAATAATGCTGCCTTATCCAATAAAGAGCGTGACAGACTCACGCGCAAACAGATAGAGCTTGGTGCAGAATTGCATAAGCCTTTCACATGAACGGCCGTAAAGCTAACGTCAAAGATACCACACTGAAACTGCTTCATCGCGTGATTATTAACTTCGAAGAGGGAGATCTTCTGATTGTCGAAAACCAGGCTCGATCTTCCGTGGGTGCCGGAAGACATAATGCCTTATTCTGGACGTCTAAATGCGTGCGAGGCTCGTCGGACGTTATTACGCCATTACGGACAGACGCCATTACATCCCACCCTGGATGCAATGGCGCCCGCTGGCTGGGTCAGCGCCGTCAACGGCTGGGTGTGCCGGTCTCGTCGTGCTGTGTTCCGCCGCTACCACTCAGCGTCCTCCCCCCCCCCCCCCTCCCACACCGTCTCCGCAGCGGACGGAGACGCGCGACCTGTTTTTCGCGCGCAAGTTCGAGTCAGCCATCAGCCACGAGGCAGTGACCATGGTGGACAAGTGGGTACATGGTCCGCTGCCGCCGGATCTGCCTGCGCTTCACCGCCACTGGCTCAGCCTCTACCACCGAGACGACCTGACGACCGGCGATGACGCCGCGCTGACGTTCTACCGGTGAGTCAGCCCCGCCATTGGCTGCACCAGGACAGCGCGCTGACGTTCTACCGGTGAGTCAGCCCCGGCATCAGCTGCACCACGACGGCGCGCTGACGTTCTACCGGTGAGTCAGCCCCGGCATTGGCTGCACCAGGACGGCGCGCTGACGTTCTACCGGTGAGTCATCCCCGGCATTGGCTGCACCAGGACGGCGCGCTGACGTTCTACGGGTGAGTCAGCCCCGGCATTGACTGCACCAGGACAGCGCGCTGAAGCTGGCTCAGCCTCGCCGCCGAGTTTGCGGGCTGAAGTGGAACGGACAATGCGGCTAAGCGAAAGCGTCGATGTGTGTAAATGATGGGAAGGGGTATACTACAAGAGAGGTGGGTGGCCAGGGCTAGCAACCTACTTCCAACCTAACTTTTGTATTGACTCACCGCGTAAGTGCGGACGCTACCGGCAAATCTTTACTGCTTCGTGAACTACAAAAATGAAATAACAAATATCCAAACAAAAAGGACCCGGCGTGTTTCTCAGCTGCTGTTTAGCCAGAATCGCATGAAAGTGGGTTTGCAAACAAATTTTTGGCTTCATTTTAGAACTTGATGTTAAACGTTATATTGTACGTAAGGATAAAGAATGTTGGAATTGCAGCATTGTTGAGACCGTGAGAAAAATTCGGAGTTGGCAGAATTATTCATCCGTCCACACCAAACTAGAGCTTGCACGTTGTGGATCGGCAAGATAAATGGCAAATGCCGCATTGTGACTTCTTTGAGCCAGTTTTCTAATGCTAATTAGGCAGTAATTAAGCAGAAGCAATTGTATGATTATTTATGCACAGTAGTGTTATAATGATTAACTAGCATTTTTATGCAAAAATATTACAAATTTTTAGACAACTGTGCGCGCTTAAGATCAGATGATGTTACAGAACAGTATGGACCATATCGAGCATGCGGGACGTTAAACTTTCGCCGCCCAATTCTCTTAACCTAACCTAACCTAACCTAGTGTGTGTGGGGTGTGGGGGGTGCGTGCGTGCGTGCTTGCGTGCGTGCGTGCTTGCGTGCGTGCGTGCGTGGTCTGTATACCAACCCATATCAACATAAGCTGTGTGATCCCAACATGACGTGGCGATGCCTCGGCGCCGCCTCCAGCCGCGCAGTGCGACGCCGGCGGCCGGCGGCGGCTGACGCCCGGGTCGTGTTTTCAGGAGCGTGGCGCGCCTGTCCGTGCAGCGCCTGAGGGTGGGAGGAAGCCGCTGTGACCTCGCCCTGGGCTCGGTGGTCACGGCGCACGTGCTCAAGGTGGATGACGTGTACAAGGTACGGCAGCTGGCGGGCAGACCATTGTCGGCCGGTCGTCCCTTCGGTGTCGGGCTGATGTAACGGCGGGCTGAGGGCCGTAGCCATGCCGTCGTTACGGGGAGCTAATATGTACAGGGTCTACAGGGCTAGTCCACTGTAGCGATGGACTTCACGCGGTGTTTTACCTGCTGGTTGTGATGCAGGATATATCCCTCATGCTGCATTCTCCTCTGCCTGTGCACTTGTGGTCCGTCATGCCCTCCCTTCACGCAGGTGTGAAGGTTCACACAACACTAGTGTGACACCGGTCTCGTTGCGTCAACACAGCGCCACCCACAGTCGGACTGCGACCTCAATACGATCTGCTCCACGGCCGGTGGTCTCAGGCTCACCCCTGCCTCCTTCCGTGACCTCACGGTGATCCATGCCACGATTCGTGACTTCGGCGTGACCTCGTGCCGCCGCCAGGGCACGGCGGTGCAGTTTGAGCTGGTGACTCCGGACGGCACGCCGCTGCTGCTGGAGACGCTGGCGTCTCCGCTGCCGACCCCCATCCGGCGCCTCAAGAAGGGCTCCGCCGAAGACAGACTCACGGTGAGAACCCGCCGGTCCGGCCGCACGGCATGGTGGGTGCAGGAGCCGAGCTCCACAGGACCCGGTCTGGCCGTACGGCGTGGTGGGTGCAGGAGCCGAGCTCCACAGGACCCGGTCTGGCCGTACGGCGTGGTGGGTGTGGGAGCCGAGCTCCACGGGGCCTGGTCCGGCCGTACGTTGTGGCGGGTTCAGGAGCCGAGCTCCACGGGTCCCGGTCCGGCCGTACGTTGTGGCGGGTTCAGGAGCCGAGCTCCACGGGTCCCGGTCCGGCCGTACGTTGTGGCGGGTTCAGGAGCCGAGCTCCACGGGGCCCGGTCCGGCCATACGGCGTGGTGGGTTCAGGAGCCGAGCTCCACGGGTCCCGGTCCGGCCGTACGTTGTGGCGGGTTCAGGAGCCGAGCTCCACGGGTCCCGGTCCGGCCGTACGTTGTGGCGAGTTCAGGAGCCGAGCTCCACGGGTCCCGGTCCGGCCGTACGTTGTGGCGGGTTCAGGAGCCGAGCTCCACGGGTCCCGGTCCGGCCGTACGTTGTGGCGGGTTCAGGAGCCGAGCTCCACGGGTCCCGGTCCGGTCGTACGTTGTGGCGGGTTCAGGAGCCGAGCTCCACGGGGCCCGGTCCGGCCGCGTGTCACGGCCGTGGCCGCCTGTTGGTGACGTGACGTGACGTCACCACCTGTTGGTGGTGACGTGACCGCCACCGTCGCCGCGGTCGTACACGGCGCCGGTCATGCGTTATTGAACGGTGTCGTGTTGATCTTTTGGAAGCCGTGGACTGGGTTGCGGAGGACCTCGGTCTGTCCGGTCGTGTGTGGGTGTCCGGGCACGGTGCCCCACAACATGCTGTATGTAGTGTTGGCACAGGTTTGCAGTGTGTCGCCATATTCCGGCAAAAACGTGGCGTTCTGCCATGACAAAACAATGATGCGTTAACACTAGACATCATGGTCTTTCTAAATTCTGGATTAGTTGTTGTGTAATTTTGTATCATATGCGATCATGTCCCTACTTTGCGTGTCGAGACCAATGGGGTGTAACGTGTAACGCGGTTCACTGGTTGTCTGGCCATTGACGTAGCTGATTCGAAGTATCATCAATCACGTCTCTAACGTCCCAGGTAATCCATCAATAACGGTGGTGTCGGGGTCTACACATGTCCTGACACGCCAGTGCTCAACCCCATGTTGAAATTCAGCCTATCTGGTTGTGGTCTCGGCCCGTATCTGTGGAGAACTGCGTAGGAACTCCGCACACAAGCTGCCTGCTCTCTCCTCATGCGCAGTCAGCGCCACAAACGGGACTTACCCGCATGTGGCAGGCCTGCTCCAGGTCATGTGGCAGGCCTGCTCCAGGTCATGTGGCAGGCCTGCTCCAGATCATGTGGCAGGCCTGCTCCAACTTAGCTACCGAGGCGCCCCTTATCAGCACGTCTTCTAATAATCATACACCTACCTCACGCCCCGCTCCGCGAGCGTGCCGCCCGGCGCTGCGGCCGTCGGCTGTCGGCCGGCCCAGCCGTTCGTCGTTTGCGGCGCGCTGGAGCGCGTCTCTCTCTTTCCCGTGATCGTGCGGTGCTGTCTACTGTGCCGCTGACCGGCCTCCTGCCGCCTGCCGCAGTCGATGGGCATCAGCACCGAGTTCGACCAGAAGGAGGCCACCTTCCGCAACTTCGGCCGCGTGATGGGCGTGTTCGCCACTCCCGTCATCATGCATAGGTGCGGCAGGCAAGCGTCATCACGCTCTCGCCGCGTCCGCTGGACGAGCTGAGACGCAGACGACGGCACGTTGCTCGTCTTAAGGCTGTGGTGTGGCGTGGTAGGCGCTGGCTGCTGTTATCGTCGGCAGTGGTGTTGTAGGTTCCCTACTGGGGCTATTGAAGTGTTGTGGAAATGATATGATCTTTTTGTTAGGAGCACTATCCTTTTTCATCACCAGCTTTTACATTTTGCGTATGTCTGCCCCTCTTTCTCTTTCTCCCATGCATGGTTTACATGGGCTGCACCCTACATGGCCGTGTGGTGGCGTGGGATCTGGTAAATTGTTCTCCCAAACACAGTTATGAACTGAGAAGCCTGCGCAGACTGTTGTCCAGCTGGCAAGCGTTTTACCTCCTTTTTTGCTAGGTGCACACCCCACAAAGTCTGTTCTTGCGATGTTTTGACGTCGTTACGATATGCCGTTTCTCGTCGTGCTACACACTCTCTGGTTGGGTGTCGAGGCACACCCCATTGAACTCTGTGCCCGCCTTGAATTTGGCCCGTCGTAGACGACATCCAAGAATGAAGCATTCCCAGACCACTAACCAAACGTGATCGCACTGGCCGTGCCTCCACTGCTCCCTGAACCTCACCAGCGCCCCAAGAGTGGCGGGCTCAGGATCCCCGCGACTAGGCCCGCGCCTACACTACCACCTGAAATGTGCCCGCGCAATACGTTCGGCACAGCCAGCGGCGGCGTCCCTCATGCGCGCCGGCCCCTGACTCCGGCCCGGCGGCGTCCCGCGGGCGCCGGCCCCTGAGTCGGGCTCGGCGGCGTCCCTCGCGGGCGCCGGCCCGACTCGACCGCGGGTCCCTCGCGGCTGACCGGCCCGGCGGCGTCCCTCGCGGGCCGACCGACGCCGGCCGGCGGCTACCTCGGGGCGGCCCTGCCCGCGGGCGCCCCTCACGGCGGGACGCGGCCCGGCTTCGACTCCCCGGGCGCCTCGCGGCGCCGGCCCCTGACTCCCCGGCGGCGGACGGCCGGCCCCTGACGCCGGGCCCGGCGGCGTACCTCACGGCGCGCCTGACCGGCCCGCGGGTCCCTCGCCGGCCCGGCGGCGTCCCTGCGGGACGGCCCTTGACTCCGGCCCGGCGGCGTCCCTCGCGGGCGCCGGCCCCTGACTCCGGCCCGGCGGCGTCCCTCGCGGGAGCCGACCCTTGACTCCGGCCCGGCGGCGTCCTTCACGGCGCCGGCCCCTGACGCCGGCGCGCCGCCTCGTCTGCCGCAGCTGGTCGGGCGGCGAGGCGCAGAACGTGACGGTCGTCGTGCAGGACCCGGCCGGCCGGCTGGCGCGGGCCGAGACGTTCGCGCTGAACACCACCGAGGAGTCGCGCTCGGGCGTCACGCGGCTGTCCGTGCGCCAGCCGCTGCGGCCCGGCACGTGGCGCGTGCACGTGCTGGCCGACCGCGTGCCCGTGGCGCGCGCCGAGTTCCCTGTACTGCCGCTGGAGGTGTACCGAGGCCGACCAGTCAACCGCGAGCAGGCCAAGTGAGTTGGTAGGGAAAGGCAACCGCTTTTGGTTGGGCGGGGGGGGGGGGATAGGTGGAGAGAGAAGGGTAAGGTACCGACTGACAAGGGACTAGTGGGGTGGTGTTAGATGTTCAGCTTTTTGGTGGGTACGGTTGCGCCATCAGCTTTAGATGCTGTACCCGATTTGTCTCCATACTCTCGGGTAAGACAATTGACGAATTTTGTACGTGGTCTTCTGCGTTTTTATCGGTGCGTTCTGTGAGCAGGGAGACTAGGAATTTTGTAGTGTCTGGTGCGTTTCTATTGGTGCGTTCTGTGAGCAGGGAGACCGGGAATTTTGTGCAGTGTCTCCTGCGTTTCTATTGGTGCGTTCTGTGAGCAGCGAGACCAGGATATTGTTCTGCCCCTGGCAATTTTGTGCATGTTAACCTTGCTTTATAGCACTTCTTGTTGGGTAGCGATAGTAGTCGCCGGCCAGTTGTCATCCTTGGGAATAGCTACTTCCATTGGTCTATTACTAACGGATAGGTATCAGTCGCGGGGAATGAGGGTTCCTAGGTTCCTGGGTCCTTGGGAGGGTCCGCGGGAACCTGGTCGCGGGGAATGAGGGATCGAGTGGTCGTTGGGTGGGTGGCAGGGCTAGGCGTGATATGGCGGTCATGGCCTGATGATCTCTATCATAACCGGTTAACCGTGGCTTCATTGCCACCATTTAATCGTTGTGATATGATGACCGTGAATAGGCGGCCGTGGTCTCGTGACCGTGATCTGGTGACGGCACCTGATGAGTGGTGACCGTGACCTGATGGCCGTGCTGTCGTTGGCGTGACCTGATGTTGGCTACTTGATGATCGTGACCTGATAATTTTTGGCCTGACCTGGTAGCCACAAACTGATGTTTGTGACCTCATGACTATCACGTTATTGTAGTGATCTGATGGTCGTGACCTCATGACCGTGACCTCAGAGTCGTGACCTGGTGTATCTGTCCTGATCCTGATGACGGCATGCCGCGATGACGACGTGCCATGATGATGGCGTGTCGTGATGACGTGCCGTGATAACGTGCCGTGATGATGCGCCGTGATGACGGCGTGCTGCGACGGCGGCGTGCCATGATGACGGCGTGCTGTAATGACGTGCCGTGATAACGTGCCGTGATGACGGCGTATCGTGGTGACGTGCCTGTGATGACGTGCCGTGATGACGTGCCGTGATGACGCGTGCCGTGCAGACTGCTGCACGTCGGCCCGCCGTTGCCGTACTCGGACCAGCGTCTGCCGGCCACCCTGTACCGCCTGCTGGGGGCCGATGACAACTTCACCGGTGCCGCGACCGCCGCTGCCGAGAGGAACGCCCAGCGGCAAGGCGACGCGCTGCACGACTGGACCGACGACATAGTGCGCAGGTCAGCGTCCCCGCAGACCCTCCGTGGAGGCGCCCGCAGAGGCCGACAGTGATCAGCTCGGAAAGTGGCGCATGTTGGTTGGGATTCCCAACCTGTTTCGGGCCGTTTCCCAATACTTTTTCAAGTGAGGTGTCTGAAATGTTCCCTGGGCTCCCGATGCCGATCACGCGCTGGACAATGTCTAATCACGAACGGGACGACTCGCCAACCTGTCCCCAAACGGCTGGTCATCGAGCTCCGAACGTTCTTCAAGCTGCTTATGGCGTTGCGTACGGGAACATGACTTCCCCAAGCAAATCACAATCTGACGATCTGAGAGGCTTGCGCTGGAGAACCTCGGGGAACCTTGGGAAACCCCAAGGTTCCCCAAGCGTTAGCCGATGACAGGTCGCTCGATTGGGGAAAGCTTAGGAAACCCCAAGCATTTTTCAAACCGATTGGGAACTTGGGCCTGACATTCCCCGATTGTTCCCAAGCAAAGGAACACACTGTGTGGGTCTGTCACCCCTGCAGGGGACCACGCACAGTGCGGGCCAGGCGACCCTGAACCGACGTGCGCTGGTGGGACACCCCTGGACGAGGGGCATCGTACGTGTGGAAACGCCCGTGCTTTAGTGGCCTTGAAGGGCAAAGCTGAGCCTGCAGTGTCGTCTCTGCAAACGCTGACCTCGGAACGTCATCGAACTGTCGGTTATGTCTTTCCCTTGACGCGCTGGATGCCGCCAGCGAGCTTTCTTGTCACCGGGCCTGTGATAAAAGAATGATCCTTTAGTGTGTGCTGTAACGACCAGCACGCCTCGTCCCCAGTCGCCGTGGCCATGAGGTCATCATTTGCCTGCGGTGACGTCTCATCTCCCTTCTCACCGTCGCTCACGGCGCTTCGAGCCGCTGCGCGACCTCAGCGGCGCGCGCCCAGCTGCGCCGACCGCCGGCCCTGACGCGTGGCTCTCTCCGGCAGACACTTCTCACTGGAGTCGCTTGTGTCTGGCGTCGGCGGCGCCGACCGCGGACCCTGACGCGTAGCTCTCTCCGGCGGGTACTTCTCGCTGGAGTCGCTTTGTCTGGCGTCGGCGGCGCCGACC
The DNA here is from genome assembly GCF_011947565.3 of Pollicipes pollicipes. Taxonomy (NCBI): domain Eukaryota; kingdom Metazoa; phylum Arthropoda; class Thecostraca; order Pollicipedomorpha; family Pollicipedidae; genus Pollicipes; species Pollicipes pollicipes. Next base: position 34,865,631 of record NW_023596448.1, read on the forward strand.
GCCGACCCTGACGCGTAGCTCTCTCCAGCAGGCCTTCTCGCTGGAGTCGCTGTGTCTGGCCTCTACTGCGCCGGCCGCCGGCCCTGACGCGTAGCTCTCTCCGGCAGGCACTTCTCGCTGTAGTGTCTGTGTCTGGCCTCCGCGGCGCCGACCGCCGACCCTGACGCGTAGCTCTCTCCGGCAGGCACTTCTCGCTGGAGTCGATGTGTCTGGCTTCGGCGGTGCCGGCGGCCGGCTGCCTGGCGCCGCTGCCGGAGCCGTGTGCGGCCAGCACCTGGTCCTCGCTCTCGCCCGACCCGAAGGCCGAACTGCACGGCGTGGCGACCGGCGGCCGGCTGCGGCGCGTGCCGGCCGCGCTGGACACGCATTACCCGCACCGCGACGGCCTGTGACACCGCCGGCGGACCCGGCCGACGGCCGCCTGACGACGCGTGCAGCCGGCTCTCAGGTGTCTCCGGCTCACTGTCGGCCGGGCAGGCAGTCCCTGGCTCACTGTTGGTCGGACAGGCAGTGGCCGGCGCACTGTCGTTCGGGCTGGCAGTCGCCAGCTCGCTGGCGGTCGGCCAGACAACGGCTGGCTCACTGGCGGTCGGGCAGACAGTGGCCAGATCACTGTCGGTCGGGCAGGCAGTTGTCGGTCGGGCAGGCAGTGGCCGGCTCACTGTCGGTTGGGCAGACAGTGGCCAGACCACTGTCGGCCGCCCTCCGGAGCCCCGGCGTTGGTGCTGGCGCCTGCTGGTGACAGCCGTAGAGAGGACGCTCGCCCAAGACTTGGGGGAGGTCGCCGCGAGCACAACGCAATAATGCACTCCTTATGACGACTCAAGATGGTATCGAACGGGGCCGCGTCGTGTGTCCCCGCGCTGTACGCACACATATCGACCGTTCCTTGGGCGGGGCCCGTGCACTGGAGCCAGCCCGCCTCGCTGCGCGGTCTGGCAAGCGCGCTCGGGCCAGGGCGGCGGCGTTGTTCTGGAGCTGTCGGTGAGCTGTGTGCAGGGTACAATGGACCGCGGCGGGTGTAATCAGGACGTCTCTTATCCAGGCTCCATGGCCAGGTTGTGTGGCTGTAGCCGCTGTTCATCTGTGTGTGGTTTGTCTGTCTGCGTTTTCCGGTACAGCGTTTTACCGACGAGATCATCATCCGCCTGAGTGGAAACTGTGTGTCGCGTCCCCTAATCCTCGATGATCAAAGGTATATTTTACTGCCGCAGGGATGCGCCAGATAGGACCATTATGACCCCATCGCGATTCACCCTGTCCGGTACCGCTGTCGGTTGCCAGTCTGTTTTCAGTCGGTGTTGTTGACCGTTGTACTCATTCGTTTGACGTGTGTGACGCGTATGCTGTTCCGCCGAGCCTGGCATGCCCACCGCCTGTGGCTTCCGACTCTGGCTTTGGTGCGGGCACCGGGGAGATGACAGAGCTCGTCTCGGCCGGATCGTCTGGTCGGCGCACTCGAGGTATTCTGTCCCCAGAGGTTTTATACTGACGCGACTTTGACGGGGTGCCGTCGCCAGAGATATGCGCGCGCCCCAGTCTGTGCGACCGCGACTGCGCTCGGGTCACGTGACGTGCAGTGACGTTGTGTTTGCGGCGAGTATATTTATTACCGCGGATGCCGTCCGTCGGCCGTGGCGTCGCAGGTTTACACGGTTTTTATAAGTGTCTCTCTCACTGTCAGTCTCCATCTCCAAGTGCCCCTCCGCTCCCCTCCGTTCCCCTCCGTTCCTCTGCGCTCCTGTTCGTTCCCAGCCGTTCCTTGGCGCCCATGTTTGCCGTCCACCGGGGATGGCTTGTCCAGTGCCTTTCCCTGTGATGACTGGCTGCGGCAGCGGCTCCTGACGCCTGGTGCCGGGTCTTGTGATGACTCGCTGCTGTAGCGGCTCCTGACGCCTGGTGCCGGGTCTTGTGATGACTCGCTGCCGTAGCGGCTCCTGACGCCTGGTGCCGGGTCTTGTGATGACTCGCTGCTGTAGCGGCTCCTGACGCCTGGTGCCGGGTCTTGTGATGACTCGCTGCTGTAGCGGCTCCTGACGCCTGGTGCCGGGTCTTGTGATGACTCGCTGCTGTAGCGGCTCCTGGCGCCTGGTGCCGGGTGACGGCACATCACGGCATGGGAGAGTTTTCTACGAGCAATAAATAGGCCGTCTTTGTTAGGGCCGTTTGTCCTGTCAAGACAACAGTACGTAACTGTACAGTACGTAACAGTACGTAACTGTAACAGTACGTAACTGAGAGTCTCAAAACGCGAGCACCTCGTCGCTTTCGATCGTCACATGTGAACCGACAAGCGCTGTCATCATCGCTTCACTCACTGCCTGGTCGCTCGTCACACCAACGCTTCCATCAATCGTCACTTTGCCGCGATGCGGCACAGCAGCGAGAAGGCGGGCAAGAGGACAGCCGGCGCCAGTGTCTGTGAGGACCCCGTTCAGCCCACCGCGCCCCGCGGCAGAGGCTGGCTGAGTGCCCCTCCCCGCTGTAGCCCGGCATGGGAACAGTCAATGACATGTCCGCGCTGTGGTGACACCATTCATTCGGCTTCGGATATCAATTACATGCTCGTCAGTTCAGGAGTGACGGGTTATGATAGACCTGGGCAATAGGACCAGAAGCAGGTTTAAATGCGTGAACGGTTGCGTACGCAATCAGCGGCATGTAAGCAGTTCATTGTTGTCGCAGATTTGTCTATGAATACGGGCACAATTGGCTGCCATTGGTTAATGGATTTGGTATTTGAGTTAGTCATAGGTCCCGGGTTCGAGACCCACGTTGGTCGATGTTCTGGCTTCACTGTTGTCATTTAGTGAGGTGTTGCCACACTCGTGACCGCACCAGTTCCATGACTCCTACCGTACCAGTGTGACGCTTTGTCAGTCTTGAGACGAACGAGGGACACGAGGCGATAGTTATATGGGCCAGCAATTATGTGAAGGAATTACACGACACAAGGTCGTGACCCGTGATATTGCACTGCGCAGTGGTGTTCCCAGCGCACCATAGTCGGCGATCATGCCAACCTATGACACTGTCTCTGGCGACGCATTCAGTGGCCGGAGTGAAGATGAGATTACCTTCTGTAGCCATTGAGGGTCTTCCTTGCACGCAGATGCCGTTTTGTGGCGATGTTTAGTGAAAAAAAATCCTTTGGGATCCAATGTGTTTCAAAAACCGAGGGCAGCTGATGTCGTCAACTGGATTGACACAAACTAAGATATGCGTAGCGTTCATGCATCGATCTGTGCTTTCCGTGTTCTGGACAGCAAGGTCCCTCTTCTCAGCCCATTCGGATTCATTACAGACAGATGGCGAAGACACAGCCTGTTGCTTTCACCACTGCCATAATGAGCATGATCATACACGCCCAGATAATCAGCCTGCGTCCCTGTCCGGCCATGGTGTCTCCATGGCCGGGCAGGTCATGGTCATCATCATCATCATCATGGTCATCAAGATCCATGCCGAGGCTTCTTAAGACGCTGAGGCGGCGCCTCCGCTGGTTCTTACGTAAGCGCCCCTCCCCCTTCTCCCTCTAGCGGGGCCGGGTCGTCGGCCGGCCACTGACCATGACTTCTTCCACATCTCTCCCAGACAATATGACATTATCCGGGAGATAGTTTTTTTAATTTTAGTCCCACGAATGCACTAGGCTTGTCAGCCTGGCAGACCTTTTGCTCACAAAAAGTGTATGGTGTTGATTTTTAGTGAGATTGACCCCAACAACCGTTCAGCCCCGCTACGAAAAGTTGATGCGGGTGCAGATTGGAGCGATTAAGGAGAGTACGGTTATGAAATGGTCAGTACATGAATATTTCCTTTGTGTGTTTTTCCCTGAATTTGCATGCATTGATGTATGCAATTGCACATGGCATTACACGACATGGCAAAGTTAGCAGGCAATGCGTAGTGCCGTGCCAACATACATTAGCTTTATTCAGGCCTAACCAACCCAATAGCATGGCATCTTACCACTGGCGAAATAGTGTAACATGTCTCGACCGTTTCAGTCACTGGCTCATATATTAGCATTGCATTCTTGGAGCTCGAAAACAAAATAAATGGGGATAAGACAGCAGTCAAAGCTTTATTTTTCGGAGAAAAACCAGGAGAATGGAGATCAAGAAGCGTTGATTTTTCGGCAACATGCCTTTATCGAAACGAATAGCAGAAGTAAACTCAAAATTGCCTTCCGATAATCCCACTCAATTTTTCAGTTTTTTTTCAAACAGCGAATGGCCAGCCATGCTGCGGTACAGCGCATATTTAAGTAAGCATTAGAACACGCAACTTGCGTGTACATGCAAATGAATTCAAGCAAACAGGCGTCCCTCTCACGCTTCATTCATAAATGCAAGCGAGTTGAAATAAGCAGGCGTCACACATCGCACATCAATTATAAATGTAAGCGATTTTAATTAAACAGACATCGCTCGTTACGTGTCAGGTATCATTAAGCTAGCACACATCGTACATCAAGGCACATTTGACGTTCGCATAATCGACCATGATGAGCCTTGTGCGTTAAGGTTTGGTCGCCGACTTTTTATAAGAGAAGATTCACTTATTTCCTGTCTGGGTCGCTCTGTGCTCTGTATATGACTGAGCTTTAAAAATGGCACGAGGTTCATACCTCCTTGGATTTCAGCCTGAGCGTGTTTTGTCTAAGCAAAAATGGTTACGGAAATGGGCATTCCTTATTTTGTTTTAGCGTCTTGCAGGTGTTTATTATATCTCAAACGAGCAGGGCACATGGGCTCCCTAACATAGACTATGTTCCTCCCATGTTTTCACAGTTAAAGTTTATTTTCTTAAACCACGTCTTTGTTTGCAGCCCCCTTTAAACCCAGACCTGTATAAATGACATCTATTGCCGCCCGGGCACTTTGGCTTAGGGATAGAAGACTCCACCAGGGACTTTTTTAGGTTATTGTTGTTCTTCCAAGCTATGCGTACGCGCAGTTTTGATTTTCTAACGATGTGCATGATTTTCCAAAGCAAGCGCTCATCTACGTGAGGTGGCGTTCAGGATCATTCGTCCGACAGGACGTGTTCCCGTCTCCTATCACCTATCCCCCCACGGGCTCTAAATGTTTTGCTTCTTCCAATATTCTACCTAAAAGTCGCGGAGCATGTATCCATTACCCAATAGCAAAGCCCATATTTTGTTGATGCTCTTTTTTCCTTTTCATCGCTTGATGCGTTGTTTAGAGTCCTGTGGAATATGCTAAGAATTATGTTGTGCTTACTGGAGGCTGGATGCGCAGACTCGCAGTACAGAATTATACCACAGTGGGTGGGCTTGATAAAGGGCCTCGTTTCTAACGTTGTACGATCGTTCTTCCTCTCCACTGTCAGTAGTGTTTCCAAGTACGGGACCCCCATTCCGCCTCCTGTATGGTCCATCGTAAGAGCCAAATTTGGATGCTGGTTGCTCATGAACTCTAAGAACTCTTCAAGGGCACGCTGTCCGTGCGCCCATACTCCAGCATGATCATCGATGTATCTAGCTAAGAAAATTGTTTTCTTATGGGTTGGCGGTCAGCGCCTTCGTTTCAAATTGGTCCACGAATATTATCGCCAGAGGAGGTGCGTTGGGTTTATTATAGGTTCATGGGTTCACGGGTTACTGATTAATGGGGAGCCCATGTGCTCCTCCTCTGGCGGTAATATTTGTGGACCAATTTGAAACGAGCCCTGGCCGCCAGCCTATTAACACCAATTTCTTAGCTAGATGCATCAGTTATTATTAAGCAGGGACATGGTCACGGCCTGCGATTTGCATTGTCAATAGTCAAGCCATTTTCAGCAGTCCGTATGTCAGTGGGAGGCCCCAGTGTCGATCAGGGCCCACAATGTCCAACGGAGGGTCCTGTGTCGGCATGGGACGCGAGTCGGACAGGGGCAGTGTCCGAAGGGGCTCGAAATGCCCCCGGGACCGACGATCAAGAGCCCAATTGTGAGGTTGAAGGGCCCAAAGGGCCGGCTGTAGGCCACATTACGGATCGCGGCCGGGAGAGGGGGGGGGGGGGGCTGATCCCACATGTCATTTAAAGGCTGCCTCAATCGGTGCCTTTGGCGACAATTGAGGCAAAATGGACCATCTGGGACAATGTGGGCCTCTATTTCGCCTAGAGACCACCAACACCGAACGGTCGGTTCCGTATAGGTCTGAGTGATCCCTAGGGCAAATTTTCAGAGCTAGACAATGCTGGGCCCGCAGTTCGTATTGGTTGGGGTCGCTGCGCCGATGAGGGGCCCTGTGACGGGCAGGAGTCCACAGTGCCTAACAGGTGTCCTGTATCAGCAAGAGGTCCCGAGTCGGCGAGACAAACATTACCTGAACGGGAACAGGGACAGGAACCCTTGCGTGGGTCGGGGCCCTCTTGCAATGAAACGCATATGAGAACTGACGATGATGCGCCACAATAAGTCAATGGAAAACTATAAAAAACTTATTCTTGAATCCCCCTTGTCCCAGGCGATGGATTCGTCAGATATGCTACTAAAAGTCTCCGGAGGTCAGGAATTGTTGCCACAACTAGTGTGACGCAACAAACGCTTCCTATTAGAATGTCTACCGGACATACATAGGCCGCTATGCCCTGAAGCTAGATTTCTACAACAAAGGATCTACACTTTCAAAGCAAAGAGATTCCCCACTATCGAATAACTACGCATGGGATATGCATCTCTAGAGTCAGCATGTCGTTGGACCCTATGTCACTTAATGCGTTGAAATTAAGAGTGTCGCGTTTTTCTGAAAGCTATCGAAACAGGGCTTCTGTGGCACTGCTAGGATGGATGCATCCAGTTCCATTTTTAGAGAAAAACTTCCAAAATAAGAGTATTCGCGACTTATCGCTCAAGGCGTATCCACACCCTGCATTGTTGAAAATAATTGAGTGGCAGCATAAGACTCCAGACTCGCGCAGAAACGGTGAATGAATGCACATACATCATCGTTAATCTGCACCAGTGAAATCCAGCTCACTAAAAGCCGGGAACAATGCACAGTATATTTTTGACAAAAAATACTATTCTGACACGGAACAGCGTACGACCAGTGCCTTAGGCCATGCCACACACGCACGGAAACGGCTCCCAATTTGCTCATCCGGTGTTAAGAAAGCCTCTGCTTTTGTTGATGAAGACGTGAGGTGAGCGGCTACGGACCGTGCGCCAGACATCTTCGACGGAGTCCGCTTTACGGCAGATTTTTGCGCTAACGGCATAGTGTGAGGTAGACGGGAAAACTACGTAAAATAATGCGGTAATAACTGATAAAGCCATGCACCTGGTCGCAGATAAGGCGAAAATATAGGTACATTTCAGAACTTCGAAGCGTTCGTGCAAGCTTTCCACCAGACAAAGTTCTAACGGTGGAAAGCTTTCCACTAGGCGTTATGTGGTATCTCACATACCAAATTTATGAACTAATGGCGGCCAATTGTAGCCACTTGACCGCCAAATTTTGAACACCTCCGTACGTGACGGTGACAGCATACGGAGCGTTGTATATATGTACAGGCGTTTGCAGTCACCATCGTCTAGTTTTCCGTAAGCTGTTGTGTTTGAATTGACTAGCATATAATTGATATTGGAAGCCGAGGGAATAGTGCAACCAATGTACGGACATGGTAATGACAGTTCCGATGCCGGGCTACAGGGGGGAGGGGAACTCAGCCTCCCTCTGCCGCTGGGTGCGGTGGGGGGGGGGGGGGGCTCGGGGTCCGGAGTCCTCCGGGGTCCGGGGTCGGTGAACGGGGTCCTCACAGACACTGGCGCCGGCTGTCCTCTTGCCCGCGTTGACGCTGCTGTGCCGCATCGCGGCAACGTGACGATTGATGGAAGCATTGGTGTGACGGGTGGCCTGACGGTGAGTGAGGCGCTGACGCGAGTGCTGGCCGATTCAGTGTCTACTTGTACGTATTTTTTACTTGATCGGTGTTCGAAGTAGTAGCGGTTTTAGCCAAATTTTTCTTCTTGCTTGTCACCAATGAAATAACGCTTAAGGTGAGTTCCAAATGCAATTTGTTTTGTTCACGGGTCGCAGGGTTGGTAATGAGCATGACCCAGTGTCTGAATGGGTTAAGACATGCTTTGCATTTTTGTGAGTGGTAGATTGTCATGCCGTGGGGTTGGTCATTTTTGCATTACAGTGAGCGTTGAAATTACTCAGTGTGGTGAAAATACCAAAAGATGATGGTAGGGAATTCCATGCAGAGGCTGCGCGATGCGAAATACACTATATTGAAGGGAGCCTGCACTAGCCAGGCGGAGTGTCAGGGGCACGTATTTCAAAGAAAAAACCAACACCTTGAACTTTTCGAAAGCAAAAAGTCAACGAGGCGGCGACCAAGCCCCGTGAGTTGCAGGTGGTCAATCAAACTCAATCATCACGCTCAATCAAACTCCATCACAACACACTGAGGCAATGTCAGTGTTGGAGAAAGAGCTCCTACAGCGCTTAACCCATCTATAAAAATCACTCTCCATCGCTTTGCTGCCAGTTGCTCACTCTTTTTAATGATACCAGCCGCATTGCCTAAGTTGAGAACTGCTGCGTCGTTTTACGTCACAGCTACGGCCTATGTCTATAACCGCAGTGTCTGAAATGAGACTTCATAGTTCTCCAACAGGCCCAATATTCTGATTTATTGCATTTAAAGTCCGCGTCTGGGAAATTTTTGGTCCCCAATCCTGAGCCCGCCAAAAAGAGATCCAACACTGCATAACCCATTTCATTGCCTGAGTTACATTGATGAAAGGTCAATCTCCGTGAATCGAACTGTGCTTGGCGAGATTGGTTAATCAACTTTTGTTTGATTTTTATTGGTCAATTATTTGAGATTGGCTGATTTTTATTTTGAGATTGAGATCGCCTAATTATTTCGAACCGCGGGCGCTGCGGCTATTTCGTTGTATGACGGCTTTGCTTAATATTAAGCAACGAAGCTTACTCCAGGTTGATTCAGAGTACCGACTGATCTAAAACTCCCCATATTTTCAAATGGCATTTGGGTAGCTTATATATCATAACTGTACATAGCATTTCTCCGCTGACCTGTTATGGGCATATTGACCCACAGCACATCAAATGTTCCAGCTATGGGCCTATGGCCACATATCACGCGCTGAAAGAATGGAGCAAGACGTAAAATGCTTGTTGCATTAACCCGCACCGTGTCATTTTAATGCTCTGCATCTAAACAAAGCGTGCGGGGCCAGTACGCAATTGAAGCGGCGGCGAGCCGCTCACTGAAGCGTCCCTAATTCTGATCACTGGAGCTGTCAATGTCCGAGAGAGGAGCGGCCGCTTGTCGGAGACAGGAACGGCCGTCGGGCACAGGAAAGGCTGCGTGCCCCGCACTAGACTGGCCGCGTGCTGGCACACGAGAGACCGTATATCCAACGCAGGAGCAGCTGTCCAGCACGAGGGCGGATGTGTTTCGGGCACAAGAGAGACCGCGTGTCCGGCACAGGAGAGGCCGCATGTCTAACACAGGAGAGATCGCATGTCCGGCACAAGGGACCCCACGTAACCAGCACTGGAGTGGGTACGTATTCGGCACTACGGTGGGCGCATGCTTGGCACTGGAACGGCCACGTACCGGGCACTGGAGAGAGCGCAGGGCTTACGTAGCACTGGCGCCGGGTTGCGGAGCGCTTAACCGCGACCCTGGTTTTGCCGTTTTTCATGCCAAGGACTGACAGAGGGAAGGGGGAGGTCGATGCGATCCGCCGCCCCCCCCCCCCCCCCCCCACCCCGTCATTTCCAAACTAAGACAGAAAGGGCCGCGAGGAAAGAAACAGTGGACGGGCCTCAAAGACACTTTGCGATTAGCAATAAGTTGCATGTTGCTAGGCCGATAATAAGCCCTACCAACTCACGCAAGAGATCAAATTTCCCTGAAAATGGACCTTTTTGACACCACAATCCCTTACGAATGAGATCCTCTCCCGCAGTGAAATGGAATTTCAAAAGCCATGATACTTGTGACGTGGGCGTCCGATAAAGGGAGTGTTCCACATTTATATACGATTTGAAACTGAAACAGCCATATTGGAGGCCTTTCGGTGCTGTTTACAATACTGTCCTTCTTAAGACCCAAACCCCTCCGCATTTCTTAAGCCCCTTCTTAAGACCTAAGCCCATAGCGTTTCTCCGCTGGCCTGTTATGGGCATATTAAGTGAGCTTGTTTCATCATATCTGGTGATTACGTCAATATCTTCAAATGTGAAACATTCTCTTAACGCAACGATGTAGCGTACATCGTCGGTTGTCCGCCTGTTGCCCGCGCCAACAGCGGATGGCAGTGCGGAGCTCCTAAAAGCCGATGGCGTCTCAGAAGGCAGGATCGCTAGGGACACGTCTTGATGTCAAAACACGCGTCATGGATGCCTCAGAGGATGCAAAACGTTTGTGCGCGGTTACACGACATGCTGGAAATGCAGCCTCCAAACCTTAGGGAGTCGGGTGTCAAGCAACACTATCTATGAAATGGATATTTTAACGACAGGAGGCAACAGGACATTGATGTAGTTAAAGCGCTGCACGCAACCGTCAACTTTGTTCGAGGCAAGCATGCATGCATCGTCTTGGAACGTCACATGAGCAGGCGTTCTTTCATATAAAGTATATCTAGAAATGGCGATTTAGTTATTGCCTTGAACATTTTGGCCAAGTACTTGGTACCGGCCATCTATAACTTCAGATCGAATCGTCTGTTTTCCGGTCATCTCTCAGCACATGCTGGATATAGGGTGTTTCCATAACATTGTATCGATCAATATTTACTTCATTCAACAGTATTCATTGGTGACCACGAACAGTTTTTTTAAGATAACTTGCTATGGCTGAAAGCCATCCACGGATTCTTGCATTGTCTAGGTACAATATGTATTTGGATGTCAGAGCGGCATTCAGATCCCGCCCACAGGAATAATGAAAGAGGCGCTCTTTTTTACGAGGGTGTTGCAACAGTCTGTGGGTACGACATGCCCTTAACATCTCACACCAGTGAGCGAGACATTTGAATTGCATTCGCGTGTCCGAGCTATTGCTACAACAGATATTCGCGCATGTTGTGCCTTCATCCGCTACCTCGGATTTGTGTTATGGGACTCAAGCACGAAGTGCACAGCACCAATCAACTTGCTATGACGTTGAGCTTTGCCTGCCGTCTCGTAGAGTATCTGTTCGCATATGTTCCGCGCAGAACATCCATTCGGAAGTGTATTCAGGCCTCACAAGTTGAAAGAATGTGATAGGATGCACTACCTCAGCATGGTGTGCACAGGTACGTTTCTTTCCGGTCTGACGTATGGTGCACCACGAGCCATCAGCCATATCATTCAAATAGCCTGCTTTATCTGTGCTGTCACACCTCAAAATTACCGTAGGGGAAATAATCATAAGGCTACCAGAATAATATTTGGAGTAGCAATGCAAAAAAAACAGTGATATTTGTATTGCTTGCGTTGCGTGTCGATGAGTTCGTGATTATTTCACTTTTTGTACATGCTTAATGCTCCTCTTTGGTCTGTATGCCTTAAACGAAATTACTGGTTTCTTGACATAATCGTACTGTCATGTCGTAGGTTGGTGAAAATGTTAAGCGATTTTTTAGAACAGCATTGCGACCACCAAAAGCCTCACTACAATATCGATAATAATAATTCCGCCCATGATTGATTTGGTGCAAAATTTATGCAGTTTGAGTTGTAGGATTTTTTGTTGGAACAACTCTGCTCACGCCAGCTAATTGTGTTCGGTGCGTGCTGGGCATAAAATGCTCACGGTGATGATTTTTCTTCTTCTAAAATAGTCAACAGCGACAGCCTGTGCTTGGGTAGCAAACCTCAGAACTAGATCAATTTTATCTTGGATTCCTCCACTGGGAACTAGTCTGTTAAGTTCCCTCTGTTGGATAGCCAAATATTAACCAAGTCAACTTTGCAACTTCTGGATGATCTTCTGAGATTGAGTGCTGGCTGAAGGCGCCGTAAGTTGCGAGGCGGTTACTAGCTGATTGTGTAGGTATGGATGATGGAGGTCAGGTGGATGGTTTTGTTTGGTTTTCACCAGCACCCTGAGCTTTTTTAGGTATTGTGCACCCCTGATGTAGAGATCTGTTTTTAAGCTTTAAAACCAAGTGGCATCTACTTAGAAAATTGTATATTTTGAAAACAAAATCCGGAGGGGTTGTTGTCAAACACCACTGATTTCACAGAATAGCAGAGCATCCAACAAGGTCTCTGGATGGCTGACGACCTGGCAGATACTCTGGCTGAGCTGCCATTGCTGGTGGAGGAGGATGAGGGCCGTGTGGAGTGTGAAAGGTGCAGGTAAGTGGAGGTGGTGGACAGGTGGGGGTGGGATTGCAGCATGGTACACATGTTTGCTGTTAGACACATCCAGTGAATGCCTTAGAGAATACTGAACATTTGAATTCACAAATGCAAAGCTATCATTCACAAGCATTATACAGAGCGTCACGACCCACCCCTGCCCCATCGGGTTGAATGGCAGATTCAATCTGATAAAACTTAACTTAATGAGTAGTCATTGTTCACTCAACCTTGTGAAGTAAGATCAGTGCTGAGACATTGGATTACATGTTAGCCATCACCTGGGAACAATGCTATGTATATTCCCAGGTGCTAATGCTGGGTTGGGTTGCCATTGCTGTGAAAACCAGCTAGTCACAACCAACCTTCCCTGGGAAATGTTTGGATGTTTTCAGTCCACTATCATTACATTGGGATTTTTCTTGGATCCCTCCCCACTCCAGTGGAAGCATTTATCCATCCCTGTTCATCATACATGGCTCACAATTGCTGCCATTGGCTGCTTTGACTTAGTTGTCATTTTCATACTGTTCACAGCTACAGAAGGTGTGAATTGGCCAGAGTGCATGTCAAGCACTATTTAGGCCCAGGTCAGACCTCAATGACAAGGCTGTGTGTATGTTTGTGTGTTGTTCACAGCCGTCCACAGCTGGCCTGCTGGTGTGATCACCTGCCGAATCCCCCGCTGGATGTCCACACCAACATCATTATTTTGCAGGCAAGCATTGATGTCCTGTCTGATACTCCTGGGTGTGAATTGACCTTGGCAGTCAGCATGCTCATAACCACCAATACCTGCCAAAGTCCTAGCTAACATGGTTTTCTATGAATCAGTTAGCTATCGGGATGGGCAGTGGATTTATAGTTAGCGGAATTTTTCAAACACAGCGTTTTGGAAGGCATGGTGTTTGAATGTGTTTAGTGCATGTCTGCACCCCATCTCACCTATCTTGCTGCATTGTAATCTGGGACCAATGCCATGGGGCCAGTGTTAGTTGGACCAATGTTTTGTGATCAAAGTTCAGGAAAAAATGATGCCAGAGATTTAAAAACATTATCTTCCCATTGATATCCAATGTCTGGCTGTCTTGCTAGCAGTAACAAATGGATTCACAGCAAACAGAAACTCTGCTACTTTTGACAGCTTAACCCCATGCTATGAAAAAAGCCTACACAGTTTATGCTTAAACTTGTAAGGTTTGATTCCCCCCACCCAGATCCACATCACTATGAGAGAGATGAGCTCCAATTAATCCAAACTAGAGAACCATGCTATGTGGGGTTTTTAGATATTGGAATAAGTTGTGGTGGGGTTCCACTTGCTCCTTTTCCACCCACATTCAAGAGCCCCTTTGGAAAGTCTTGCTCAGGTGCTCCCTCCCCCCCTTATTTGTGGATGCCCTATTTTGTCTGGGAGGACCCTTGAAAATTCCTGTATCTACCCAAAATTTGTGGTGCTGCCCATGCGCAGAACACATTGTTACCAGTTGGAACAAAGGCAGTTGGGGGAAAAAGCCATCATATCGCCAAAAATCATCGCGTCGTCAATCATCACGTCATCAATCATCGCCAATACACCTAACATTGCACAGACGGCCCTTCCGACCAAAATCTGGGGCTCCTCCGCGCATTCGGCACAGTCACGTGGCAGCCAAGTGACTGGGCTAACTGACTGGGAGAAACAACAGTTGCCACCATCCGAAATAATTAATTTCTTTTGAAAAGATGCTGCAGGGGGTGCTTAGATTTTGTTTGGTGGCGAGGAGGCTAGTCGGCAGAGAAGGCGGGTCCCGTTGCGCCTCTCCCCCTCTCGCTCTCTGGGACGAGCAACCGACCAGGGGCTCGTAGTTTTTTCATAGATCTTATGAAAGCCAGAGTCTCTTGGTAGGACTGATGTGTGTTGTAAATGACATGCTGTTTTCTGTTTATCCATTTGGATCGTATTCCTTTTAACTTCGGCATTTGACTTGTGTCCTTTTGACCTATCTTGCGTACCTCACGTATAACCTATTCTAACCCGTTATAGGCAGGTGTGACCTGCCTGACCCCCTGATCCCCTTCCAGCACCCCCTGGAGGAGCGGCGGGCTTTGCGGACCGCACCCATGATTCAGCTGGGCCTGGCGCCCGGCCGGTGCACCGTCTACCGCGGCAAGAAGTTCCCGCATGCCAGGTGGGTGACGCCCGGCGGCAGCCCACCGCCAGTTGCCTACAGAGCGTCACCAGCGGCCACTCCACCGGCTGTTGGCGCCCCTGGGCTTTGGTGTGCGCTTCTGGGACGAAAGTGACGATCTTGTAGGTCGACGTTGATCCCGTAAATGCCTTTGGCTGCTCCGAGCACCCGCGCTCTCCCCCAGTCCATACGTGGGGCCCTGGGAAGTCGTCTCGATTGCGGGGCCCCGTCACTTCAATGTCGTCTTGGATGACTTTTGGACAGCACAATGTGCGCCTCGCTCTCGAACGGTGGTGATTCGTCGCCACGAGTGAGACTTTTACACATGTTTTGTCCGTGTCCACTTGTATCGCTCCACGCTACTAGTGTCTAACCTGTGTGCTATATTTGTCGCGTATTTCGTTCGCCTAGAGTATGTGCTCATCACGTGATTTGCCATCGCTGGTATGTCGTTCATGTGGCGTAGTGTCGCGTAATTGTTCCGAACTGGTGCTTCTTTCCAACATCTTGTCCTGGCCGTAAAAAAGTAATTCATATTTTCCAAGTTGGTGAAGTTCTTATTATAAAAAAGACACTGAGGAGACCGGAAAGGTGAAACATGTGTCTTGTTTTTGGCCCCATTTGATATGCCACGATACTTGGTTGTTAATCTTTGCACAATCATCGTTTTATTCAGTGGCGAGAATTGCCCGAATACCGTTGGTCTCACAGCTTTCCTTGCGTACGGCTGTGAAATGGACAGAGGAGCACTGACAATGCCAACCAGGGGCTCAAAATCATCAAAAACAATGCTGCTCTAGTCGAATAGCATGATGAAAGGGATTTGCGACACGTTATGCAGTTTCATGGCACGGTCACCGTGGTAAGGGATTCCTCCTCTTGCCGAAAAAACGTCATTCCTCAGTTGGGAATCGAGGACATACTGTACGGTGAACCCAGTGAGCGCTGGTCGCTGTGCGCCGAGACCAGCGTTCTGACCAGCACGCCGGCTGGATAGGTGTTCGAAGCGTTCGTGAGCAGCGTCGTGGGCCAAGAGCGAGAGCAAGGCAACGCTTGCTGTTTTTGTCTGCGAAGTGACAGCGTTTGCTTTCAAACATCGACGTAAAAGATGTTTTTATCTTCGTGGACTGTTTTGATTCTCGATACGTGACCTACACACGGACCGCAGATCCGGAGATCCGGGCGCGAACATCGGCTGTTGGTGTGCTTCCCAGTGCGCCTGACCCGCCGCGTTCCAGCCACGACGGCCTGGCGGCGCTGCTGCGGTCGCCGCGTACTGTGATCCTGTACCCGGGTCCTGAGGCGGCGGACGTGACGTCACTGCCGCCGGCCGCCGCCTCCGAGCCGCCCTACAACGTGCTGCTGCTGGACGGCACCTGGCGGCAGGCCAAGACCATGTACACGATGAGTCCGGCTCTGCACGGTGTTCGTCAGGTAGGTGGCGCTGGCGTCGGAAGCGTACGACTGCCGACAGTGAACAGGGGTCGCGTAAACTGTTGGATCATTGATCCAATGAATCGTTGAATCCTTAGAAGTCATGGCGGTAGCCGAATCCCATCTTTAGAATGATGTTTTTTGACTCCCCAGCTCCATGAACGACGTGGACTTGCAGGTTTAGTGCTGATGCGGAGTCGCAGCCGTGGCGCTGGTTTGGACTTACAGCCGTAGCACTGGTCTGGGCTCGCAGTCAAGTGCGTATCAGTGAACCGCCTACTGTGGATGTCGAGAGAAAACTGTGCTTCAGAAGCGTGGCAACCCTGCACTCACTGTTAATCAAACACCAATAGATTGATTGCGCGACGCACTGCGGTTTTTACATATCGTTGGGCACCGTGTAGTGCAGTCGACACCATCAATACCACAAAGTCATCAGTAAGCTAAATACGACGAGAGCCTTAACTGCCCCCAGCAACCGGCACACTGCATTATCCTGATTATCGTTATTGTCGATTAAGGGATTGAAGTGTATCAAATTCTGCTCTAAAAATAGCAGCTCTGTTGAGGCTGGACCACTGCCTGATCCGCGAAAGCCCCCGCATGGTGTGCTCAAAGGGGCCAAGGCTAACGAGCAGGCTTCCTAGACCTGTTGGCTGAAGGGCGGCAAAAGGTATCTGTTGTGCGATGTGACGTCGTTCGCCACCTGCCGGCGCATAAGCCGTCTTCCGACTGGCAGGTACAGGTGAGCGGCCGCCTGTGCAGCAGCTACGTGGTGCGGACCCAGCCTACCAACGCCTGTCTCAGCACGGTGGAGGCGGCCGCCGCCTGTCTGCAGCACCTGGAGCAGCGGCCGCAGCTGGGGCCGCAGCTGCTGCAGCCGCTGCACGCGCTCTGTCGCGTGCAGCTCAGTCACGGCGCCGTGCGGCACAGCAGCAAGCAGGCGCTGATCGAACGCGGCGAATACGAGCGGCAGCGCGGCGCGCGGACCAATCGCATGTTTCGCCAGCTGGGAGTGGTGTTGTGACGCCGGCGGCATCTATCGGCGGCGTTGGGAAGCTGAAGTGCGATGATGGATCGTGTGGATCGAGCCCATTCGTGGCCTGATTGGCCCGGATCTCAACGGGAGATCATTTGTCACGCTTTGAAGTGCAGTACTGCAAGGTCCGATACGGTTTCTTGGCTCGTTGACTGCAAGTTTATGCTATGTCGTGGAATTAGCAAGTATGTAATGGATTTGGCTTTTTTGATGGACTGAAGGTTAGTAGAGCCATATGACTGAATGTATCAATGAATGCATGAATGATGAAGATATGGACGTAGGCGAAATGCGGGCTTCCGTTACGCCTGTTCTGGCCCTGTCATGCATGGTCTACACACAAACATCCTGCGGGACTGGGCGTCATCTGGCGCCTCGGGGCCAACCCGCCTCGGGACCTGGTCCACTACGACGGCAATGGCCGTGGGCACATAATGTGTCAAGCGCTGCTCTAGGAGCATAGAGAAGCGAGAAGAGGAAGTAAGACGACGTTCGGCGATCTCTGACCGTGGCCAGTTGGACCGCTGTCACCGTCGCGGTGCTTTGCTGGATCGTAACGAAAGCGCCGGTCCTACAGAGCCCAGCCTGATGACTGGAAAACACCGAAAGGCAGTGTGAGACAGGGGGAACATGTATTCGCGGGCTTCACTACGAGCACACGCGTTCAATTCAGTAAAGGTCTTTATTAGACCGATTGGTATCAATTACGCTATCACATGAAGAGGCACTGTGCTCAGCAGCACAGCTGCGCCTGGACACAACCGCCTGGACGGCGCTCAGCCAGGGCCAGAGCGCGTGCTGCGGGCGCCGCCTTCAACTTCGCCTGCGGTGCCACAGCGCCACCTACAGCTAAGCACTACACTTCTGCAGGGGCGTGCAAAGGAGCGCACAGTGACTTCAATCCCTTACAGTACCTCATTTTCGTAAGAACACGGAGTGGACAAAGTACGACTCATCTGCACGAACCGATGATGACGCACGACATCGTCCGGCACCAGCGCAGCAAACTCGAAACACTGGTACAAAGTCGTGACAGAACAGCTTTCTTTGATATGCTTGCTTCTTGCGCTGGTGACAAGCGAAACAACGCGGAGGACGCCGCATCTTCTGATTCGAGCGCAATGGTCACAAACACGAGCATGGATGACAGGATAGCAATGGTCACAAACACGAGCATGGATGACAGGATTGCAATGGTCACAAACAGGCATAGGATGATAGGATAGCAATAGTCACAAACGCAACGCAAGCATGTCAGATGCGGGTCACGAAACCAGGCTCTTAGCCGATGCGTGGTGAAACTCAACGACGCGTACTCTTCGAACCATAACGATACGGAGCACAGACTACAGGTCCGCACCGCGTCCGGGGGAGCGGAGTGGAACGAACCACGGACGTGGCCCCCATCGCCCACGGCTCCCGCGTCGCGGGGGGAGGCGGGCTCACACCTGAACTTAGCTACTGGGGTCGGCTACCACTCGGTTGAATGCTCATCATCAGTCTGCAAATGCCCGCAGCCTCAGACGGTTGTGATGGACGACCAGCTTTCTTCCCTGCGAGTCAGGCAACCTGATCCGGCTATTCAATTCGCCAACTTGGCGAGAACCGCGGCCGGCTCCCAGGGTCGCACAACCTTATGATACTCGCCCCTGGCTGGCACCTTACGAAACAAACACACCGCGTCCCCCGGTGAACACTCGGAACACGTTCAATTTCCGGTCGTGTAACTAGCGGTCTGCGGTACTGGCTAGCCCGGTCCTGCCCCAGGGCGAAGCCGTGACGCTTTTTGCGAGCCACGGCACCCGCACCCGATGATGCTGGGCGCGCCTCTGCGGAGGCAGCGCGCCCGGCCGCGGACCGCGCCTGAGGCGTCCCACACGTGATGCCGCTCAGCTGTTCTGTGGAGTAGACCCTAACTGGCGGGGAATTCTGGACCCTCTTGAACAAGGAGAAGCCGCTTTTTGTGAACGTTGTCCAGATTGTCATGCCTCGCCTGAGCCGGAGAAGTTGACTACAGATGGCCTGCTTGTTTTCCGCAAGTGACTCGTTGAGGCACACCCCTTTCTTCAGGTCGGGTTCTTTTTTCGTTTTGGTCCGTCCGTTCCGTTTCGGTCCGCACGTGGAGCATAACCCTTGGGCACGGCGTGGGAGAGCATACTCTAGATAAGTCCCTCTCTTGCGGTGGTGGGCACACTGTTTCGGTCCGCACGTGGAGCATAACCCTTGGGCACGGCGTGGGAGAGCATACTCTAGATAAGTCCCTCTCTTGCGATGGTGGGCACACTGTTTTGGTCCCACATCCACTTTGAGCGGACACTTTCCAGAAAGGTGACGATGAAGTGACGTCCGGGGTACTCCGTGCAAAGCAGCCGCACGCTTTACGCTGTTCTCCCTTTAGACGGCTGTGACGGCCTCCTGCATACTCTCCCTGCTTCATCTTCCTCGGGTCGTCTTCCTCTGACAGACCCGGGCCAGGATGTGTGCAATCAGGGAAAGGCGAACGACTAGGTAAGGCGATGAGCCGAGGATGATAAGACATTTGCATTACAAAAAAAAACAGGGGCCTGAGCCGTTAGCCGTCGTTGAAGCACGTGACTCGTCGCAAGGAGGGAGGGAAGAGCGGCATGATGCCTCTTGGGATCGTAGTACGAGACAAGTACGATAGGTGGGCACGTCTTGGGAAACACTTCTTGGAAACAAATCTTGCCCCTTGTAGACACTTTGATCCAGCCAAAGAATGAAATGTTCCCATGGCGGTAATATGTGACCACATAGTTCAGCTCCCTATGGA
The DNA here is from genome assembly GCF_011947565.3 of Pollicipes pollicipes. Taxonomy (NCBI): domain Eukaryota; kingdom Metazoa; phylum Arthropoda; class Thecostraca; order Pollicipedomorpha; family Pollicipedidae; genus Pollicipes; species Pollicipes pollicipes. The sequence continues at coordinate 34,885,421 of NW_023596448.1, forward strand.
CAAATTCAACATTAACCGCATCACGGCCTAACCTGTGGTATGGTACAAGACGGGCGTTACACGCGTTTTGTCTGTCTTACCCCTCTTCTGTCACCGAGAAAATCGACGAGACTTGCTTGTACTCCATGTTGGCGGGTCTCCCGCGAGTCATGCCTTATAAACAGTGACCTTGCGAAGCATCGTCCGTCAAAAGCTAACCGTCCTACACTTTACTTTAGGTAAGCAGGGTCTTAGGCAAGCCGATGGAAAAATATTCCTTTCTAAAAAATATTCCTTTGAGAGGCACATAACAGTTTTATCGCCTTCCAAACAGCACCCGCCGCCTACCTTCGTGTGGCAGCGCGGCGGCAGTTAGGTGTGCTGGAGGACGCAGTTGCGGTTGATGAATTTCGCGGTAGTAGCGCGAGTACTTAAGCTTGTGGAGGAGTGTCCGCCCTTCCCTACCCTGGTCGTCTTGTCCCTCTCTCCTCTACACCAATAGTTACACCTGAGCTTGCCTCATCGCATCTGGTGCTTCAATGTCTTCAAATGTGAAAGATTCCCTTTAATTTTCATGGCCCACATTTTGTGAGCAGCTGACGTGACGTCTGGACCTTTCAAATTGTTGAAAAATCTGAAACAAGAACGATGACTAGCTCACGGGAAGGGAATGAGTCCATGAAAAGGTCTTCTGCAGACAGGAGAACTCAGTTTTCCAATTCATCAATGAAACTTCTATAACAATCCCAGGGGGGCGAAAGGTAACATGGTGCGCTAATTGTGAGGACGTGGCAACACAGTTGGCACCCAAAAACCAACAAGTAGTGTCATTGCTTTGATAGTAATATCGCTTTTATGCTAAGAGGCTCATATGGTAAAAAACACAAAAGCCACGTTTTTCCCCGGTTCACTTCCGACAAGCGGCCACTTCACTCCAACAGGCCGATAGGTCATGAACCAGGATTCACTCGAGCCTTACGTCCAACAGGAGCAAAAAGTGGTTTAAACATTCATTAAACATGTTGAACATATTTAATTTTTGAACGTGTTTAATGTTTGAACATGTTTAATGTTGAGCATGTTTAATGCTTGAACATGTTTAATATTTGAATATGATTAATATTTGAACATGTTTAATGTTGAACACGTTTCATGTTTAAACAGTGGTTAAATATGTTGACTGCCCCGCGTGAGTGCCAGTTGTGATTCATCACTGTTTTGATTGGGTTGCCTAGGTCTACACCAAACCTGCTATGCCTGCTATTAAAGTCGCACTGCTCCTTTGAAGACATCGAATGTTTCAGGATGCAGACTGCCTAACTGATGACAACATTACTTTAACATTTTGGCAGTTCATATGTCGCAGAAGCTGATACATAAAGTTACAAACTTGGTGTGAAGCGAAGTAGTATAAAAGAGCGGAAGCAGATATGATTTGTTTGCACGTCATCTTTGCGCGTAGCACTAAGTTTTCCCCGCTGATTTCGCACATCTTAAATCCAATACTGAGTGAGATATTGTCGGAGACGGATTCGTGCTTCACAGCACCGCGTAAGATGAACAAGCGCTCCTATCTGCGTAACAATCCTCCGTTCAATGTGAAATATTTACCCCGTTGCTCACAAGCATCCGATCAACCCGACATTGATTCCGCAGCATCCTGCCAACATGCCTTCGGCTTGGCCACAGTGCCAGCATCGAAAGGGAAATGAACGCGGGATATTTTACGGCTTGACGTAGATGCTGCCAAAGCGCCAGGTTTCACCCACGTTGGGGCCTGCTGAGCTCGCCACTTGGATTATTTGCATCTGTTGGGCAGTGCAAGCTTTAATCTCGACGACGTGCCTTTGTTTGAGGCCTGACCCAGGCAGATAAGTCTGCTAGATTTGGAGATCTCAGTGGAGACTGAGCCGGCACCAGCCACACAGAGATCGCCAAAAAATCGCGTCATGAAAATTAGCTTAAAGATCATTCCATCTCTGCAAGACCACAGGCTTGATGCAAAAAAATGACGAAAATTGGATGAGCCTTCACCCAAGCAGGGTCTCCTGTTTGCACACCTGTTGACAGGCAGCTCAGGGCCCATGGCCGACAGGATACCATGCCTTTCTCGGACATTCCTGGTGAGCCCGTTCCATGGTCATTGTCAGAGTCAGAATCAGAATCAGATCAGAATCAGTTATATCTGCACCGGCGGCCTGCCTGCCGGCGGTGAATCGGTCTGCATGGGCGACAGCGGCGGTCCGCTCGTCACGCTGGAGAACAGCAAGTACGCCCTGATCGGCGTCGTCTCGTTCGGCCGGCCGTGCGGCCACGCGAACATCCCGACGTCTTCACCCGGGTGTCGTCACTCCGGGGCTGGATCGAGTCAAACACGCGCGACGCCACCTACCGCAGCTAGAGTGCGGCAGGCAGCGGTGGCCTGCTGCTGCAGCGCAACTTCAAATCCGCAGGCTTAAATAATCACACCCGCAGCTTCTGGTGCTTTTTTCCGATTTCACCGCAATACGCAAGTAGAAAATAGAACGCAAATTTTTGAATGTCTCGAGCTTTCTCCTGCACATTTGCCAAGTTGCACGCTTTTGCTATCGTCAGACTTTTTACCAGCACAATGTTTTGAAAACATGCTAGTGCTGCGCATAGGCATTGGAAATGATTATTTCTAGTTGTGACACTCTATGACTGCATTACGCAGCACTGCTAGGTTCGCTGGTCTGTCTCTTCTTCCGCTGCGTGAGAACGGCCGGCTCTCGTCACTTGAAAGACCGACCACACAGCAGGGGGCCCGCCATTTGTTGTGGGGACATATGTTGCTGTGGTGATGTCTCGCTGTCTGAATGTGCTGTTTGTCGGAATAAAATCTGTGCGCATCTGATGCTTTGGTTTGCATTTGCTGCCGGATGAAAATAAGCCCAATTAACCGGAATTCGCGGGCGTTCCTTGCATTATTGCTGAACAACATGAGCTGCGTTAACGAAACGTTAACGGCCTGCCTTTGCTAGCCTGCTGTGCGCAGGATAGCAAAGGCAGGCTTAACGAATATTGTTTCTTGACCCGCGGCCAGAAATAAATCCAAACGTGGCTAAGTCCACAATGGCCAAAAAAGCCGTTGGCCCCACGGGCATCATGGTGTCAGGAGCAAAAAGCAACCGTCGGAACAGCTCGAGCCCGCCCGCTACGCTACGGGTGGGACAGAAGAGAACAGCTCAAACTAAACAGTTTCGAGACGTACAGCTTGGAGACTTTAGCAGGATGAACTATAAAAAGGCAATCGCTACATCACACCTGACTTGAAATGTCTTTTGGCGTAACTGACCCAAATAAGATGAACGTAGGTCCCCCCCCCCCCAAACGGGCATCGGTTTGTCAGTAACTTCGTAAGTAGCTTAGTTGATTTTAAAAATATATATATATTAGCAAAAACGTCAGCCACACATATTGTTTTTCAAGCCGAGCCTTTGCGTATGATTGCTTTGTGAACACGCCTGTGCGAAGACCGCCGGTCCCACCCGCCTGCAAGGGTAGCAATGGGCCAGCCGCGGTCAGTCTCGTTCAGCTGACTCCACCAACTGGTGAGGAGGGCCTCATTCACCATTCAGTGTCCTTTCTAGTACAGTGGAATTGCCTCGGTCGTTTCCCAAATGTTCTTAATTGAAAGCACTTGTTCCGCATTAGCCCAAGCCATTATCGTCCAGCAGAGGCTTAGTTTCGGCTACAGACCCATGCGACTGGGAATGTCCCACATTGGAGGATATTAAAGTAAGCATCAGATATGATGAAATAAGTTGAATTATAACTATTGGTATACTTTCAAGTGCAGAAGACTGCTGTAGGCACCAGCATTTCTGTATTAAGTAAATATGCTTCCTTAAAATGTCATTTTTCCATTTCATTATGAAACGTGTGTATAACGTTTAGGCGCTGCCAAAGTACGTGCTCGGATATGGTCTTTTTCTCAAGTTATTCGATTGCAAGCCTCATTTCAGTAAGAACTAGCAATAATTTCCAAACTCGTGTAGTATGTTGGTTTCGGCTCTTTGTACATTCCACCCAATATTTTATTGATCGTCCAGAACATTTGATTTAAGACCTCACCGATGTCCATAATTTAGTCTTGCTAAGCAAAAGAAATCATACTTATCCCCATTTTCTCGCAGGTACGGAAACCGCCATCGACTGAATAGAGACTGTTTGGACTGTCGAGGTAGATGTACACGACGGTGGCCATTTCCCAATCAAAATTTACATCACTTTTGATCCAACCGCTGACGCAGTTTCGCGGTTCATGCCAGCGCCGAAGTTGCCAAAATTCGACTAGGCCGAGTCTCAAGAACTTGGTTTTGTCAACCACGATCGTAACAAGTCGCCAGAGCAAGGTGTTAGCTTTGTTACACATGTTACTCACATAGCAGAGACGCGACAATTCCGCTGACTTAGCCCCCCCCCCCCCCCCCCCATCACGGCGCACCCCAATACCGTCGTGAGCTATGAGCCACATAAGTTAAAAAGGCTAATGCACGCCGGAAACGCACCTTCCGCTGCTTTCGTTACCATCATGACATACTTCACCTCCTTACCCGAAATTATAAGCGTGCTCGAACCAGGCAATTTATTAGGAGGGTCAAATGTCATTCTTAGCAAACCTGCATTCAGCAGTTCACTGCTGCCATTCTTCTAGGCCGATTATAGGGACTGGTTCCAGCACTTTCCGGAAAGCACTTAACTAAATTATTTCGGCAGTACACTAATCACCAATCATCTTGCAGTGAGCCTTACTCGATGCGGTTCCTCCGGAAATTATCAGGAGGCGTCGAGGATTTTTTGCAGGGAGCTGTTTTTGCCCAACATCCTAGTTATTTTGTTTCCGACAGTACAAAAACCGCAGTACGCAAAATTCATTGCTGAAGCTCTGAAATGCAATGAAATCCGCCAGCAACATCTAGGTCAACAATGATCAGGTGCGCCAATTTTTGTCGTTATCTTCTGTGAATATGCTTCATTTTTTTGCGACGGTTTTTGGTGCTTTGTAATCCTTCTGTAATGTATGGGGAGAAACTATCTTTATTTATCTCTGAAAACCGAGGAAAGACGCCCAAAACACGTCAAATTGTCGCCGATCGTACTCAACAGCTGTCTGGGAAAACTTTTGAAACGATGGTCGTGAAACATTTTTGGGGGGATAGGAGAACAAAACGGTCTGCTTTCAAAAAATCAGTATGAATTTCAACACAATCGCCGCACTCAGGTCAGGTCAGGACTTACCACAGTATCTCGAACCACCGTCTACTGCAACAACCTTAATTTTGATATACCGCATTCCTCAGCACCCCCTGGCTTTAATAGTACCACCCTGCAAAAAAAACTGTTTCTTTTTCATAAGTGCTCTGCCAAAACAGCATGTCTTTAACAGACGTTTAATCATGTGATTGCCGATTACCCGAAAAACTGTTTTGCTCGCACTGATGGCTCGAAAGCCAGCGACCGAATGGGATATTCAGTAAGTTGCAGTGAACATCACTATAAAACTTGTAAGTTACTGGATGACACTTCAGTTTATTTGGCTCAATTATTTACACTTCTTCATGCTTTTAACACATTCAACAACACAACCATGCCCCAAGAACAATAGTGATCTGTTAATTCTTATGCAGTTCTACAGTAGCTTGCTGCCTTGAAATAACTCACCACCTCCCCGTCAACGTTACCAATCTGCATCCCCTACCTATTACGCAAAGAGGGCATGGGCATAATATTGTTATGGATTCCAGCTCATGGAGGAACCATAGGGAGTGGGCAGGCTGACCAACCGGCCAATAGGCTTTAAAAAACCCTCCCCATATCACATATCGCCGTTGACAATACATCTATAGATATGGCTGCCTATTGCACAAAATGATTGGATGCCAAAATCGTCGAAGACACCAAAATACTTCAACCACATATTTTCTGGGCGTCCACTTTACCTCTACAATTTTTAAATCAACATTCATGACATGCTTTTAAAGCTAGTGCGATCGTCCAAAACAATCACAGGTGGAAGCCTAGCAGTTTGCATAAGCACACCACTTTTGCGAAATAGAAGGAAAGAAGTTGCACCTTTGTCTTGCGTACCGAACGCGAAATCTGTGTTTGATATACCAATAGGTTCTTAAGTAATTTGTTGATCATTCAGTTATGCATTCACAAGAATGGACTGTCCGATGATGTATGTCGCTATCTTAGCCCGTTTACATGCACGCTCATAATTTGATCGGCAAAAAGATGCATTTTAATCGGTGAAAAACAAACCGTAAGTATGCCTCCAAGCAGTTTCAAGACAAGAGAACTGCACCATTCCGCAAATATGCTTAAGGCTGATGCCCTTCTGTTAGAAATGATTTTCTCAGCTCGTCTCAGGGGACATGCGTTGCGAGCCTGCTGTACTCCTGGGGTAAACCATTCCAGCTGTTGTGGCCCCTAAACGGAAAGTGTCCCTTCCCCATCAGTTTGAGCATGTGGGCAGACGAAACAGCCGCCACGTCAATGTCATGTGCTGGTTGGACCTGTGTCATAAGAGTGGCAGTGCTCTCAAATAATTACATCGATTGCACGTATGAAAAAAGTTTGTTTTGTAACGGCAGCTCAAAGGCCGCGACGTTGTGGACACGGACTGTCATGTTTTGAAGTCGCATGAACACTGCGCGCGACTGTGTGCGCCTCTGGTTCATCGTTGGCAGCGTTTTTGGCGTCGGTAGTCACTGGTTCAGTCTTCTTTTTCAACAATTGTACCTAGTAACAGAAGATGACCTCTTCTTGTTTGTTCCGACCTTCTTTTTTGAGGTTGTTTGTTCTGAAGTTTGGGTAACACAGTTCAGCTTAACTAAAAAGCTGTTAACTTAGATTAAAAGGGCACGAAAGTTCTCCTAAGTTTCGGGAGGGGGGGGGGGCGAAAGCTTTTTTTGCGTACTTCTTTCCAGTTAACGCCCATGGAGCCAACGCTAAATTTTAAGAAGGTTGGGGCCTTGCTCCCTCCTCTCTAGTGCCCGCACCTCTGCTCAGGCGTGCTCACTTCCCGACACCGATGGAATTTCTACAGCTTTGCTGCATATTCGCCGGTAAAGTGCATGCTCATGTTCGTCATTTAAGCCTGCGTGATCGGTTGACAGACACGTACATCTACCATTAATAATCTACTTGTTACTGGTAAAAGGGTAGTTAGATGTTCAGGCCGCTTATCTCCAACAGTTTGCGCGTGCCACGTTTCCGCCTTTCACCCTGATTTTGTTTTAACCGCTAGGTATATAACTTATAATTTGCACGTCATGATGCACCTCAGTCAGCTCTACGAATTTCTGCCCCCTGACTACACGTATCTACCCCCCCCCCCCCACAGTGATGTTCGCACTGCTGCGTTTTAATTGATCGGACATCGTAGTGTCGTGTCTCGGAACATGTACGGCGTTACAGGTACGAAGGCAGTCCGATATCCCGGCCGGCCATCTCTGCAGCAGCTCTCGCGTCAGGATTTTAAATTTCCACGCCGATTTCATTATATTGGTTGGCCGCATAAGCCTAAAAGGTAAGGCCACATAAGGACATTATCGTATTAGACGTTGAAGTTGATGTAATCAGCTCTGTCATATGCACCTGCCGCAAACAGTTTGCTCATTAACGATACGAAGGGGGCCGGGTGTTCCAGCCTTCCTGTCTCGTGTGCTTCTAGTGTACATTTTCACTTCTCATGCCATCTCATTTTAACAGTTAGCGGCAAGCCGTTTCAGGCATGTTTTCATGTTTCGCAGAAAAGCGATCAAACTCGGTGCTGCCGCCCCCCCCCCCCCCCCCCCTCCCTCCCCCTTCCCTCCCCCTGACCAGCCGCCCCCGCCCAGCAAGCCGGCCCACTGACCGGCACCTCAGCACCCCTGAATGAGTGCAAACGTTTCCTGTTCACTGCCGGGATCCCAGCGGGCATCCGGTCAGCGGGATTACAGCGGTAATTACCAGGAAGCTCCAACGGCTACCAGTGATCCATCAACCCGTGAAAGGTGATTGGAGGACTCACCCCATCCCCTTAGGCCACAAAGCTCCGACAGATGCACACCAACGGCCTCAAGTGGTCGCCACAGCGAATCAGCTCAGAGGCCCAAAGAGCCCCGTGGGATCTAAGGACCTAGAGGGCTCAAGTGCGCGTCACTCTGCACTCCCGCTTCCTTAAGTTGCCCCGGACGGTGGTGCCCTTGGAATTTGGTTCCTCCTGAAAATACAGATTTTGGCCATCTGTGGAACGTGTCACTTGAAAAGGGAGATTTTCGGGGCCTTTATGGTGCCCACTTGGAATTGAGCGCCTCTTCAAGTAGCGATTATGATGTCCCAAAACGTATATTTTTTGGTATCCCTTCGTCAAAGGGCTGACCCAGAATTTTGCCAGAGTGAAAAACAAAAAAATATGGATGCCCCTGAATCGCAGTGCTTTTTTCAAACGAAGGATCTGGGACCTTTAGATAGCCTCTAGGATTTGCTACATTTAGAAAATAAGTTTGATTGTGCCCTGAAAGGGAGGTCTTGCGCCCCTAGCCGAATGGGCCCATCCAGGATTCCATCAATGGCAAGGCTTTAACATGTGGTGCCACCTGGGCATTGCTGTGTTTTGAAGTTTGTGGTTCTGAGGAACATTATGGTACCCCATGGACTGGGTGCTCCTGGAAAATTAAGGCTGTGATGCCCCAAAATAAAAATTTTTTTTGCCACTTTCCCGAATGGGCCGATCCAGGATTTCGTCAGCGTCCAAGGTAAATGATGTATGATGACCATGAACTTAGGCCCGATTTTATCATGAAGGTCTGTGGCCCTTGAAATGGCCTGTGTGCAACTGGTGCTTCTTGAAAATGAGGGTTCTGGTTCACCGAAATGCAGTTTTGGTATTCCCTTCGTCCACGTGGTTGATCCAGGGTTTCGTCAAGGTGAAAGGCACAACATGATTGTGCCCCTAGAATTTAGCGCCCCTTAGACATGAAGGCTCTAGGCCCATTGTAGTGCGCTCTGAAATTGCTCGCCGGACAGGCAAATCCAGAATTTCGTCAAAGAATACGGCACGAACATTTTTGTACCCTTGCAACTCAGTGAACTGAAAATGAGGTTATAGTGTCTTTCGTGGTTACTCTGGATTTGGTGCATCTTGAGAACAAAGGTTGTACGGCTGCGAAACAAAGGTTTTGGTGCCTCTCCACCATGACATTTTGGTCATCCTTTCGGGCCTCAAAACCTCATGAACACCAAAACTGTGCTCAAAGCAGCGACAAAGTTTGACAGACTCTGCCCTCCCCCTTTCAAAACTCGACAAATTAGCTTAATGTCACCTTATGCTAGTATATATATATATATATATATATATATATATATATATATATATATATATGTATGTATGTTTACAAAATCATTTAATATGGTTACGATTACGTGACCGGCAAATGTATAAGGCATGTTGCACTCAAGGAACGCACTTGTTCCAGATACGGACGGCAGATGGCAGGTTTCCTGGGTGAACTGAGACAGGTGAATTGAATGCTGCTATTGATATAGGCGTGTGCACGACACGCATGCTATTGTCTGGCTGCAAGAGAGCTCCTCACCTGTACGGCGTAAGCTCAATTTAGGCCACGTAGTCTTCACGAAAAACACCCTTATTGCTTCATTTACTAGAGCTGGAAATTGCATGAATTTGCCAAAATGCAGTATGATCTAATTTCTGGTCATAGGCACAAAGTTGGAGCTCCCGCCCTTGATATGTTTAATGGGTTGTGCATGTTGTTAGAAACATGGGGCGTAAAGCAAAATAAAACAGGCATTTATAAGCGTGGTGATGACGTGTGTGCCATAACCAGAATATTGGCATTGTCAGCTTTACGTGGGTGTGCTGTCCACTGACTGCGGTATCGGAGACCACTGAGCAAACTGGGACCCAACCCTTTTGCCGCAATGACAGGAACTCAGCGAACAGAGTGCGGGTCTGAGTTATGCTGAGTGTCACAAACAGAGTGCGGATCTCAGTTTGTTGAGTGCCACAACAGAGTGCGGGTCTGAGTTTGCTGAGTGCCACAACAGAGTGCGGGTCTGAGTTTGCTGGAGTGCCACAACAGAGTGCGGGTCTGAGTTTGCTGAGTGCCACAACAGAGTGCGGGTCTGAGTTGTGCCTGAGTGCCACAACAGAGTGCGGGTCTGAGTTTGCTGAGTGCCACAAAACATGCGTCGGCGGCCGCGCTGGAAAGCTCGTTCACATGTAACCGCAGATGTCGTACTTCAACACACAATAGTGCCATTCAGGTCGTGGTAGTTAATGGAGCAAAGCAAAGCTATTGCCAAGTGCCCATCTTATGAGCCAGCGGATCCATCATTATTGTGCGTCGCACCGATCAGTGGTGAAGGAACTGAGAAATGGGGAGGGGGACCAGGCGAACTGTCTCTCTTCAAAATTTTTGGAAAATTTGGCATTGACTTTATGGGCATTGAATGAAAGGACATAATTCAAAAAAAACTGTAACCCTAAACTTAAGAGAAACCGCCAGTGTCTCTGACACTTATTTTTAACAAGTAATATCTTAGTACAAGAAGCGACAACATATGAAACGACCTTAAGCACATAAGCAGCTCCAGGGTGATTTCACACCACTAAATGTTCGAAGCTATTGCCCATCCTCTTGTACACGTTCCACCAGCCGATCAGATAGCTAACAAACTTCCATGCTGCATCTTATCACAAACTTACCTCTACCTGGACAACCAGCATTTTTCAATGTCAGGTCAGCCATGCAAGCTCTCTGTTAATTTACTGCATCTCCAACACTATTTTTAGAGGCCTGCCCTCCCCCCCCCCCCCCATCTCCCTTAGCCCCTACTATGCGTGACTGAAAGGACTGGTCAGCGAAATGGGCCTCAATTCAACTTGACAGGGGGCTCCAGCCCTTCCCAACAACAGTGGCTCCGGCCCTTCCTCCCTCCCCCCGCTCCATTCTCAAGTTGGCAAACATTTGAAAGATTCGTTACAATATTCTGTCTTAAAGGAAATACAACTCTTTAATGCTTAATGCGTAAAGGTACACATATTACGTAAGCATTTGCGCTGTGCTTTACATTTTTGGTCATTGGGTGCCTTATAAATTTCTAAGTGATATAGGCAATGGTCAGCTAGTATCTTTGCTAGAGAGGAATTTACTGTGCCTCTCCAGTCTCTTGCATCCATTCAATCGCCCGTTGGCAAAGTTTGTAACTTGTGGTTTGCCCGACATGCATGCAGAATCGTAATTGTTCACGCCATTCCACATTCAGAATGATGATATCGATTTGGGATGGGTGCTAACTGATTCATTTTTTTAACGGGACTATGTAGGGTAAGTCAGGTCAGTTTAGTTATAACTTAGCAAACATAACAAAAAGAGCGCAGTTTAAGAAGTGCGCTCGATTATGATCGATGCACACTTCTTACGTGAATGATATAAACTTAACACGCACCCGGGTGGCCGGCTAGATACCCTTAGGCTCGGGTGGGGTGGGGGAGGGGTGTCAATTTGGCCCCCTGGGATCTCAGGGACTAAGAAAGCTAGAGACACCAAATTTACAGGGTGGTGGTTGACCTGTACGTAACCTCGCTTAGCCCAAAGTTTCAGGTTCCTAGGTCATGATCTTTGTGTCAAAAAGGTCAAGCAAGGTCAATATCCAGGTTGGTCTCTAAAGTGCCCTCAGAACCCAGATATCTGTTTCTAGGCAAAAGGTCACATTCTCATTGAAGATCCATGAACTTGTTTGACCTTTTGAAGGTCAAGGGTGACCAAAATCATACAAGATTGCTTTGAGTTTTGCGTTTGACTAAGCGGCAAAGATTACGCTACGCAGTATGTTCCAAAAGCAAAATGTTGACCTGGCTCATTTTAGGTCAATGACCTTTTCTGACCTCTAAGAAGTCCATGGGAGATGCATCATACGGTTCCTGCTAACAGGTTGATTTGAAATGAGCACCAAAACTATCCCATACAGCAGCTCCAAGAGTAACAAAACAGGTTGGTTTTGACCTTAGTCTGGCCTTTATACCTGACTTTAGGTCAATGTAATTTGCTCATTCTACTGTTGTGTTTCCTAGGAAAGCATCTCAGAGATGTATGGCTTCGTCTAACACTCCGTTGTTGGATCAGATTGAAGGGATTCCTAGAAGGTAACCTCGCTGAAACCATGGCCTGACTTTTACCTGACACAGGTCAGCGACCGTACAAGGTACATCTAAATTCGTGATGCCAAAGGATCTGCTATTCAACTGTCTATACCTATGCAAAACTTGGCGCGACTACGCCGCGCCGTTCGGAAACCATTCTGGAAAAACCTTCGGGGTGTCAATTTGATCCCCCTCACCCGAGCGTGTGTTAAGATAACTTAAACACATCGAAAAATCTTGCTGGATATTGCAGACAAGTCTTCTTTTCGGACCATGAAATTAAATATCGGGCTGTAACAGAGACGGAGCCAAGGGGTGGTTCAAACGGGCCAGTTCAGGATGGCGTTGGTGGGTGACATTCAATCGAAATGTGTTTTGAAGGACATCAACTGTATACTACTCTATACCACATTATCAGAAAGCAGAGGCAAGCGCCAGCAATAGAATTGAGATGTGGCCATACGGATGCCATCATACTGTGAGTATCATAGGTGAGTACTCCGCCTACACGCATTGTAGCAGAGTACTCCCTCTGCTCGATTCTCAGCCACCACAAATGCATGACGCAGCGGAAAAATGGCGTCCAAAAATGGCATCCGCGCAAGAGGAAGTTCAACGACACTTTTTCTTGGCGCGATGTCGAGCCTTACCAAGATCTCTGGATGCGAGTTTTGTGTATGTCGGAAGCGCTTCCTTGGCTGTTCATAGCTATTATGCAATGCAATGCCTTGTTGCATGAGGCCAACGCAGACTAACTATTGGTTAGCTGACACGGTTCCTTACACGGCAAAAAGCTCTTACTTTGAATGAAGAATGTCCTCTGTGATTTTGCGGGACACGTCCAACATTACTACCGCGAAGTTCCGGGCCTGGCGCGTGCTCGCCGCTCTTCTGGCAATCAACTGGCATATTCCCTCTCTTTGCAGAATACCAAGAGCAGTCTGTCAGTGCTGCTGTTATTTCAACTACGACAAACTTGTTGATGTGGTTTATAGTATCGTTCGAAACAGCGACTTCGCAAAATATGTCCACCCAGCAGAAACTGGACTCTGGAGCGGAAATGGGTTGTGGGACAGACAGTGGGCTGTGGAGCGGAAACTCGGCTCATCGCTGACGACTACCCGCCGGCCCCCGGCCGTGATCGGCGATGGGGAGGGGGGGTGGGACCCTCGCCCTTCACCTGCTGCTCTCCCACGGCTATCAGCGCTTCCTGGCGCCCGGCGCGCCCGCCACCGAGCCCTCCCGCCGCGGCCCTCACTACGCTGCGCCATGCTCGCCCGGTGGCTGGTCGCGCTGGCGCTGGCGCTGGCGCTGGCGGGCGGCGGCGGCGGTGGCGCTCGAGTGTCCGCTGCCTGGCGGCCCCGACACGGCCGACGAGGCCACGTGCGGCCTGTACAGCGCCTGCCAGTGGGCCGCCGCCGACGGCTGCGACCTGCGCGGTGACGTCGGCTACCAGCTGGAGACGGCCGCCTCTGGCCATCCACAGCGGGGTACGAGGCGTACCTGCGCCGCCGCCGCGACAACGTCACCATGTTCGGGGGCGATGTGGAGCGACTGCACGTGATGACCGTCAACTACGACAATCACCGGCTCGGCCTGTCGGTGAGTGGTAACGGGTCACGTGGTCGCGCGGTGGGCTAGACGATGTGGCGGATGCTTCTGCCTAACAAGCATGATGGTGGTGTTGCGGCCATGGTGGTAGCCTTGATGAACCCAGTCGTTTTGCTTGTTGGTATTCTCAGACCCCGCCAAATGGTGAGTTGTCAGTTACCGTTTCCCCTTGGTACATATATATATAGTGTGGGTGTGGGTGTTGTGTGGGTGTGGGTGTGGGTGTGGGTTGGTCGGTGTGGGTGTGGGTGTGGTGGGTGTGCGGGTGTGGGGTGTGGGTGTGGGATGTGTGTGTGGGTGTGGGTGTGGGTGTGGGTGTGGGTGTGGGTGTGGGTGTGGGTGTGGGTGTGGGTGTGGGTCTGTGTAGGTGGGTGGGTGTGGGTGTGAGTGTGGGTGTGGGTGTGGGTGTGGGATGTGGGTGGTGGGTGTGGGTGTGATATGTAGCGCTGCAATATAGCTCCCAGCGCCAAAAACTACAAAACAAAAGTAGATGAAATTGCAATGTGGCATAACCAGAAAACGCTCTTTTTTGGTTTTTGTTTGCGCAGTCCATTTCACAGTGAGATGTTAGTTGCAGACTATCAAACATTGAATGATGGTTAAGACTAAAGCAATACAATTATCATATAAAGGCATACGTAACATAACGAGCCGTGAGAAGTGTAATTTCCTGTTCAGTTTGGAGGATTGCGCCTGCTAGTCAGGGATGCAGTTTCCTATCTTTATGCATCTTTTTTATCCATTATTTTCCATATATCCTCATTTTTGTTGCTTCAGCGTCTTCCAAAACTAATTTTGAGAACGTACGATCCTGCTCTCAACTCTGAAAAGGGAGTACGTCAAATCTGGGAAGGAAAACGTTTTAAGTGCATTTCAGAGGCAGGTCCAGTCATTTTTCTTCCTGCACCCCTCCCTCTCCCTCACTCCTACGCACTTTGCAAAACTGCATCCCTGTAGCCCTACATTCACCGATAACATGGATCTACAAGCATCTGAAAACAATATCACTTTTTGTTTTGTGATATCATCGTGCAATCAGCTGAAAACGTTGTGAACCTTCACTATCGTCGCATTCACCAGTATTACCAGTGCAGGCCTCGTACTTTCTAACATGATCCCAATCAAGTAGTGCGAAACCTGTACAATATTGGTATCAGCAGATGCAAGCGACATTTTTCAACACCTCTTGCGCCTTTATTTAGCTCTATATGCAATAAAATTACAACTAAAAACGTGTTACCTCGCCCCTGTCCAACGATCAGTACGCTAAGTCTGAGGCGCGAAGGGCGGCGTGAGAAGCCTACACCAGCGACGCTCGGCATTTTACTTCAAAGCCGTTGTTCCTCTCAGCAGCAGGAAGACCAGGATGAATCCTTGTGTGACAATGTCTCTCCAACGTCCTCCGTTGGGCTCTGAAGCTACAGTTCGGACATCCACGAGCCAACAAACCTCCCAGATTGGCCGTTTTTAACGCCATTATCAGGGAAGCCCTCCATGGTAGGTGCTTAGAATAGCCACGCAGCGCATTCAAACCTGACGATAAATTTCGTCCTTCAAGCCGTCAGCTTCCCACGACGTGGTGACAACCAATGGCAGACTACAGCCTTGAACGGAGCCCAATTCATTACCGCTTGGCAAGCATTTGAGCCCATCTGTCTCAAATTGCACGACGCTTTAAAACGCCGCGTAACACACTGGTCACGTTCATCGCAAGGTGTTGAGGTCAGACGTGAGTCTTACGACGAATAGTAATAAGCCTAGCTATTTAGTGTTGCATACTGTTTTGCATGTGAAGTGAAACTTAACCGAAAAAATCTGTGAAAACACTGCTCTAAGGGGCATTGGAATAACACTGTCACCACTGATTTGTGACTTCATCACTGATGTAGTATAGTTTGTAGTAGATTTGTCCCCTACCAAAAACTGTTCCGATGATAGCGACTTTGTTTGGCAGTATCTTGCGACCCAACTTGTTCATACAACGAAACGCCAATGTTTCGGCTCGTAGTCTGCACAGGCTCACGCTGCAAGCGTTAGCGAGTACAGGCCAATACCAAGCCTTGAGTGTCGTCGGACTGGGAGGATATGTTGTAATGTGGTCTGGCCTGTTGTAATCTGTTTCCATTTTTGCAATTTGGTCCTCAATATGCTCGTAAAAAGTGTCCGTTTTTGTCACCGATCATATCCGGTAAACCAGAATCTTTTTGCACCTCTGCTCTGGGGTGGCAGGTTTTGAATGATGTTGC
>NW_023596448.1:34902374-34922331 GCF_011947565.3 Pollicipes pollicipes
GCCTGACCCGCCGCGTTCCAGCCACGACGGCCTGGCGGCGCTGCTGCGGTCGCCGCGTACTGTGATCCTGTACCCGGGTCCTGAGGCGGCGGACGTGACGTCACTGCCGCCGGCCGCCGCCTCCGAGCCGCCCTACAACGTGCTGCTGCTGGACGGCACCTGGCGGCAGGCCAAGACCATGTACACGATGAGTCCGGCTCTGCACGGTGTTCGTCAGGTAGGTGGCGCTGGCGTCGGAAGCGTACGACTGCCGACAGTGAACAGGGGTCGCGTAAGCTGTTGGATCATTGATCCAATGAATCGTTGAATCCTTAGAAGTCATGGCGGTAGCCGAATCCTATCTTTAGGATGATGTTTTTTGACTCCCCAGCTCCATGAACGACGTGGACTTGCAGGTTTAGTGCTGATGCGGAGTCGCAGCCGTGGCACTGGTTTGGACCTACAGCCGTAGCACTGGTCTGGGCTCGCAGTCAAGTGCGTATCAGTGAACCGCCTACTGTGGATGTCGAGAGAAAACTGTGCTTCAGAAGCGTGGCAACCCTGCACTCACTGTTAATCAAACACCAATAGATTGATTGCACGACGCACTGCGGTTTTTACATATCGTTGGGCACCGTGTAGTGCAGTCGACACCATCAATACCACAAAGTCATCAGTAAGCTAAATACGACGAGAGCCTTAAACGCCCCCAGCAACCGGCACACTGCATTATCCTGATTATCGTTATTGTCGATTAAGGGATTTAAGTGTATCAAATTCTGCTCTAAAAATAGCAGCTCTGTTGAGGCTGGACCACTGCCTGATCCGCGAAAGCCCCCGCATGGTGTGCTCAAAGGGGCCAAGGCTAACGAGCAGGCTTCCTAGACCTGTTGGCTGAAGGGCGGCAAAGGGTATCTGTTGTGCGATGTGACGTCGTTCGCCATCTGCCGGCGCATAAGCCGTCTTCCGACTGGCAGGTGCAGGTGAGCGGCCGCCTCTGCAGCAGCTACGTGGTGCGGACCCAGCCGACCAACGCCTGTCTCAGCACGGTGGAGGCGGCCGCCGCCTGTCTGCAGCACCTGGAGCAGCGGCCGCAGCTGGGGCCGCAGCTGCTGCAGCCGCTGCACGCGCTCTGTCGCGTGCAGCTCAGCCACGGCGCCGTGCGGCACAGCAGCAAGCAGGCGCTGATCGAGCGCGGCGAATACGAGCGGCAGCGCGGCGCGCGGACCAATCGCATGTTTCGCCAGCTGGGAGTGGTGTTGTGACGCCGGCGGCATCTATCGGTGACGCGGGGAAGCTGAAGTGCGATGGTGGATCGTGTGGATCGAGCCTATTCGTGGCCTGATTGGTCCGGATCTGAACGGGAGATCATTTGTCACGCTTTGAAGTGCAGTACTGCAAGGTCCGATACGGTTTCTTGGCTCGTTGACTGCAAGTTCATGCTGTGTCGTGGAATTAGCAAGCATGTAACTGGATTTGGCTTTTTTGATGGACTGAAGGTTAGTAGAGCCATATAACTGAATGTATCTATGAATGCATGAATGATGAAGATATGGACGTAGGCGAAATGCGGGCTTCCGTTACGCCTGTTCTGGCCCTGTCATGCATGGTCTACACACAAACATCCTGCGGACTGGGCGTCATCTGGCGCCTCGGGGCCAACCTGCCTCGGGACCTGGTCCACTACGACGGCAATGGCCGTGGGCACATAATGTGTCAAGCGCTGCTCTAGGAGCATAGAGAAGCGAGAAGAGGAAGTAAGACGACGTTCGGCGATCTCTGACCGTGGCCAGTTGGACAGCTGTCACCGTCGCGGTGCTTTGCTGGATCGTAACGAAAGCGCCGGTCCTACAGAGCCTAGCCTGATGACTGGAAAACACCGGAAGGCAGTATGAGACAGGGGGACATGTATTCGCGGGCTTCACTACGAGCACACGCGTTCAATTCAGTAAAGGTCTTTATTAGACCGATTGGTATCAATTACGCTATCACATGAAGAGGCACTGTGCTCAGCAGCACAGCTGCGCCTGGACACAACCGCCTGGACGGCGCTCAGCCAGGGCCAGAGCGCGTGCTGCGGGCGCCGCCTCAACTTCGCCTGCGGTGCCACAGCGCCACCTACAGCTAAGCACTACACTTCTGCAGGGGCGTGCAAAGGAGCGCACAGTGACTTAACCCTTACAGTACCTCATTTTCGTAAGAACACGGAGTGGACAAAGTGCGACTCATCTGCACAACCGATGATGACGCACGACATCGTCCGGACCAGCGCAGCAAACTCGAAACACTGGTACAAAGTCGTGACAGAACAGCTTTCTTTGATATGCTTGCTTCTTGCGCTGGTGACAAGCGAAACAACGCGGAGGCGCCGCATCTTCTGATTCGAGCGCAATGGTCACAAACACGAGCATGGATGACAGGATAGCAATGGTCACAAACACGAGCATGGATGACAGGATTGCAATGGTCACAAACAGGCATGGATGATAGGATAGCAATAGTCACAAACGCAAGCATGTCAGATGCGGGTCACGAAACCAGGCTCTTAGCCGATGCGTGGTGAAACTCAACGACGCGTACTCTTCCAACCATAACGATACGGAGCACAGACTACAGGTCCGCACCGCGTCCGGGGCAGCGGAGTGGAATGAACCACGGACGTGGCCCCCATCGCCCACGGCTCCCGCGTCGCGGGGGGAGGCGGGCTCACACCGAACTTAGCTACTGGGGTCGGCTACCACTCGGTCGAATGCTCATCATCAGTCTGCAAATGCCCGCAGCCTCAGACGGTTGTGATGGACGACCAGGTCCTTCCCTGCGAGTCAGGCAACCTGATCCGGCTATTCAATTCGCCAACTCTGGCGAGAACCGCGGCCGGCTCCCAGGGTCGCACAACCTTACGATACTCGCCCCTGGCTGGCACCTTACGAAATAAACACACCGCGTCCCCCGGTGAACACTCGGAACACGTTCAATTTCCGGTCGTGTAACTAGCGGTCTGCGGTACTGGCTAGCCCGGTCCTGCCCAGGGCGAAGCCGTGCGCTTTTTGCGAGCCACGGCACCCGCACCCGATGATGCTGGGCGCGCCTCTGCGGAGGCAGCGCGCCCGGCCGCGGACCGCGCCTGAGGCGTCCCACACGTGATGCCGCTCAGCTGTTCTGTGGAGTAGACCCTAACTGGCGGGGAATTCTGGACCCTCTTGAACAAGGAGAAGCCGCTTTTTGTGAACGTTGTCCAGATTGTCATGCCTCGCCTGAGCCGGAGAAGTTGACTACAGATGGCCTGCTTGTTTTCCGCAAGTGACTCGTTGAGGCACACCCCTTTCTTCAGGTCGGGTTCTTTTTTCGTTTTGGTCCGTCCGTTCCGTTTCGGTCCGTACGTGGAGCATAACCCTTGGGCACGGCGTGGGAGAGCATACTCTAGATAAGTCCCTCTCTTGCGGTGGTGGGCACACTGTTCGGTCCGCACGTGGAGCATAACCCTTGGGCACGGCGTGGGAGAGCATACTCTAGATAAGTCCCTCTCTTGCGATGGTGGGCACACTGTTTTGGTCCCACATCCACTTTGAGCGGACACTTTCCAGAAAGGTGACGATGAAGTGACGTCCGGGGTACTCCGTGCAAAGCAGCCGCACGCTTTACGCTGTTCTCCCTTTAGACGGCTGTGACGGCCTCCTGCATACTCTCCCTGGTCCATCTTCCTCGGGTCGTCTTGCTCTCATAGACTCGGGACATGATGTTTGCAAACGGGGAAAAGCGAAGGACTAGGTTAGGTGATGAGCCGAGGATGATAAGACATTTGCATACAAAAAAAAACAGGGGCCTGAGCCGGTAGCCGTCGTTGAAGCACGTGACTCGTCGCAAGAGGGAGGGAAGAGCGGCATGATGCCTCTTGGGATCGTGTACGAGACAAGTACGATAGGTGGGCACGTCTTGGGAAACACTTCTTGGAAACAAATCTTGCCCCTTGTAGACACTTTGATCCAGCCAAAGAATGAAATGTTCCCATGGCGGTAATATGTGACCACATAGTTCAGCTCCCTATGGACAAATTCAACATTAACCGCATCACGGCCTAACCTGTGGTATGGTACAAGACGGGCGTTACACGCGTTTTGTCTGTCTTACCCCTCTTCTGTCACCGAGAAAATCGACGAGACTTGCTTGTACTCCATGTTGGCGGGTCTCCCGCGAGTCATGCCTTATAAACAGTGACCTTGCGAAGCATCGTCCGTCAAAAGCTAACCGTCCTACACTTTACTTTAGGTAAGCAGGGTCTTAGGCAAGCCGATGGAAAAATATTCCTTTCTAAAAAATATTCCTTTGAGAGGCACATAACAGTTTTATCGCCTTCCAAACAGCACCCGCCGCCTACCTTCGTGTGGCAGCGCGGCGGCAGTTAGGTGTGCTGGAGGACCGCGGTTGATGAATTTCGCGGTAGTAGCGCGAGTACTTAAGCTTGTGGAGGAGTGTCCGCCTTCCCTACCCTGGTCGTCTTGTCCTCTCTCCTCTACACCAATAGTTATACCTGAGCTTGCCTCATCGCATCTGGTGCTTCAATGTCTTCAAATGTGAAAGATTCCCTTTAATTTTCATGCCCCACATTTTGTGAGCAGCTGACGTGACGCCTGGACCTTTCAAATTGTTGAAAAATCTGAAACAAGAACGATGACTAGCTCACGGGAAGGGAATGAGTCCATGAAAAGGTCTTCTGCAGACAGGAGAACTCAGTTTTCCAATTCATCAATGAAACTTCTATAACAATCCCAGGGGGGCGAAAGGTAACATGGTGCGCTAATTGTGGGACGTGGCAACACAGTTGGCACCCAAAAACCAACAAGTAGTGCCATTGCTTTGATAGTAATATCGCTTTTATGCTAAGAGGCTCATATGGTAAAAAACACAAAAGCCACGTTTTTCCCCGGTTCACTTCCGACAAGCGGCCACTTCACTCCAACAGGCCGATAGGTCATGAACCAGGATTCACTCGAGCCTTACGTCCAACAGGAGCAAAAAGTGGTTTAAACATTCATTAAACATGTTGAACATATTTAATTTTTGAACGTGTTTAATGTTTGAACATGTTTAATGTTGAGCATGTTTAATGTTTGAACATGTTTAATATTTGAATATGGTTAATATTTGAACATGTTTAATGTTGAACACGTTTCATGTTTAAACATGGTTAAATATGTTGACTGCCCCGTGTGAGTGCCAGTTGTGATTCATCACGTTTTGATTGGGTTGCCTAGGTCTACACCAAACCTGCTATGCCTGCTATTAAAGTCGCACTGCTCCTTTGAAGACATCGAATGTTTCAGAATGCAGACTGCCTAACTGATGACAACATTTCTTTAACATTTTGGCAGTTCATATGTCGCAGAAGCTGATACATAAAGTTACAAACTTGGTGTGAAGCGAAGTAGTATAAAAGAGCGGAAGCGGATATGATTTGTTTGCACGTCATCTTTGCGCGTAGCATAAGTTTTCCCCGCTGATTTCGCACATCTTAAATCCAATACTGAGTGAGATATTGTCGAAGACGGATTCGTGCTTCACAGCACCGCGTAAGATGAACAAGCGCTCCTATCTGCGTAACAATCCTCCGTTCAATGTGAAATATTTACCCCGTTGCTCACAAGAATCCGATCAACCCGACATTGATTCCGCAGCATCCTGCCAACATGCCTTCGGCTTGGCCACAGTGCCAGCATCGAAAGGGAAATGAACGCGAATATTTTACGGCTTGACGTAGATGCTGCCAAAGCGCCAGGTTTCACCCACGTTGGGGCCTGCTGAGCTCGCCACTTGGATTATTTGCATCTGTTGGGCAGTGCAAGCTTTAATCTCGACGACGTGCCTTTGTTTGAGGCCTGACCCAGGCAGATAAGTCTGCTAGATTTGGAGATCTCAATGGAGCCTGAGCCGGCACCAGCCACACACAGATCGCCAAAAAATCGCGTCCTGAAAATTAGCTTAAAGCTCATTCCATCTCTGCAAGACCACAGGCTTGATGCAAAAAAATGACGAAAATTGGATGAGCCTTCACCCAAGCAGGGTCTCCTGTTTGCACACCTGTTGACAGGCAGCTCAGGGCCCATGGCCGACAGAATACCATGCCTTTCTCGAACATTCCTGGTGAGCCCGTTCCATGGTCATTGTCAGAGTCAGAATCAGAATCAGATCAGAATCAGTTATATCTGCACCGGCGGCCTGCCTGCCGGCGGTGAATCGGTCTGCATGGGCGACAGCGGCGGCCCGCTCGTCACGCTGGAGAACAGCAAGTACGCCCTGATCGGCGTCGTCTCGTTGGGCCGGCCGTGCGGCCACGCGAACATCCCGACGTCTTCACCCGGGTGTCGTCACTCCGGGGCTGGATCGAGTCAAACACGCGCGACGCCACCTACCGCAGCTAGAGTGCGGCAGGCAGCGGTGGCCTGCTGCTGCAGCGCAACTTCAAATCCGCAGGCTTAAATAATCACACCCGCAGCTTCTGGGGCTTTTTTCCGATTTCACCGCAATACGCAAGTAGAAAATAGAACGCAAATTTTTGAATGTCTCGAGCTTTCTCCTGCACATTTGCCAAGTTGCACGCTTTTGCCATCGTCAGACTTTTTACCAGCACAATGTTTTGAAAACATGCTAGTGCTGCGCATAGGCATTGGAAATGATTATTTCTAGTTGTGACACTCTAGGACTGCATTACGCAGCACTGCTAGGTTCGCTGGTCTGTCTCTTCTTCCGCTGCGTGAGAACGGCCGGCTCTCGTCACTTGAAAGACCGACCGCAGGGGGCCCGCCATTTGTTGTGGGGACATATGTTGCTGTGGTGATGTCTCGCTGTCTGAATGTGCTGTTTGTCGGAATAAAATCTGTGCGCATCTGATGCTTTGGTTTGCATTTGCTGCCGGATGAAAATAAGTCCAATTAACCGGAATTCGCGGGCCTTCCTTGCATTATTGCTGAACAACATGAGCTGCGTTAACGAAACGTTAACGGCCTGCCTTTGCTAGCCTGCTGTGCGCAGGGTAGCAAAGGCAGGCTTAACGAATATTGTTTCTTGACCCGCGGCCAGAAATAAATCCAAACGTGGCTAAGTCCACAATGGCCAAAAAACCGTTGGCCCCACGGGCATCATGGTGTCAGGAGCAAAAAGCAACCGTCGGAACAGCTCGAGCCCGCCCGCTACGCTACGGGTGGGACAGAAGAGAACAGCTCAAACCAACAGTTTCGAGACGTACAGCTTGGAGACTTTAGCAGGATGAACTTTAAAAAGGCAATCGCTACATCACACCTGACTTGAAATGTCTTTTGGCGTAACTGACCCAAATAAGATGAACGTAGGTCCCCCCCCCCCCCCCCCAAACGGGCATCGGTTTGTCAGTAACTTCGTAAGTAGCTTAGTTGATTTTAAAAATATATATATATTAGCAAAAACGTCAGCCACACATATTGTTTTTCAAGCCGAGCCTCTGCGTATGATTGCTTTGTGAACACGCCTGTGCGAAGACCGCCGGTCCCGCCCGCCTGCAAGGGTAGCAATGGGCCAGCCGCGGTCAGTCTCGTTCAGCTGACTCCACCAACTGGTGAGGAGGGCCTCATTCACCATTCAGTGTCCTTTCTAGTACAGTGGAATTGCCTCGGTCGTTTCGCAAATGTTCTTAATTGAAAGCACTTGTTCCGCATTAGCCCAAGCCATTATCGTCCAGCAGAGGCTTAGTTTCGGCTACAGACCCATGCGACTGGGAATGTCCCACATTGGAGGATATTAAAGTAAGCATCATATATGATGAAATAAGTTGAATTATAACTATTGGTATACTTTCAAGTGCAGAAGACTGCTGTAGGCACCAGCATTTCTGTATTAAGTAAATATGCTTCCTTAAAATGCCATTTTTCCATTTC
Organism: Pollicipes pollicipes; assembly: GCF_011947565.3. Taxonomy (NCBI): domain Eukaryota; kingdom Metazoa; phylum Arthropoda; class Thecostraca; order Pollicipedomorpha; family Pollicipedidae; genus Pollicipes; species Pollicipes pollicipes. Next base: position 34,910,258 of record NW_023596448.1, read on the forward strand.
ATTATGAAACGTGTGTATAACGTTTAGGCGCTGCCAAAGTACGTGCTCGGATATGGTCTTTTTCTCAAGTTATTCGATTGTAAGCCTCATTTCAGTAAGAACTAGCAATAATTTCCAAACTCGTGTAGTATGTTGGTTTCGGCTCTTTGTACATTCCACCCAACATCTTATTGATCGTCCAGAACATTTGATTTAAGACCTCACCGATGTCCATAATTTAGTCTTGCTAAGCAAAAGAAATCATACTTATCCCCATTTTCTCGCAGGTACGGAAACCGCCATCGACTGAATAGAGACTGTTTGGACTGTCGAGGTAGATGTACACGACGGTGGCCATTTCCCAATCAAAATTTACATCACTTTTGATCCAACCGCTGACGCAGTTTCGCGGTTCATGCCACGCCGAAGTTGCCAAAATTCGACTAGGCCGAGTCTCAAGAACTTGGTTTTGTCAACCACGATCGTAACAAATCGCCAGAGCAAGGTGTTAGGCTTTGTTACACATGTTACTCACACAGCAGAGACCGCGACAATTCCGCTGACTTAGCCCCCCCCCCCCCCTCACCCATCACGGCGCACCCCAATACCGTCGTGAGCTATGAGCCACATAAGTTAAAAAGGCTAATGCACGCCGGAAACGCACCTTCCGCTGCTTTCGTTGCCATCATGATATACTTCACCTCCTTACCCGAAATTATGAGCGTGCTCGAACCAGGCAATTTATTAGGAGGGTCAAATGTCATTCTTAGCAAACCTGCATTCAGCAGTTCACTGCTGCCATTCTTCTAGGCCGATTATAGGGACTGGTTCCAGCACTTTCCGGAAAGCACTTAAACTAAATTATTTCGGCAGTTCACTAATCACCAATCATCTTGCAGTGAGCCTTACTCGATGCGGTTCCTTCGGAAATTATCAGGAGGCGTCGAGGATTTTTTGCAGGGAGCTGTTTTTGCCCAACATCCTAGTTATTTTGTTTCCGACAGTACAAAAACTGCAGTACGCAATTTTCGTTGCTGAAACTCTGAAATGCAATGAAATCCGCCAGCAACATCTAGGTCAACAATGATCAGGTGCGCCAATTTTTGTCGTTATCTTTCTGTGAATATGCTTCATTTTTTGCGACAGTTTTTGGTGCTTTGTAATCCTTCTGTAATGTATGGGGAGAAACTATCTTTATTTATCTCTGAAAACCGAGGAAAAACGCCCAAAACACGTCAAATTATCGCCGATCGTACTCAACAGCTGTCTGGGAAAACTTTTGAAACGATGGTCGTGAAACATTTTTGGGGGGATAGGAGAACAAAATGGTCTGCTTTCAAAAAATCAGTATGAATTTCAACACAATCACCGCACTCATGTCAGGTCAGGACTTACCACAGTATCTCGAACCACCGTCTACTGCAACAACCTTAATTTTGATATACCGCATTCCTCAGCACCACCTGGCTTTAATAGTACCAACCCGCAAAAAACTATTTCTTTTTCATAAGTGCTTTGCCAACACAGCATGTCTTTAACAGACGTTTAATCATGTGATTGCCGATTACCCGAAAAACTGTTTTGCTCGCACTGATGGCTCAAATGCCAGCGACCGAATGGGATATTCAGTAAGTTGCAGTGAACATCACTATAAAACTTGTAAGTTACTGGATGACACTTCAGTTTATTTGGCTCAATTATTTACACTTCTTCATGCTTTTAACACATTCAACAACACAACCATGCCCCAAGAACAATAGTGATCTGTTAATTCTTATGCAGTTCTACAGTAGCTTGCTGCCTTGAAATAACTCACCACCTCCCCGTCAACGTTACCAATCTGCATCCCCTACCTATTACGCAAAGAGGGCATGGGCATAATATTGTTATGGATTCCAGCTCATGGAGGAATCACAGGTAGTGGGCAGGCTGACCAACCGGCCAAATAGGCTTTAAAAAACCCTGCCCATATCACATATCGCCGTTGACAATACATCTATAGATATGGCTGCCTATTGCACAAAATGATTGGATGCCAAAATCGTCGAAGACACCAAATACTTCAACCACATATTTTCTGGGCATCCACTTTACCTCTACAATTTTTAAATCAACATTCATAACATGCTTTTAAAGCTAGTGCGATCGTCCAAAACAATCACAGGTGGAAGCCTAGCAGTTCGCATAAGCACACCACTTTTGCGAAATAGAAGGGAAGAAGTTGCACCTTTGTCTTGGGTACCGAATGCGAAATCTGTGTTTGATATACCAATAGGTTCTTAAGTAATTTGTTGATCATTCAGTTATGCATTCACAAGAATGGACTGTCCGATGATGTATGTCGCTATCGTAGCCCGTTTACATGCACGCTCATAATTTGATCGGCAAAAAGATGCATTTTAATCGGTGAAAAACAAACCGTAAGTATGCCTCCAAGCAGTTTCAAGACAAGAGAACTGCACCATTCCGCAAATATGCTTAAGGCTGATGCCCTTCTGTTAGAAATGATTTTCTCAGCTCGTCTCAGGGGACATGCGTTGCGAGCCTGCTGTACTCCTGGGGTAAACCATTCCAGCTGCTGTGCCCCTAAACGGAAAGTGTCCCTTCCCCATCAGTTTGAGCATGTGGCAGACGAAACAGCCGCCACGTCATGCCATGTGCAGTGCAGGCTGGTTGGGCCTGTGTCATAAGAGTGGCAGTGCTCTCGAATAATTACATCGATTGCACCTATGAAAAAAGTTTGTTTTGTAACGGCAGCTCAAAGGCCGCGACGTTGTGGACACGGACTGTCATGTTTTTGAAGTCGCATGAACACTGCGCGCGACTGTGTGCGCCTCTGGTTCATCGTTGGCAGCGTTTTTGGCGTCGGTAGTCACTGGTTCAGTCTTCTTTTTCAACAATTGTACCTAGTAACAGAAGATGACCTCTTCTTGTTTGTTCTGACCTTCTTTGTTTGAGGTTGTTTGTTCTGAAGTTTGGGTAGCACAGTTCAGCTTAACTAAAAAGCTGTTAACTTAGATTAAAAGGGTACGAAAGTTCTCCTAAGTTTCGGAAGGGGGGGGGGCGAAAGCTTTTTTGCGTATTCTTTCCAGTTAACGCCCATGGAGCCAACGCTAAATTTTAAGAAGGGTGGGGCCTTGCTCCCTCCTTTCTAGTGCCCGCACCTCTGCTCAGGCGTGCTCACTTCCCACACCGATGGAATTTCAACAGCTTTGCTGCATATTCGCCGGTAAAGTGCATGCTCATGTTCGTCATTTAAGCCTGCGTGATCTGTTGACAGACACGTACATCTACCATTAATAATCTACTTGTTACTGGTAAAAGGGTAGTTAGATGTTCAGGCCGCTTATCTCCAACAGTTTGCGCGTGCACGTTTCCGCCTTTCACCCTGATTTTGTTTTAACCGCTAGGTATATAAACTTATAATTTGCACGTCATGATGCACCTCAGTCAGCTCTACGAATTCTGCCCCCTGACTACACGTATCTACCCCCCCCCCCCCCCACAGTGATGTTCGCACTGCTGCGTTTTGATTGATCGACATCGTAGTGTCGTGTCTCGGAACATGTACGGCGTTACAGGTACGAAGGCAGTCCGATATCCCGGCCGGCCATCTCTGCAGCAGCTCTCGCGTCAGGATTTTAAATTTCCACGCCGATTTCATTATATTGGTTGGCCGCATAAGCCTAAAAGGTAAGGCCACATAAGGACATTATCGTATTAGACGTTGAAGTTGATGTAATCAGCTCTGTCATATGCACCTGCCGCAAACAGTTTGCTCATTAACGATACGAAGGGGGCCGGGTGTTCCAGCCTTCCTGTCTCGTGTGCTTCTAGTGTACATTTTCACTTCTCATGCCATCTCATTTTAACAGTTAGCGGCAAGCCGTTTCAGACATGTTTTCATGTTTCGCAGAAAGGCGATCAAACTCGGTGCTGCCGCCCCCCCCCCCTCCCTCCCCCTCCCCTCCCCTGACCAGCCGCCCCGCCCAGCAAGCCGGCCCGCTGACCGGCACCTCAGCACCCCTGAATGAGTGCAAACGTTTCCTGTTCACTGCCGGGATCCCAGCGGGCATCCGGTCAGCGGGATTACAGCGGTAATTACCAGGAAGCTCCAACGGCCACCAGTGATCCATCAACCCGTGAAAGGTGATTAGAGGACTCACTCCATCCCCTTAGGCCACAAAGCTCCGACAGGATGCACACCAACGGCCCCAAGTGGTCGCCACAGCGAATCAGCTCAGAGGCCCAAAGGGCCCCGTGGGATCTAAGGGCCTAGAGGGCTCAAGTGCGCGTCACTCTGCACTCCCGCTTCCTTAAGTTGCCCCGGACGGTGGTGCCCTTGGAATTTGGTTCCTCCTGAAAATACAGATTTTGGCCATCTGTGGAACGTGTCACTTGAAAACGGAGATTTTCGGGGCCTTTATGGTGCCCACTTGGAATTGAGCGCCTCTTCAAGTAGCGATTATGATGTCCCAAAACGTATATTTTTTGGTATCCCTTCGTCAAAGGGCTGACCCAGAATTTTGCCAGAGTGAAAAGCAAAAAGATATGGATGCCCCTGAATCGCAGTGCTTTTTTCAAACGAAGGATCTGGGACCTTTAGATAGCCTACTAGGATTTGCTACATTTAGAAAATAAATTTGATTGTGCCCTGAAAGGGAGGTCTTGCGCCCCTAGCCGAATGGGCCCATCCAGGATTCCATCAATGGCAAGGCTTTAACATGTGGTGCCACCTGGGCATTGCTGTGTTTTGAAGTTTGTGGTTCTGAGGAACATTATGGGACCCCATGGACTGGGTGCTCCTGGAAAATTAAGGCCGTGATGCCCCAAAATAAAATTTGTTTTTGCCTCTTTCCCGAATGGGCCGATCCAGGATTTCGTCAGCGTTCAAGGTAAATGATGTATGATGACCATGAACTTCGGCCCGATTTTATCATGAAGGTCTGTGGCCCTTGAAATGGCCTGTGTGCAACTGGTGCTTCCTGAAAATGAGGGTTCTGGTTCACCGAAATGCAAGTTTTGGTATTCCTTCGTCCACGTGGTTGATTCAGGGTTTCGTCAAGGTGAAAGGCACAACATGATTGTGCCCCTAGAATTTAGCGCCCCTTAGACATGAAGGCTCTAGGCCCATTGTAGTGCCCTCTGAAATTGCTCGCCGGACAGGCAAATCCAGAATTTCGTCAAAGAATACAGCACGAACATTCTTGTACCCTTGCAACTCAGTGAACTGAAAATGAGGTTATAGTGTCTTTCGTGGTTACTCTGGATTTGGTGCATCTTGAGAACAAAGGTTGTACGGCTGCGAAACAAAGGTTTTGGTGCCTCTTCACCATGACATTTTGGTCATCCTTTCGGGCCTCAAAACCTCATGAACATCAAAACTGTGCTCAAAGCAGCGACAAAGTTTGACAGACTCTGCCCTTCCCTTTCAAAACTCGACAAATTAGCTTAATGCCACCTTATGCTAGTATATATATATATATATATATATATATATATATATATATATATATGCATGTTCACAAAATCATTTAATATGGTTACGATTACGTGACCGGCAAATGTATAAGGCATGTTGCACTCAAAGAACGCACTTGTTCCAGATACGGACGGCAGATGGCAGGTTTCCTGGGTGAACTGAGGCAGGTGAATTGAATGCTGCTATTGATATAGGCGTGTGCACAACACGCATGCTATTGTCTGGCTGCAGAGAGCTCCTCACCTGTACGGCGTAAGCTCAATTTAGGCACGTAGTCTTCACGAAAACACACTTATTGCTTCATTTACCAAAGCTGGAAATTGCATGAATTTGCCAAATGCGGTATGATCTAATTTCTGGTCATGGGCACAAAGTTGGAGCTCCCGCCCTTGATATGTTTAATGGGTTGTGCATGTTGTTAGAACATGGGGCGTAAAGCAAAGTAAAACAGGCATTTATAGCGTTGTGATGACGTGTGTGCCATAACCAGAATATCGGCATTGTCAGCTTTTACGTGGGTGTGCGGTCCACTGACTGCGGTATCGGAGACCACTGAGCAAACTGGGACCCAACCCTTTTGCGCAATGACAGGAACTCAGCGAACAGAGTGCGGGTCTGAGTTTGCTGAGTGCCACAACAGAGTGCGGGTCTGAGTTTGCTGAGTGCCACAACAGAGTGCGGGTCTGAGTTTGCTGAGTGCCACAACAGAGTGCGGGTCTCAGTTTGCTGAGTGCCACAACAGAGTGCGGGTCTCAGTTTGCTGAGTGCCACAACAGAGTGCGGGTCTCAGTTTGCTGAGTGCCACAACAGAGTGCGGGTCTCAGTTTGCTGAGTGCCACAAAACATGCGTCGGCGCCGCGCTGGAAAGCTCGTTCACATGTAACCGCAGATGTCGCACTTCAACACACAATATTGCCATTCAGGTCGTGGTAGTTAATGGAGCAATGCAAAGCTATTGCCAAGCGCCCATCTTATGAGCCAGCGGATCCATCATTATTGTGCGTCGCATTGATCAGTGGTGAAGGAACTGAGAAATGGGGAGGGGGACCAGGCGAACTGTCTCTCTTCAAAATTTTTGGAAAATTTGGCATTGACTTTATGGGTATTGAATGAAAGGACATAATTCAAAAAAACTATACCCAAACTTAAGAGAACCGCCAGTGCCTCTGACACTCATTTTTAACAAGTAATATCTTAGTACAAGAGCGACAACATATGAAACGACCTTAAGCACATAAGCAGCTCCAGGGTGATTTCACACCACTAAATGTTCGAAGCTATAGCCCATCCTCTTGTACACGTCCCACCAGCCGATCAGATAGCTAACAAACTTCCATGTTGCATCTTATCACAAACTTACCTCTACCTGGACAACCAGCATTTTTCAATGTCAGGTCAGCCATGCAAGCTCTCTGTTAATTACTGCATCTCCAACACTATTTTTAGAGGCCTGCCCCCCCCCCCCCCCCCCCGTCTCCCTTAGCCCCTACTATGCGTGACTTAAAGGACTGGTCAGCGAAATGGGCCTCAATTCAACTTGACAGGGGGCTCCAGCCCTTCCCAACAACAGTGGCTCCGGCCCTTCCTCCCTCCCCCCGCTCCATTCTCAAGTTGGCAAACATTTGAAAGATTCGTTACAATATTCTGTCTTAAAGGAAATACAACGCTTTGATGCTTAATGCGTAAAGGTACACATATTACGTAAGTATTTGCGTTGTGTTTTACATTTTTGGTCATTGGGTGCCTTATATATTTCTAAGTGATATGGGCAATGGTCAGCTAGTATCTTTGCTAGAGAGGAATTTACTGTGCCTCTCCAGTCTCTTGCATCCATTCAATCGCCCGTTGGCAAAGTTTGTAACTTGTGGTTTGCCCGACATGCATGCAGAATCGTATTGTTCACGCCATTCTACATTCAGAATGATGATATTGATTTGGATGGGTGCTAACTGATTCATTTTTTTCAACGGGACTATGTAGGGTAAGTCGGGTCAGTTTAGTTATAACTTAGCAAACATAACAAAAAGAGCGCAGTTTAAGAAGTGTGCTCGATTATGATCGATGCACACTTCTTACGTGAATGATATAAACTTAACACGCACCCGGGTGGCCGGCTAGATACCCTTAGGCTCGGGTGGGGGTGGGGGAGGGGTGTCAATTTGGCCCCCTGAGATCTCAGGGACTAAGAAAGCTAGAGACACCAAATTTACAGGTTGTGTTGACCTGTACGTAAACTCGCTTAGCCCAAAGTTTCAGGTTCCTAGGTCATGATCTTTGTGTCAAAAAGGTCAAGCAAGGTCAATATCCAGGTTGGTCTCTAAAGTGCCCTCAGAACCCAGATATCTGTTTCTAGGCAAAAGGTCACATTCTCATTGAAGATCCATGACCTTGTTTGACCTTTTGAAGGTCAAGGCGACCAAAATCATACAAGATTGCTTTGAGTTTTGCGTTTGACTAAGCGGCAAAGATTACGCTACGCAGTATGTTCCTAAAGCAAAATGTTGACTTGGCTCATTTTAGGTCAATGACCTTTTCTGACCTCTAAGAAGTCCATGGGAGATGCATCATACGGTTCCTGCTAACAGTTGATCCGAAATGAGCACCAAAACTATCCCATACAGCAGCCCCAAGAGTAACAAAACAGGTTGGTTTTGACCTTAGTGTGACCTTCATACCTGACCTTAGGTCAATGTAATTTGCTCATTCAACTGTTGTGTTGCCTAAGAAAGCATCTCAGAGATGTATGGCTTCGTTTAACACTCCGTTGTTGGATCAGATTAAAGGATTCCCTAGAAAATACCTTCGCTGAAACCATGACCTGACTTTGACCTGCCATAGGTCAGCGATCTTACGAGGTGCATTTAAATTATCAACACTAAACGATCTGCTATTCAACTGTCTATAGCTATGCAAAATTTGGCACGGCTACACCGCGCCGTTCGGAAACCATTCTGGAAAAACCTTCGGGGTGTCAATTTGATCCCCCTCGCCCGAGCGTATGTTAAGATAACTTAAACACATGGAAAAATCTTGTTGGATATTGCAGACAAGTCTTTTTTTCGGACCATGAAATTAAATATCGGGCTGTAACAGAGACGGAGCCAAGGGGTGGTTCAACGGGCCAGTTCAGGATGGCGTTGGTGGGTGACATTCAATCGAAATGTGTTTTGAAGGACATCAACTGTATACTACTCTATACCACATTATCAGAAAGCAGAGGCAAGCGCCAGCAATAGAATTGAGATGTGGCCATACGGATGCCATCATACTGTGAGTATCATAGGTGAGTACTCTGCTACACGCATTGTAGCAGAGTACTCCCTCTGCTCGATTCTCAGCCACCACAAATGCATGACGCAGCGGAAAAATGGCGTCCAAAAATGGCATCCGCGCAAGAGGAAGTTCAACGACACTTTTTCTTGGCGCGATGTCGAGCCTTGCCAAGATCTCTGGATGCGAGTTTTGTGTATTTTGGAAGCGCTTCCTTGGCTGTTCATAGTTATTATGCAATGCAATGCCTTGTTGCATGAGGCCAGCGCAGACTAACTATTGGTTAGCTGACACGTTCCTTACACGGCAAAAAGCTCTTACTTTGAATAAAGAATGTCCTCTGTGATTTTGCGGACACGTCCAACATTACTACCGCGAAGTTCCGGGCCTGGCGCGTGCTCGCCGCTCTTCCGGCAATCAACTGGCATATTCCTCTTCTTTGCAGAATACCAAGAGCAGTCTATCAGTGCTGCTGTTATTTCAACTACGACAAACTTGTTGATGTGGTTTATAGTATCGTTCGAAACAGCGACTTCGCACAATATGTCCACCCAGCAGAAACTGGACTCTGGAGCGGAAATGGGTTGTGGGACAGACAGTGGGCTGTGGAGCAGAAACTCGGCTCATCGCTCACGACTCCCCGCCGGCCCCGGCCGTGATCGGCGATGGGGAGGGGGGTGGGACCCTCGCCCTTCACCTGCTGCTCTCCCACGGCTATCAGCGCTTCCTGGCGCCCGGCGCGCCCGCCACCGAGCCCTCCCGCCGCGGCCCTCACTACGCTGCGCCATGCTCGCCCGGTGGGTGGTCGCGCTGGCGCTGGCGCTGGCGCTGGCGGCGGCGGCGGCGGTGGCGCTCGAGTGTCCGCTGCCTGGCGGCCCCGACACGGCCGACGAGGCCACGTGCGGTCTGTACAGCGCCTGCCAGTGGGCCGCCGCCGGCGGCTGCGACCTGCGCGGTGACGTCGGCTACCAGCTGGAGACGGCGCCTCTGGCCATCCACAGCGGGTACGAGGCGTACCTGCGCCGCCGCCGGGACGACGTCACCATGTTCGGGGGCGATGTCGAGCGACTGCACGTGATGACCGTCAACTACGACGATCACCGGCTCGGCCTGTCGGTGAGTGGTAACGGGTCACGTGGTCGCGCGGTGGGCTAGACGATGTGGCGGATGCTTCTGCCTAACAAGCATGATGGTGTGTTGCGGCCATGGTGGTAGCCTTGATGAACCCAGTCGTTTTGCTTGTTGGTATTCTCAGACCCCGCCAAATGGTGAGTTGTCAGTTACCGTTTCCCCTTGGTACATATATATATATATATATATATATATATATATATATATATATATATATATATATATATATATGTGTGTGTGTGTGTGTGTGTGTGTGGTGTGGGTGTGGGTGTGGGTGTGGGTGTGGGTGTGTGGTGTGGTGTGGTGTGGGTGGGGTGGTGGGTGGGTGTGCGGGTATGGGTGTGGGTGTGGATGTGTGTGTGGGTGTGAGTGTGGGTGTGGGTGTGGGTGTGGGTGTGGGTGTGATATGTAGCGCTGCAATATAGCTCCCAGCGCCAAAAACTACAAAAACAAAAATAGATGAAATTGCAATGTGGCATAACCAGGAAACGCTCTTTTTTGGTTTTTGTTTGCGCAGTCCATTTCCAGTGAGATGTTAGTTGCAGACTATCAAACATTGAATGATGGTTAAGACTAAAGCAATACAATTATCATATAAAGGCATACGTAACATAACGAGCCGTGAGAAGTGTAATTTCCTGTTCAGTTTGGAGGATTGCGCCTGCTAGTCAGGGATGCAGTTTCCTATCTTTATGCATCTTTTTTATCCATTATTTTCCATATATCCTCATTTTTGTGCTTCAGCGTCTTCCAAACTAATTTTGAGAACGTACGATCCTGCTCTCAACTCTGAAAAGGGAGTACGTCAAATCTGGGAAGGAAAACGTTTTAAGTGCATTTCAGAGGCAGGTCCAGTCATTTTTCTTCCTGCACCCCTCCCTCTCCCTCACTCCTACGCACTTTGCAAAACTGCATCCCTGTAGCCCTACATTCACCGATAACATGGATCTACAAGCATCTGAAAACAATATCACTTTTTGTTTTGTGATATCATCGTGCAATCAGCTGAAAACGTTGTGAACCTTCACTATCGTCGCATTCACCAGTATTACCAGTGCAGGCCTCGTACTTTCTAACATGATCCCAATCAAGTAGTGCGAAACCTGTACAATATTGGTATCAGCAGATGCAAGCGACATTTTTCAACACCTCTTGCGCCTTTATTTAGCTCTATATGCAATAAAATTACAACTAAAAACGTGTTACCTCGCCCCTGTCCAACGATCAGTACGCTAAGTCTGAGGCGCGAAGGGCGGCGTGAGAAGTCTACACCAGCGACGCTCGGCATTTTACTTCAAAGCCGTTGTTCCTCTCAGCAGCAGGAAGACCAGGATGAATCCTTGTGTGACAATGTCTCTCCAACGTCCTCCGTTGAGCTCTGAAGCTACAGTTCGGACATCCACGAGCCAACAAACCTCCCAGATTGGCCGTTTTTAACGCCATTATCAGGGAAGCCCTCCATGGTAGGTGCTTAGAATAGCCACGCAGCGCATTCAAACCTGACGATAAATTTCGTCCTTCAAGCCGTCAGCTTCCCACGACGTGGTGACAACCAATGGCAGACTACAGCCTTGAACGGAGCCCAATCCATTACCGCTTGGCAAGCATTTGAGCCCATCTGTCTCGAATGGCACGACGCTTTAAAACGCCGCGTGACAAACTGGTCACGTTCATCGCAAGGTGTTGAGGTCAGACGTGAGTCTTACGACGGATAGTAATAAGCCTAGCTATTTAGTGTTGCATACTGTTTTGCATGTGAAGTGAAACTTAACCGAAAAAATCTGTGAAAACACTGCTCTAAGGGGCATTGGAATAACACTGTCACCACTGATTTGTGACTTCATCACTGATGTAGTATAGTTTGTAGTAGATTTGTCCCCTACCAAAAACTGTTCCGATGATAGCGACTTTGTTTGGCAGTATCTTGCGACCCAACTTGTTCATACAACGAAACGCCAATGTTTCGGCTCGTAGTCTGCACAGGCTCACGCTGCAAGCGTTAGCGAGTACAGGCCAATACCAAGCCTTGAGTGTCGTCGGACTGGGAGGATATGTTGTAATGTGGTCTGGCCTGTTGTAATCTGTTTCCATTTTTGCAATTTGGTCCTCAATATGCTCGTAAAAAGTGTCCGTTTTTGTCACCGATCATATCCGGTAAACCAGAATCTTTTTGCACCTCTGCTCTGGGGTGGCAGGTTTTGAATGATGTTGC